>NC_134105.1:27312575-27615606 GCF_040939455.1 Microcebus murinus | reverse complement strand
CTGCAGGTGTATCTGGGCTCCAGTCGAGGCTTGGAGCCTCCCTTTCCCTCCAACCTGCTCCCCCAAGCTATAACCCGCCCTTCTCCCATGACAACCTCCCTCCCTCCCACCCACGACAACGTGCAGCCTCATTCCTCCACCAAAACTGCCCTCTCTGAGGTCACCAACAAACTCCTATTTGTCAAGTCCTGTGGCCTTTGCCTCATTAGACATGGTTGACCTTTCTCTGGAAAGTTGTCCCCACGCCCGTGGAGTTCTGAGGCCCCCATGCTCCGGGTCGTCCCTCGCCTTCCTGACCCCGCATCCTGCCTCTTATCCCAGCTCGTCAACGTGGCGATGTTCCAGGCTCCGTTCCAGCCTCTCCTGCTTCTGCCGGTGCACTCCCTCCCTCCAAGCTCTCATCCACAGCTTTGTCCTTGGGGAAAAGCCCGCCCCCACCCCTCCCCTCAGAAGAGGCAGCCCTACTGCCCACCGGCCACTCCCGCACACCGAAGCTCTGAAAACCCGGAGCCTCCTCCTCCCTCCAGAATCAGCCCCTGCCCGCGGTTTGCCACGGTGCATGGTCCTTCCACGCATCCCAGGTCAAGTTCCTGGCTCACACCTTGACTCCTTACCCACATCCATCACCACGTGCTGACTCCTCCTATTTAGCATTTATCCTATTTCCAAAATGAAAATAGCATTATCATTTGTTCTGATTGAAAAGCATGATATATCCTCATTAATAAAAGAAATCAAACCAATACTTAAAAGTATGAAAAAGAAAGTAAAAATCCTACCACCCAGATATAACCACTCCTAGCATTTTGGTGAACAGCCTTCCAGACATATCTCTATGCATATATACACATAGAGATCTATGTATATAATTTTATAGACGAGGAATTGTATTATACATACTGTTCTCGCTGACACCTGCTTTTCTCTCCCAACAATATGTCCTAGACATCTTTCTATGTCAATAAATAGAGCTCTACAAAATTATTTTAATTACTTCATAGTATTCCATTGCATGTATGTATCACACTTTATTTAACTGGGTCTCTGCTGATGATCATTTAGGATGTTGTCAACATTTTATTCTTATAAACAATGTTGTGATAAATATCCTTGTGCATATCTCTTTGCTCATTTTTGCAAAAATCACCTTAGAATAAAATCCAATAAATGAGATTGCTGCAATTAAGGGTGTGCTATTTCTAATTTTGCCACTCTGCCTTTCAGAAAGTTTACAGCAACATACTTCTCATCCACAGCGCTCAGGCATCTGTCTGTCCATACCCACACCAACTCTAGGTTTTGCCAGCCATGTTTGGCCAGATTGACAGAAGACAAATGACACTCGTTTTTATTGGCATTGCTGAGATTATTGGTGACGATAAATAAATATCTTTTGTTTTTTTCAGTCATTTGTAGTTATTTTCGTCTTGAATTGCCTGTTCATGCCCTTTGCCCATTTTTCTAATGAGACGTTGATCTTTTTCTTAATGATGTGTAAGCGTTCTTTGTCCATTAGAGCTGTGGCCCCCAACCCCTGGGCGGCAGACTTGTACCAGTCCTGTGGCCTGTTGGGAACCGGGCTGCACAGCAGGAGGTGAGCAGCGGGGAGCAGGCGAAGCTTCATCTGTATTTACAGCCGCTCCCCTCACTCGCATCACCGCATAAGCTCCGCCTCCTGTCAGATCAGTGGCGCCATTTGATTCTCATAGGAGCGTGAACCCTACTGTAAACTGCACGTGTGAGGGATCTAGGTTGTGGCTCCTTATGAGAATCCAATGCCTGATGATCTGGGGTGGAGCTGAGGCGGTGATGCTAGCGCTGGGGAGCGGCTACAAACACAGATTATCATTAGCAGAGAGGTTCGACTGCACAATAAATGTAATGCGCCTGAATCATCCCCAAACCATCCCCCACCCCACCCCAGTCTGTGGAAAAATTGTCTTTCATGAAACCAGTCCCTGGTGCCAAAAACGTTGGGGACTGCTATATTAGAGATATTAAACTTTTGTTTATCATATATATTCCCTCCCTCTTTTTAAAAATTTTCTTATAATGTTCTTTAAGGTACTTACATTTTTAATTTTCATGGAGTCAAATTTATCAATCTATTCTTTTATGATTTCTGGATATCACACTTGTCACACATAGAAGAATCTTCCCTACCTTAAATGATCACAATATTCAATCCTGGCACAGTGGCTCATGCCTATAGTCCCAAGTACTCAGGAGGCTGAGGCAGGAGGATCACTTGAGCCCAGGAGTTCGAGGCTGCAGTGTGCTATGATCATGCCTGTGAACAGCCAGTGCACTCCAGCCTGGGCAACATAACAAGACTCCATCTCTAAAAAAAGAAAATGATCAAAATATGTATACCACCACAGTCTTCATGGTTTAATCTTATTGGAGTAAGGTGGAAAACCAGCCCGTGTTGCAATGGCTGGGCCATTATCCCAACACCATTTATAAAATAGCCTATATTTTCCCAATGCAATTGAAATGCCATTTGATCATATTTTTAAAATCCCCTTAAATATCTGCATCCATTTCTGGACTCTCTTCTGTCCCAATGATCTGTCTTTCTTATACAAGAATTTTAATCATTGTCCCTTTATAAAACATTTTAATATCTGATAGAGTAAATAAATATTTATCATTTTTCTTTCTTGGAATTTTCCTGACTACTCTTATTTTTTATTCTTCCAGATTCGCTTCATAATTATTTTGTCAAATTCTTTAAAAATCCTGTTGAGATCTTGATTGGATTATCTTAATTTTATACATTCATGGAAGGAGAACTGACATACTTAAAGTATTAAATCTTTCTACCCTAGAACTCGGTATGTATCATATTTATTCAAGTCTCTTATATACCTCAGAAGAATTTTCTGGTTTTCTTCATGTAATTATACATATTTCTTGTAAAGTTTATTTCCAGGTATTTTGTGTTTTTTTGTTTTCTTCTTGACACCTTATTTTACCATCTGGATAGTCATTTTACAAATAGAAAAGCTATTAGTTTGTGTAAATTGTTTTGTTACTGGCTATTTTACTAAACTCTATTTTTTGCAATTGTTTTTCAGGAAATTGTCTTGAGTTTTCTGGATAAATAATCATTTTATCTGTAAACTATGATTATTTACTCGTCTCCCCCATAATTTATACTTCCTATTTCACCTTCTCATCTAATTGCACCAGCGCTTTAGGAAAAATGTTTTTAAAAATATTGGCCAGGCGCGGTGGCTCACGCCTGTAATCCTAGCTCTCTGGGAGGCCGAGGCGGGCGGATTGCTCGAGGTCAGGAGTTCGAAACCAGCCTGAGCAAGAGCGAGACCCCGTCTCTACTATAAATAGAAAGAAACTAATTGGCCAACTAATATATATAGAAAAAATTAGCCGGGCATGGTGGCGCATGCCTGTAGTCCCAGCTACTTGGGAGGCTGAGACAGAAGGATCGCTTGAGCCCAGGAGTTTGAGGTTGCTGTGAGCTAGGCTGACGCCACGGCACTCACTCTAGCCTGGGCAACAAAGTGAGACTCTGTCTCAAAAAAAAGAAAAAAAAAAATATTGATAACAACAGCTACCCTGGTCTAGTTTCTGACTTTAGTGAGACTATACCTAGGGTTTCACCAACGTAATGTCTCTTGTCCCATTCTCTCTACCCCATAGCCAATATCTTAGTCTATCTGATATTCATTTGTCACCTGTATTATCATGGATGTGATGAACAGGGCACAGGGTTTGAAGTCAGATGACCTGTGTTCAAATCCTGACTCCACCATTTACTCTCTATGATCAAGTCAAGTTATTCAAGATCTTGAAATTCAACTTAAAAAAAAAAAAAAAAGAGTGGCTGTTTTAAGGATTAAGTGAGATAATACATGAACTATGTGCAATATCGGTAAATGACAATTTTTTTTAAGTCTCAGCCTCCAACTTCTCCTCCTAATCCAATCTATATATACATATATATCCCACTCTTAGGTTGATCTTCCCAAAATACCACTGTGTTCACATTGCTTATCACTTCCCCTTCTCTGCTCACAAATCTTCCGTTCCTCCCCATTGCCTACAGAATCAAGCCCAGATTCTTAAACTTGTGTCTGAGTCCTTCCATCCCTAAACCCCAGACTTCCAGCCTCCTTTCCTGTGGTCCCCCAGCCATCACCCCACGGACCTTGCACCCCAGCCTAGATGTCCTCCGCGTTCACGGCTGCCTAGTACCAACCAGGTTCCTGCCTTCCTGCGCAGATGCCTCCATCAGCCCTTGCATCAACTTTTATGTTGCAAGTAATCCAAAAATGAAATCCAAACTGGTTTAATAAAGTAGATTTATTAGTTCACTTACCGAATACTCCAGATGCAACAGACATCAGGCACAGTTTGATCGGGGCTGGAACTCCATTTTTCTGGGATGTTTCTAGGTTTTTCCCACCTCCATATGGTGGCTATATTCTCAGGTTACTGTTGCTAGTCACCAGATGCCTGCCAGAAATTAGGACCACATGTTTTCTCATTCAAATCCAGACAGAGATTAGATGTGTGCTTCCCCAGCCAGCCAATAAAAACCCTAGTTTCTGTCTGATTTGGCCAACCTGCATCAACCCCTGGAACTAGCAGACTATGTGTGTGATTAGTTTAGAATCAACAAATGTGCCACGGTCAGAGGAAGGGACCATTATCTGGATTGACTAAACCAATCAAGACCCATCTCCAGAGCCCCACACACGGATAGAAATGAACGTGTGGTGTTGACAGCCTCTTCTACTTCTTTTCCCTGGGACTTGGGCTTCCTTTAAGGCCCAGGCAAGCCCCAGACTTCTGGCAACGTGCCCCTGCATTTAGCTCGCAGAGCTCTTACCCTCTGCTCAACACATGGTAACCACTGCCACATATAGTTTACCTGTATCGTCATTTGTCCCATCTTCCCAATTAGTAATCACAGAACTGATTGAAGTCTACTCAACATTTTAGACAACTAGCCCCTCGCCACAATTCTGTGACACTCAGAGGAGTTAAGTGACTTGCTCTATGTCACACAGCCAGAGACATTGTCCCAGATGCCTCTGCAGCTATTGCACACATGCACACACACGCGCACACACACACGTACACACTCCCTCCTCCAACCCCCAACCCCCGCCTCAAACCCCCTGCAGCCCTCTCGGTTTTCCACTTCACCTCAATTTCTACAGCTCTTAGTCTTCCTCCCAAAAGTACAGAGAAAGTTTTCTTGCCAGACAGCAGTTTCCAAGATTTGTGTGACAAGGCCGGGTAAGATTCAAATGACTCTGGGTGATTTAATCTGCTTGGGGCCGGGGTGGTAAATCAGGGCAGCCCGGCTGCCACAGCCGCCCCAGAAACCCACCAGCGGAGCCGACAATGGGAGTTTATCTGCCGATCTGCAGGTGAGGGCCCCGGAAGGCGAACTGCGAACTGCGGCCAGGGGAGTTCCCCTCCACCGCACTCGGAATACATTTGGAGGGTCCCACCGCCCACAGCCTCTCCCGACCTACATGTTCCACCAGGAACATCCTTCCCCAGGCTGCAGCCCGATTCCTCCCCACCTCTGCCCTCCCCATCTTCAGAGCTGCTTAGCCACGCTGCACTTTTCGGAGGAAGGAGCCCAGCGCTGGTCAAGCTCTCACTGAAACCGCCACCTCAATGCCAGGCCCTGCAGTACCCATTACCTCATTTCGTCCTCACAACAACTTAATGAGGGGCATGCCCATCCCCAGCTTACAGGTGACTTAATTGAGGCTCAGAGCGATTAAATAACTTGCCCGGGGTCATTACACAGCTAGCAGGAGGCAGAGCCAAGATTCAGACTTAGACTCTTAGACTCCAAAATCCTCCTCCTTTTGACTCCACCCCTCCCTGGAGGCCAAGGGGAGTAAAAAGGTGGCAGCTCCTGCTGGGACCAGTAGTCTGAGAAGTGAGGAGCAGTCCCTAGCTCAAGGGAAGTTCTTATTCTGAGCAAATGAAGTGAGGGTTTTCCCATACAAAGGAAACATCAAAGGAGAAGATAGTCACGCTTATTAGGTACCTACTGTGTGCTATGTATGTGTGCATATGTGGGTGCCACGTGCCAGATGCTCAACATCCATCATTCTAACCATAACTCTGTAAGCAGTAAATATTTAATATCAGCTGGGAAATATTTACCAACCAGCCCTTTGGAAGAAAAGAAGGAGCCCTGACTTCGTAGCATTTGCCAACTTCTGTGGTGTAAATACTCCCACAGTGGTCAAGTTCAAGCTACCAGTGGGATGTCATCAAACAGAGTTGGGATGAGATGCTCTCAATCGGTTCCAAAAGTCAGTAGGAACCCCCTCCAGCACGCTGCTGCCTGTTAAGCCCACTTAACAGATGAGATCACACAAAAGGAGCTCAGGCTGAAACCCATTGCTTTACAATTTTCTAAAGTCCACATTCTCTTCACAGCTCCAGGTTCCCCGAAGCGAAGACAGTGCAGGGAATCACAATCACTGATCTCTAACCTCTGAAGGAAACAGAATCCTGCAGGGCAGAAGATCAGTGGGTAAAAATTCAGCAGGTTCAGACCATGCCTGTAATCCCAGCACTTTGGGAGACGGAGACACAAGGATTGCTTGAGCCCAGGAGTTTGAGGTTGCTGTGAGCTAGGCTGATGCTGCAGCACTCTAGCCCAGGCTACAGGGTGAGACTCCGTCTCAAAAAAAAAAAAAAAAAGCTCAGCAGATCGAGGTTCAGCATATGGAAGTACTTTCTAAATGCCACTCTAGACTGACAGCTACAGGAAGACAGTGTCCAGTCATGGCTGGCACATAGTAAATGCTCAATAAATAATGAGTGAATGAATGAATGAATGAATGAGCCAATACATACATATTCGATTAACATATCAAACTCACCAAATCTAAAACTGAGCTCATCATGTTTCCCCAAAAATCTCTCTCTCTCCTCCTGTGATTCCTGCCTCAATGAATATCACCAAGCTAGAAACCCGGGAGTCCTGGACTCTCCTCTTCCTCACTCCCCACATCCAATGAGGCAACAAGTCCTATCTTTTCTCCTGCCTAAATATCTCGTGAACAGGTGCTGTTCTCAACGTGCCCCCTCTGCCACCCTGGCCCAGACCACCACCATCTCTCTCCAGCTTCCTAGCTGGTCTTCAGCACTCATTCTTGGCCTGTGCCCACTCCCAGCCCTGTCAAATCCACCATCGACAAAGCTGCCAAAGTGATCTTTCAAAAGTGCACCTCTGAGCTCATCACTCCCACCCCTTCGATGGCTCCCCATTACCCAGAGGATGGAGTCAAAGCCCCTTGGTCCTCCAAGGTCTGCCCCATGTCCCTCTCCTGCTGATCACTCACCTCTTCCTCCACCCCATGTTGGTCTTTATTCCCCAACACCAACCTGCCTGGTGTTCCCTCTTGCCTCCATCCACGCCTTTGCTCACGCTGCACCTCCTGCCTGGAACCCTCTTTCCCTCCCATCTCCCTCCCTCTGCCTCAACAACTCCTACTCATCCTTGAAGGTGCGAAGCAAGAAGTCTAGGTGGATGATCCCTGGAGGCCCTTTTAGTCCTAATATTCCATGACTCTAATGCCAAGTCTTGACATTCAAGGCCCTCTGGATTCTGTTGTCACCTTCTTTCTTCTTGGAACCCTGTAAATGTCCTTAGGGACCTGTAGTCCAATTCCACCATTTTAAAGACAGAAAAAATCTGAAGCCCAGAATAGGAAAAGGATTTGCCCAAGATCACGCATCAAGTCAATGGCAGACCCAGGACAAGAGCCAGGCCCCTGCCTCCCAGCCTCTCGCTTGGCATACAGTCTCCAACCCGATCGTCCACTGCCAACACGCATCTTCTCACCACAGCCATCTCCACCCCACCCTGACTCCCCTCCTCTCGCCCAAGCCAGACTCGCACCTTCCCTGCCTCGGCTCAGGCTGCTGCAAGGCCATTCCCTCAACTCCACTCAACTTCCAGGGCCCTCCACCCTCGAGAAGCGATCTTCATTATCAAACCAAACCTACCATACCCCACGCCCACGCCCACACACACACACCCTTCCCCAACCAGCCGTGTTTGCCAGAACCCAGCAACTAGGGCCTGGCGCACTCACATGCGGTCAGTGTCTTGTTCAGTCTCGCCAGGCAGGATGCCCGTTCTGCAGGGCTGGCTGATGCCTCTTCACCACCGTCTTGCTCCTCCTTCTCCTTCCACATCCCCTGGCTTGGTACACAGCTGCTCGGGGGAACAAAGTATAGCCGCAAGAGCATGGCATCTGAGGTCAGACGGATCGAGGTTCCAGTCTTAGCTCTGTACGTCATTGATTGCTGACCTTAATCCATCCGAGCCTCTGCTTTCCTTATCTGTAAAATGGGCTCTACCACCCAGGGTTGTTAGCAGGATGAAATGAGCTCACAGGCCTAGCACTTAGTAGGCTCTTAATAAATGGCAGCTCCCTTCCCCACCGCCCTTCTCAGTGAAGCTCAAGACACCTGGAGAAGTGGACCCCTCTGGGCTGGGAGCTGGGCAGCCTCACGAACACGTTCTCTCGCTCCCGTCCTCGACAGGCTATGAGCAGCCTGCATGCAGGAACGTGGGGCGTTTCCAGCCCCCTCCCCACCCCCAACAATCTGCTTTAACCTTCCCATCACAAATGCCTTGTTTATTTCAATATCATCCGTTTTACTTTTCCGTTCCTGCAAAAAAAAAAAAAATTACAAAAACAGATTTAAGAGGAAAAAAAGTATTTAATGAGTAAAACTGTCTGCAGCCCTGTTTCTTTCTCAGGAAAAAGTGGCTGTGATTCTGGCATAAGAGAGGGAAGCTCAACAGCTTCACTTCCTTGCAGCTGCCAGGAGAAGCGCATTTCGGAGTGGAACAGAGCCTCCAAATCAAACAGCGCGTCTCCCAGCCAGGCGCTTCCTGCGCCGGATTCAGCTTGGCAGGTGACGCCCCAGCTCGAGCAGGGATCCAGACCCCACGTGAGCAGAGCAAGGTTCCCTGCTCCTGCTCCGCCTCCAGCCCAGCCAGGCCCCGACACCACCCGTCACTGACCACCAGGACGGGCCATAAGCAGGAAAGGAGAGAGCTGGAAAACGGGCGGATACACCTGGCCGGTGCCAGGGGACCAGGACCCCTCCCAGGTCCAGAACATTCGGGGACCAGCACTTTCCTCTCCCTTGAATGAGGGTAGGTGCCTATAAAGATCAAATCCAACATGTGCTGTTCAAACAAAAGCTCAGAAAATCTGCAGCCTCTTCCCCACCTTCCAAAGTGTCATTCTGGGGGCTGCTCTGCATGGAACCCAAGGGTCAAACTCCAGAAGGGTTCTGTCTCCCCTAAGAACCCAAAAGGAAAGGGGGAAAACTGAAAAACAGAAAATAGCACCTGATCTTCAACCAAGTACAACAGAAACTGCCCCAGGGCACAGAGTAAACTGAAGCTGGAGGGTGGGCCCCCTCCTCCCAAATGCCACACCTCTATTAATGTGCCTGCCGAGGCATTCTGAACTCACTGGCACGGGAGCTCCTAAATCTCTTTCTCATGAGCTGCTGTTCCCCTCCACAATTTTTTCCTGTAGTCAAGATGGGCCCCAGCATTTATCCCTGTGATGGTTCATCATGCTAAATTCACCTTGTCACTCCAACCTGTTGAAATCTTTCTAAAACCTGATTCTGCTATCTGAA
Organism: Microcebus murinus; assembly: GCF_040939455.1. Classification (NCBI taxonomy): domain Eukaryota; kingdom Metazoa; phylum Chordata; class Mammalia; order Primates; family Cheirogaleidae; genus Microcebus; species Microcebus murinus. The sequence goes on along the minus strand of NC_134105.1, from coordinate 27,605,925 downwards.
CCTTTCTCTGTCCCTTGGAGCTTTCTACCATCTCCTACTGTTCCAGGCCTGTCCCCACCATGTCCTCTTCTAGGTCCTTGGCACAGATTGCTCAGAACAGGTGGAAGGTCTCTAAAGACCTTCCGAAGACTGACCTGGTTGCATTTTAAGAATATTCCATGGCTGTCATTCAGCCAGATGGGAGCCCCCGCTGTGCCCTCACGGCCATCCCTCACGTCCTCAAGAGTCCTGAGGGACTCTGTCTAATGTCTTAGGAGGCAGTGTGACATGGCAGAAAGGGTCAGACAGATCCAGGTTTGAATCCCAGCTCAGCTGATCTTGGGCAAGTCACTTAACTTCCCAGAGACTCAGTTTCTCATCCGTAAAATGGAGATCGTCACATCTGGAACACAAACCTGTGTGGATTAAGTGAGGCCATGTGTGTGATGTGCCCAGCACACAGTAGGTGCTCAGTAAATACCAGATTCCTCTCCACCCCCTGCTGGCTCATTTTCTTTATCCACCAGCTGTTGAGAACCTAAAAGGTGTGCTTGGTCTTGGTGAACCCATGTTGGCTCCAGGGATCACTGTCTTCTTTTCTAAGTGTCACAGACTTCACCGTGACACTAGAGCCTCACACTAATTTGAGATCAGCCTAAACCTTGGGTCTTTTTTATCTGAATTCCTGCCAACACAGTCTTCCCTTCCTGGACCTGTGGGTGGGGGAGTTAATAATGAAATAACAGTAGTGATGACAATGTGATCCTTCCAATTCCACTAGGAGAATTAAAAAAAAAAAGGTATCGGCCAGGCGCGGTGGCTCATACCTGTAATCCTAGCACTCTGGGAGGCCAAGGCAGGTGGATTGCTCAAGGTCAGGAGTTCAAAACTGAGCAAGAGCGAGACCCCGTCTCTATTATAAATAGAAAGAAATTAATTGGCAAACTAATATATATAGAAAAAATTAGCCGAGCATGGTGGCGCATGCCTGTAGTCCCAGCCACTCCGGAGGCTGAGGCAGTAGGATTGCTTGAGCCCAGGAGTTTGAGGTTGCTGTGAGCTAGGCTGACACCACGGCACTCACTCCAGCCTGGGCAACAAAGCGAGACTCTGTCTCAAAAAAAAAAAGTATCTCCATGTTGCCAATGAGGAAACTGAGGCTAAATAACCCTTGAGAAGTTCAGCACAGCACACACCAAGTCCAACAGGGTGTGACCACGGCCCCCTGCACTCTCCAGCACGGGATTTCCTGAGTGTCGGCCCAAAGGAGCTCCTTGTCCCTGGCCCTGCCCTCCTAAAGTCCCTTGGCTTTTAGGCCTCAGCCCAAAGTTCCTCTTGGTTGAGCACCTTTGGAGTCCTGATACCATCATCCACAGGGTGGCTTCTCCTCACTCCACCTTGCAGCAGCTCCGTGCCCACCCCCTGCACATAAAAAGGGACCACTGAGGCACAGACCCCATCAATCCTTGAAGGCCGGACCAGTGGGTTCTTCATCTGGGCCCCAGAAGCAGACCTCCACACTCACAGGTGAAGCCCCTCAGTGCCCAGGCCCTGACTCCCCGCAGCCCAAGCACCAGGCCAGCCTGACCCTCTTCCCCAGGCCCTCGTCAGGGGCAGCCACCTGCTACCAAACCCTGATGTCTCTGGACAGACCGCTGCCTCCTGAACCTCAGCAGACAGGTCCACACCTGCCCCAGTGGTACCGCAGGTGCCCTCTTCCCAGCCCTGGTACCCAGACTACCCAGATGCTGAGTCCAGCCGCCCCACATGGCGCCCTAGTCCTCCAGCACTGACCACCAGCTGCCACGCTTCTCCTGACTCCTCGCAGCCCAGGACTCAGACTGGGCTGCAGGTTGAGGGAATTCCCTAGGCCTGGGGCCCAGATCTGCCATGGGAAGAGTGGGGAGTAGACCCAGGAGGCAGCCAGGGTTGGGGCTCAGGCCTGTGGGCCCCAGGGGGGCAGCCAGTCAAAGTAGAGATTCCTAGAGATTCCTGGGAAAGCCATTCATGAGTCCATTTGCAAACCCTGGACAATGTCCAGGCAAGATGCCGGGAACCTGAGGCCTCTGTCCGACAATTGCCCTGTGGGCCTCAGAGGACAGAGCTTTGGGGCAAGGCCACCCTCCTTCCAAACATAGTCACCCACACAATCAAAAACACACCTGCAGGTTGGGCGCAGTGGCTCACACCTGTAATCCTAGCACTCTGGGAGGCCGAGGCGGGCGGATTGATCAAGGTCAGGAGTTCGAAAACAGCCTGAGCAAGAGTGAGACCCTGTCTCTACTATAAATAGAAAGAAATTAATTGGACAACTAATATATATAGAAAAAATTAGCCAGGCATGGTGGTGCATGCCTGTAGTCCCAGCTACTCAGGAGGCTGAGACAGTAGGATCGCTTGAGCCCAAGAGTTTGAGGTTGCTGTGAGCTAGACTAACGCCACGGCACTCACTCTAGCCTGGACAACAAAGTGAGACTCTGTCTCAAAAAAAAAAAAAAAAACCACACACACACACACACACACACACGCAAACACTTGCTTGACAAGCACAATCATGCAGAACACTCCATAAGTCCGCTCATACCCTCACAACCACAGAATTCGTTCAATAAATATTGACGAAGCACCTGCCCCATGCCAGGCACTGCTCTAGGCACTCGCAGTCCATTAGTGCTGCGGTCCCCAACTTCCAGGCCATGGACCGCTACTGGCAGCATCCGATTCTCATAGGAGCATGAACCCTTCTGTAAACTGCGCGTGCGCGGGATCTAGGTTGCAGGCTCCTTGTGCCTGATGATCTGAGGTGGAGACGTAATGCACTTGAATCATCCCGAAACCATCCCCCGCCCCCCGGTCCATGGCAATGGAAAAATGGCCTTCCATGAAACCAGTCCCTGGTGCCAAAAAGCTTGGGGACTGCATCGTGCACACACTGGACAAAGGTTCCATCCTTGTGAGGGCTCTCATTCTAACAGGGATACCGACAATTAAAAAGAAAAAACCAACTTAGGAGAGTAAATAAAAAATAAACTTAAGTTAGTAAACCACTTAGTGCATTGGAAGGTGATATAGACAAAAGAAAAATTAGAACAAGGTAAGGGGAATAGAAGTGCTAGAGGGAGGGGCAGGTGGCAATTTTAAGTAAAGTGATCAAGACCTCATTAAGAGAGCAACACATAAGAGAATTCTTGAAGGAGGATGATCAAGTTGTTCATTCTTTCATTCATTCATTCTAGAAATATTCATAGAACATCTACTATGCCGCTGTGCTCCAGCCACTGTTCTAATGGTGGGGACACAGTCATGAACAGAACAGCTAATTCCTACCCTCGTGGAGCTTACATTCTAGCTTCTCGGAGTGAAAACATAAACAAAGAAGTAAATATATAGTGCGTCCAACGGTACCAATGTCGTGGAGACGATGAAAGCAGGAAAGGAGTAAGAAAGGGGTGTGCAATTTTAAGCAAGATGGTCTCCCGTGCTCACAAATCCTCCCCCAGATCTCCTCCCAAACTCACTGTCACACACACTCGGGCTAGACTCCACGCCGACTCACAATACAAACACAGGCACACGGGAACCCTCTCTGCTGTGAAAAGCACAGTCACACAAACACACCTACAACACACCTACGCATGAGCACGCACACAAACATACCCAGCACAGACACACACTCATCAAACACACATACACCCCCGAGCCCAGCTTACTCACGCTTCCAAGAAACACACCCTCAAGGTCACCCTAGAGAGACTAGAAGGTCAGAACAGGCAGGATCCTCAAGGGCCGGCAGAGAGGGGCCTCCGCTTGCCCAGGCCAGCAGCGTGGCAGTGGTACCATGGACAGGAGTCCTGTCCTGCGTCCTGTGCAATATACCACACTCTCCCCTGTCCACAGACTGTCAACCTCCGCGCTCAACAAAGACACTCACGCCTGCAAAACACTCACAGATAAACGCACACACTTACACACAGAGAGGCATTCACATTCGTGCAAGAACACAAACCTCATTCCCTTCTTCCATGAACGAGGTACGGTGAGGTTTGGAGAATTTCTTGCAATTGCAGCATCTCTTGTTCACTTCACCGTCTCCCACCCATCGCAGCTGTGATGGGAATACATCACAGCTGTTCCAGCCACCAACGAATTTTCCTCCCGCCCTCACCTGTGGCCGTGAGTTGTGTGTGCGTACAGATGCATCATGTGTGATCGTGTAACGTGCGGTTTGGAAATGGGTGAACATGTTTATGTGTAAGTATTCACACATGTGCAAGCATGCATGGGGAGTCTGCAATGTGTGAGCACCTTTGTGTGTGCATGCAAGTGTGGTCCGTGCACTTATGTGTGTACACGTCCCCAGGAAGACAGGGAAATTTATAATCTAAATCTTGCTTCTCCAGGGGATGAAAGAAAGCAAAGCAAAGTTCAGGTTTAAATCACACCACCACGGGCAGGAGGGGTCCCCTTGCCTGACATGATTATCCGCCGGTGTGCAGCGGAACGGGCTGCACACGGTGTGCAGTGGGCAGGAGGCAGCGAGCAGCCCGACAGCAGGGAGCCATTTGTTGTCTCCAGGCCCCTGGGACCTGCTGTGGCTGCTCCAGGAGTGGGAGACCAGAGCGCAGCAACAGCGACAAGGAGCACATGCCCATCCCAGGTGCTGGGGCATGGGGGAGGAAGGCGCTGGCATCCCGCTCTGGCCTCCTTGTGCTGTACGAAAAGCAAAGGGAGAAGAGGCAGGGACCCACGGGTCAGAGAGAGGCCCAGGCCCTCTTGGCCTGGATAGAGGGAGAGGGTCCAGGCAAGAGGTGGCACGGGCCGCAGGGCAGGCCCTGTCCTGCCAACCTCTCCACTGGCCAGGCAAACATCCTCGGGGCGCCAGGCAGTCAGAGCCTTGAGCTTGAATTTGCCTCCGACTTTTTTCTTCCAGCAACAACCACCTCTTCCCCGTCTCTCTCCGTTTCTCTTTGTTTCTGTGTTTTTGCTTTGTCTCTCCCTCTCTCTGTCTCTATCTCTAAAATTCTTCCACCGCGTTGTGTCTGCCTGTCTGGCCTCGTCCCTCCATCCGTCCAGCCTGCGCTCTTCTTTTCAAGCTGCTCCTTCAGCTCCATCCTCGAAGCTTCCCTGTCACCTCGCTTGTGACATACCACACACCTCCCAGAGCATTTTATCCCTGTGAGCCTCTCGCCTTTCCTTTGGGGAAGGCTGGGAAGGTCAAGATTAGAATCCCATTTTACAGATGAGGAAACTGAGTCCCCAAAGCTTACCCAGGTCCACAGAGGTGACAGGATTAAAAATCCAGGTCTTTCCATGGCACAACCAGCTCCCTGTAACTCCACACCACCTGGACACACGAGCAGTTCTCCCCAGCATTGCACAGCCCAAAGCAAAGAGAATTTGAGAACCCAGTGGCACAAAGCAGTGTATCCCACCCCGGACCAACCACTAAAACTGCCTTCAGGCCGGGCATAGTGGCTCACGCCTGTAATCCTAGCACTCTGGGAGGCCGAGGCAGGCGGATTGCTCGAGCTCAGGAGTTCAAGACCAGCCTGAACAAGAGCAAGACCCCGTCTCTACTGAAAATAGAAACAAATTAATTGGCCAACTAAAAATATATAGAAAAAAAATAGCCAGGCATGGTAGCGCATGCCTGTAGTCCCAGCCACTCGGAAGGCTGAGGCAGGAGGATCGCTTGAGCCCAGGAGTTTGAGGTTGCTGTGAGCTAGGCTGACACAACGGCACTCTAGCCCAGGCAACACAGTGAGACTCTTACAAAAAAAAAAACCTGCCTTCAATCAACTAAGGTCCTAGAAAACAGAGTAGGGGCTGGTATGGAGACATAGGGACTCTCTGTGTGTCTTCACAAAGACGTCCCAGGCCAGCCCCACTCTGCCCTAAGTCTCAACTGTGTGTACCTCCCACACTCCCCAGGCCCACCTGGGATGAAGGGGCTTCCTGCCACTTAAATAGGAGCCTCTCCAGGCCTCAATCTGCCTATCTGTACAATGGGGATGACGGATCTTGCTCACACTGCTGAGCGGGGGCCCGCTCCAACAGAACGCAACAGCCTCTCTCCCTCTGCAGGACGCTGATCACTAAAAGGCCTTAGACTTCAGCCACCAAGAGTCCTCGGACGCCTCTGGAGGATTGCTGTGGTGCCATGGGCCCGAACCAGCAGCGACCACACCGGCTTTTGGGTAGCAGCCGTGAAGCCACGGGCCCAGAGGCAGAGTCCCATCTGCAGCAACGTCCAACGGCCTCCAGAAGCCTCCACTGCTGCCTCCAGCCCCCACCCGAGAGGCGCCAGCACCAACGACCCGCCAGGGCCTGCCCATTTTCCTTTCTTTTCATTGCCGGCTCCGCACACAGTTATAGAACCAGGTCTCCACAGAGTAATTTACTGGCAGAATCTCTCCCAGAATCCAGCTTGAAACCAAGCTGTAAAAACAGCTTCGAGTGTAAATAATTCATGCAGACAATATGACTTTTTTATGTAAATTCGGTGCATTAACCCTCTATTATAATGATGGACGACAGATAGGGGCGACGTTGCCTTGGTAAGAGCTAATGGATGGCCGCCATAAATTCACTGCACATTTTATTGTGTTGCTGGAAATTGTGCCTTCAGGCAATGCTGTTTACTTTTATGTAAAACTCTAGGTTCCCTAAATATTACAAATATTTTACATCCAGCTCCTCAGCATTTGGGCTCTGCCCACAAATCAAGCTTTCTCCATGTGAGTTGTAATTAAAGGTTTGTTGTTTTTTTTTTTCCTGGGACAATTATCTCCAACTATAAAGAGAAATATTTTTCCCTTTTAGATGTTCCGTCATTGACTTATTAACAAACCCTTTGAAGAAGGAGGCTGGAAGTGACTCGCAGTGGCACTTGGCAGGAGGCGGGTCCGCAGGAGCAGGGGCTCCGTGGGTGCAAGGGCTAGGTGGCGGGCTTTCATGTCTGGCCGCCACTCCGGTTTATTTACACATATGATATTCTGGGTTTTCCTCCCCCCGCTTCCCTTTTATAATTCATGACCACTTTAGCAGGGTAATTCCTCCAACCACCTTTGCAAGAGATTGGCCCCTTGCAAAGCCCCTGCCCACGCTCTTGCGGGGATGCCGACGGCCGGGCCTGGTGCCCGAGAGGGTCAGAGCGGAGTCCTCGCGGCCGGCTGCCCACACACAGGCCGAGGCATGCCGCCTGGGCCTCCCCTGTCCTCACTCGCATGGCCCAGAGCGCCTCGGACGGAAACCCAGGCTTTCCTGCACTGATCCTCCTGCAATCCGAAGTGGTGGAAACGCGCTCTTGGCTCAGCCCCTGCCCAGGCGGAGGTCGGGAGGATGCCTCTGAGTCGTGCCAGAGGTCCGGGGAGAGGAAGGCCGAGAACCTCAGAAGCTTATTAATGAAGGGAGGCAACAGCTGGAGCAGCAACCCTCTTTAAAAATAATCCCCGCACTTGTTTATTATTGTCATTAATATTAATGGCCATGCTATTAATATTCATACAGCTGCATTAATATCCTCCAGGAGCACCTGGGATCTCCAAGCACTCCTAATGGCATGGGATTCTGCCTCCAGGGCCCCCACCTCTCCACCTGCCCCTCCCCACGGGGACAACGCCCGTCCTGTGCAGGTTCCAAACCACCCTCCCGTCTCCTGCCCATCCTCCCTGGCTGGTGCCCGCCTTCGGAAGCCCAGAGCCACGTCTCTAAGTCCCGGGGGCCTTGCTGTGAGGATGGGACAGCAGTCCAGGGATCCTGGACATTTCCTGCCTCCCCGAGGGACACAGGAAGGTTTCTGACAAAGGTGGCTTAGGAAAGAAAGATGGTTCATTTCCCCCTCAAGGGTTCAATTTCCTGCAGAGTCAAAAAAAAGACACATTGGTTAAAAACAAAGATGAGATATCATTTTTCACCGATTAGATTGGCAAAGATAATTATAATAATAATGGCAACAGCGGTGACCAGCTCACTGCCTGTGTGCAAGCGCCATGCTTAGCCCTCCGTGACCGTGCCTCGCTGAACCGCCACGACAACCTCACCCGGCACCCTTTATGGGACTGCAAATTTGTACGACCTCCGTGGACAGCAACTTACGAGATGCGACAAAATGCAAACTCTCCTTACATTTTGACCCAGGCAATTCCATTTCTCGGAATGTCCCATATGTTAATCATTGAAAATGCTGCTCCCTCCAAGTGAAATGCTCTTGCTATTCCCCACCATGCCCACCTGCCCTTTCCCTCCTATCCTCTGACTGTGCCTTTCGCCCACTCACCTTTCAACCTGAACGACACCTCCTCCGAGAAGCCCTCCCAGACTCCCAACTTCCCTGGCTTACCTTCTCTCGTTTTATTCTCTCTCAGAGCCCGTACGTTTCCTTCGTATTATGTGTGTTTTTCCTTCGTACTACAGATCAACTACTAACTGAATGGTTATTTGTGTAACTGCTTGATACACATGCTCATTGCAAAAAAAAAATTGCTGTCTTCTCTGCTGGCAGGGGCCAGTCATCCTGTCTCTCCACTACATCATAAACTCCATCCGAGCAAGGACTGACCACGTCTGTTTCATTCACCATTTCTACCCCCAGCACCGGGCATTAGGCTGGTCCACAGAACATACTAGAAACACATCTGTAGCATGAATGAATAAATGAAATGCACCAAGATATAGGCACACAGATGTTCGTTGCAGGGATGTTTATAAGAGCAAAACAATTGGAAAAACGTAGATCTCCACTGGCTGGAGACTAGGTAAGTAAAGTGAGGCATATCCACAGACCGGTATATCCATACCCGTAACACAGGCACCCAAACCATGGGGTGGATCTATATGAACTGACATGAAGGGTGTCCATGACATATTGCCGAGTGGGGAGGAAAAAAACAGGTGACAGAACAGCATGTGTCGTCTGATTTCACTCGGGGTGGATTGCATACGTGGAATCTATTTGTGTATATTTATGCACAGTGAGAAGTCTGGGAGGACGTTCACCAAAATGTTATGTGGTTATCTCTGGCTGGTGAAATCTGAGGTGGTTTTTACATTTTTCTTTGAACTTTTCCATATTGTCTGAATTTTTTGCAATGAGCATATGTATCCTTTTTTATAAAATGATAAAGCTGCTTTCAAAAGAGAAAAAAAGTATAGGTACATTGGGAAAGGCTGGGGGGGTGCTTTGTGAGGGGCTAGAATTGGGGAAAATGGGCAAATTGGACAGAAGCTGGGGCCACGGAGCCCAGGGGTTGTCTCCCCTTCTGGCTGGCCGGTCACCCTCCCCGGCTACAGAGGAGGGGCATTTAGGGCCAGACCCCTGCCCCCCCCCCCCCGCCCGCCCGCTCTGCCTGTCCAGAGCAGGATTTCTAAATAGGGATTTCCGCATTTGATTCTTCTGACATGCTTTACCGCCTCAGAGCTGTTTTGCAAAATTCATAGCAGTTTTTGCAGGCTCTGAGCTTCCTGGGACCAATTCCATTTTGAACAATAGCGGAGTGCCTGCTTGTGGGAGGGGTCGGCCCACCCCAGAGCGGCCTCCTAGCCTCTGTGAGCTGGGACTATGGGGCTGAGTGTCGAGGCCACGGCATGAAAATACATGAGCTCGTCCTTGTCCTCGTCCTCACCCTCCTCCTCCTCCTCCTGTGGAGGAGAGGGAAGAAGGAAGGCAGCTGCACCCCGCCCTAGCATCCCTCCTGTGCCCTGAGAGGACCCTACTCCCCGGGAGGTGAAACGAAGCCCTTCCCAATGTCCTTCCTTTTTCCAACTGGGTCTCCTTACCCGAGAGCCGCCCACAGCCCCGAGAAGCTAAGGGACTTGGCCAGTCCAAGGTCACAGAGCAAGATAATGGCAGGGCCCAGGGTAGAAGCCAGGATTCCTGCCACCTCGTCTGCGCAGGCTTCAATTCTATGTTTTAAAAACATTAAAAGAAAGAAAAAAACGCTTGGTGCCCCTTCCTTTAAGATACATCCAAGAGGTGTGGCAGCATGATCATTACTCCAAATTAAGCCACAAAAGACTCCCTCCCTGGCCTCCCTGCCGGTCAGGATCCCATGCTGGGGACCCAGGGTGATTTCTATAAGATACAAAACTAACCAGCCATTCCTCCACTTGAAAGCATTCTGCGGCTCCACTTTCCCTATGGGGGGAAAGATCTAAGCTCCTTAGCCTGGCACTGAGGTCTGTTGTGGTATGCCCTCTGCCAGGCTCCCACCACGGCCCTGCCCACGGAGTGGCGCCCTCGATGCTGTCTGTCATCTCTCCAGCCCCTCCTGCCAGGTGAGTCGGTTCCTCCTTCAGCTGCTAGAGACCCCTGTGCTATCAGCCATTCAATCAACCAGTTAGTCAACACCTACTTACTGAGCGCCTACTACCACGTGCTGGCTCCGTAGTGGCATCAACCGCACCACAGTGTCTGTCCCTGCACCTGCTTCTGCACTGGACAGTAACCTCCTTGAGGGCAGATTCACATTCCCGGGACCCAGCATGAATCCACTGCACAGCTGTGAGCAACAGCGCAGGTCATCAGCCACATTTTACAGATCAGAAAACTAGGGATCCCTTGACTGTGGACATGGACCAGAAGACGAAAGAAGAGGCTCCTAAAATACACACAGGGCAGTCCCCCACGTCAGTATAACCCTCCCACGCCGCCCGCTGTCTTCCCAAACATTTAAATGATTCGCCCCACTACAGGCCCCTGCACGATGGCGCCTCTGACGACACTCCTGCTCCCTGCGCCTTTTATAATTCCTCCCGGACTCCACTGTCTCTCTGTCTTGTTCATCTTGGTCTCTCAAATACTTGGAACGTGCTGTATGTATGTATGAATGAATGAATGAATGTATGAACAAATGGCATTTCATGGGCATCTCAAACTGAAGTCTTACATGCATCACTCTCTCAACAAAGAGAACCTCTCGTTCCTCCTCTGTGTGCACTGTCTCAGTGAACACCCTCCTAACCATCCCGTCACCCCGGGCGCTTCCCTCTCCCTGCCCTCACTTCACTGTCCCATCATCTCCGGGTACAACTGATTGTGCCCCAGGAACACCCTCTGACTCCAGTCCCTTCCCTTGCTCCCCACTGCCCTGGCGGGGACCTCACTGTCTCCCGGCGTACCCCCAGCAGATGTCACTGAAGTGTCACCCCAGTCATCACCTCCCGGTCGACGAGGAGCGATGCTTCTACTCTGACACTTTCCTTCTTGAAGGCCTTCAGTGGCTCCCCGCCACCCTCGGGATGGGAGCCCTGGGGGGTCTGGTCCAGCTGTCCCCGCTGCCGCCAGCTTGCTCCTGATCTCCAGCCACTGTGAACGGGCCAGGTGCTTTCCCAACTCCTGTGTCCCCTCCCGCCTGTGTTCCCTCAGGCTGGCTCACTCTTCCCCTGGCTCACTCCTAGTCATCCTCCAAGATGCCACCTGACAGTCTCAGGGAAACGTTCCCTAACCCACCTCACCCCAACTCCGACTCGGGGCTAAGCGACATTCTGCAGGGCACCCTGTGCTGGCCTGAGCCACCACCCCCATCAGCGTGTGCTGGTCCGTCGCTCCCACTGCAGAGTGCCCAGCGTCCAGTGAATCCGTGTCGTTGTCATGGGCAGGGTAGGCTGCATCAGCTCCATTTTACAGACAAGGAACCTAAAGCTCAGAGAGGGGGAGTGACTTTCCCAAGGTCACAGAGCTAGCAAAGGGTGCAGCCAGGGCTTGAACCCAGACGCCATTACTTCCAGCTAGTTGTTCTTTCCACTGTATTACAGCTACACTTCACAGCCACTCTAGCAAACATTTCATACACACACATGCAAATTTACCCACACACAGGAATACACATGGATATATCCAAACATACACAGAGACACATACATAGTCACACTGATACACAGACACAAATACCACACCCCACAGATGTGCCTAATGACCCACAGAGAGGCATTCGCCATTCACATGTGAACATGGATTTGCATATCCATGCACATGTGCACATTCATGCACAACCCACATGGATGCACAGATACAGACATGCACCTATACATATGTTCATGCACACATGCCCAGTCACATATACACAGACCCGCAGACATGTGTATAGGCACACGGCAATGTACACACACGTAAAACCACACACGCATGCATGCACCCATGCACAGACACATAGACACGCACAGACACAAGGATGCCCTCCTATACTACATGTGCAGCATGTGTGCACCCACAGACAAGGACACAAATGCACGCCACGGACCCTCACACAAGAAGCATGCACATTGGCCGGCGTACACAGATGTGCACATGTAGACAGGCTCCCTGAGACACGCTAGTGAACGAGGCAGGTCAGACGGAGCTGTCTGCTAGGGGCGGGGGCCTGTCTGAGGTACCTCGGGGCGCTCACATTTTTGCAGCTCAGGAAGGCAGCTGACATACCAGCCTGGCTGTGATGGTATTTTGCATAAATGCTAATGTATTAATTACCATGTACAGTACACAGAGCTGCCATTTAAAAGAAAAAGTTAAGACTTTTTAATTCAAAAGCCCCATGCGGGGTGGGGGTGGGGGGCTTGCCCTGCGTGGGGGTGGAAGCAGGCAGGGCAACCGTGCCCCACCCACTGTCCCTACGCTGGGGCCACCGCCTGTGGCCTTGCAGCCCAGCCTGCAGGGACCAGCCAGCCAGTCCTCTGCCTCTAGATTCTTGGTGCTCTCTGGGGACCCTGGCACAATGTGGAGGCCCTGGCCTGCAGGGGGGTGGGGAGAGTGCGGAGGGAAGGTAAGACCCAAACAGACAGAGGGCTGGTCCTCTCAGCAGGGCTGGGGCGGGTGTCACAGCCAGGGCTGGCCAAGTATCGCAATCCTTGACACGCTCAATCCATTCTCTGCACAGCAGCCCGAGTAACCTTTTAAAGCAGCGGCTCAGGCTATGGCATGCCCTGGCTTCAAACCTTTCCAAGGCTTCCATCGCCCTTAGAATAAAGTCTGGACTCCTTAGAAGGGCCTGCAAACCCAACGGGACCTGTGTTCTCCCTGCCTCACCTGACCTGGCTTCCTTTCGCCTCTCCACGCTCTCCTACCTCACTCCGCCTTTCTCGATGGCCTTTCTGGAGCTTGCCAGCTCCTCCCCTACCTGCTTCTCCTCGGCCAGGCCCCAGCTCACCTGTCCCCACCTCCGCAGCCCTACCCTGACGCCCCCATCCGGAGGAGCCTTCCTCCCCACCACTCTCTTTACGGCACTGGGGTTTGGGTTTGGGCTGTTTTTGTCTCCCTAGAACATTTTGTTGCTTCGATCCTCTTTGTTGATTTTTTTACTTGTTACTGTCTGTCGCCCCCACTGTACAATGAGCTTTGGAAAAAGCCAGGACTTGGACAACCTCATTTCACCACTGTATCTCGGCCCCACGACAGGGTCTGGCACTTCACAGGTGTTCAGGCAAATATCTGTTCAAGGAGTGAGTGAACTTGGAATGAACAAGAGATGAGCTTCCGGCCAGCTCCATCCCAGGCGCTACCCTCAGACACCTGCCTGGCGGGACCACCCTGGCTGTGCTGCCTCCCCCGGGCGGGGCCGGGGAGGGGGGTCACATCCCAGGTCAGGAGACTGAGGCCCAGAGGGGAGGCATGTCCCCTTGTGACATCCTACAGGCTGGTGCCCAGGCCTCCTGGGCCTCCCCGGCTCCCCTTCCCCGGCCACGGCCACGCTGAAGGAGCCTCAAATGATGCGATTAAACAGCAGCCACCAGTCGCTCCTCAGCCCTTTAACTTTGCATTTCACTTCCATATTCATTGTCTTGTGCAGGCCTGGGCGGGAGGCATCATTTCCCGAATTCCAGAAGAAATTAAGGTTCAGACACACAAGGGATTCACCCAAAGTCTCACAGCTCATCAGGAGGAGCAGGATTTAAGTCTGTGTCTGGTACCCAGCTCGGGGCTTCCTGCGCTCACCACTGACCCTCGCTCCCTGTCAGCCCTGGGGGACTCTCCTGGCAGGAAGCTCCAAACAAGCCCTACTGCCCCGCTCCCCCACTCCCGGGAGGCAGGACAGCCCAGGTAGGCCTGCCAGGCCAGTGAGGGGAGCAGCCCAGATGGAGCTGGCCAGAGGCCTCACTGCCACACCCTCTCAGCCTCCAGGCACTGCCATTCTAGACGCCACGTCTCTCCCAAACCCACCCTCTCCTCCCCACGCCCACTGCCCCTGCCCTGGTCCAGGCCACATTGCTGTCATCTCTCACCCACACTCTTCTGACAGCCTCCGCTCTGGACGCCCCCACCACCCACCCTCCACCCAGCAGCCAGAGTGATCTTCCCTGAGCTCCAATCCCCTTTCCCTCCCCAGCAGCTTCCCTACTCCCTGCCCTCGCTCTTCCTGATACTGCCCTTATAGTGGTTTGTAAACACGCATCATTGCTAAGAGTGTACACTCCCTGAGTTCAAATCCTGGCTCTGCTACTCACTAGCTGTGCGACCTTGAGCAAGTCGCCCAACCTCTCTGTGCCTCAACTGCCTGGTCTGTAAATGGGAATAATAATAGCATCCCCTCAGAGGGTGGTTGTGCGGATGAAATGAGTTAAAATGTGTAAAGCACCAAGAACAGCACCTGGAACCTAAAGAACGCTGCGTAAGAGTCCATTGTTATTTATGATTGTTTTTGTGATCCTTTGACTTGGGTTTTTCGCCTTCAGGAAATGAGAAGCTCCGTGAGGATGGAGGTTAGCCTGGGAGGGCTGCTCTGCCCGCAGCCTTGGTTCCATTTCCCCAGTTCTGGCTGGCATGGCTCGAGGGAGGGGAAGGGCATGCCCTCAGCGGGACCGCAGTCAGAGGCAGAGTCCCAGTCCTGATGACCAGGACAGGCGGCAGCCAGAGAGGCCTGTCCCCGTGGAGGGCTGGGGAGAGGCTGCACCCTCCGGAGCCCCGAGTTCCTGGGAGCCCCCACAGGGCCAAAGCTCCCTTTGTCCAGAAGGTCGGGAGCAGCTGGCCAGCTGTGGGGGAGTTCCGCTGCCCCGCTCCGGCCGGCAGCCCAGATGTGCGTGTTTGCACAGCCGAGGCCGGGCTGTGAAGGGGCCTTGTTGAGCACCATGAAAGGGGGCTTGTGATGGGTTAGACGGCCCCCGCACCCGGCCTGCCTGCCTCCAAGACAGCAGGCAGGAATGCAGCCCGCAGGAAGCCCTTCCCACCAGGCCTGCCAAGTGCCCTGCTCCCCGGGAAGTCGCTGGCATGAACAGGTCCCACTTGCCAGCTGCAGACCTCCCTGGTCTGATCCTTCCTCAGTCTCCTCTTCTGTAAGATGGGGAGGCACCCCAACCTCTCCCTCCACTCAGGGAGGCCACGTAGGGTTGGGGATGGGAGAAAGAGCTTCATGGGTAAGACTCCGGAGTCAGAAAGACCAGAAAAGAATGTTCATCTCTGTGAACCTCAGTTTTTCCATCTGTAAGTGGGGATGGTAACTACTGCCTCATGGGGCTGTCCTGGGGACAAAATGACATAATGGGAAGAAAGGCCCAGGCGCGTGCTGACACATAATAGGTGCTCAATAGCTCTTCTCCTTCCCTATTGACCAGGCACCGCAATGGGCAGGGAGTCTAAGAATGCCTGCACTGGGGAGAGGGGGTGTCCCCCGCCCACTGCCCCAGAGCAGGAGCTGCTGCTGGAGGCCCTCAGCCCAGGCATGGTGGCACGCAGCTGGGCAGCCTGTGTGCCAGGCACACAACTCTGTGTCCAGGTAGAAGATCTCTGTCCCCAAACTCCTCCCTCCAGAGTCCCTGGGCACAGCTAGTTTCCTGACACAGCTGGTACCTGGGCACAGTGGTTCTCAGGTCTCTGGATATAATCTATCCTTGGGCCCACCCCAGCCTTTGGCAGGGCCAGTCCCTGGGCTCAGCTGGTTTGCCAAGTACAGCTGTCCTGGAACATAGTTGATCACTGGAAAATGCTAGTCCCTAAACATAGTTGGTCCCTGGAAACAGTCTCTAAGCAAAGTCAGCCCTGGGCACAGTTGGTCCCTGAGCAATAGACACTCTCTGGGCATAATCAGTCCATGGGCACAGGTAGACTGGGTCCAGTAGGATCTTGGGTGCAATCACAGTAGGCAAAGTCAGGCCTGGGTACAGATGATCCCCAGACACAATGAGTCCCCAGAGCATCTCTGAGAACAGCTGTTCCTGGGTACCGTCAGTCGTTGGGCACTGTGAGTCCCCGGGTGCAGTCACTCCACAGGCGCAGTTAGTCCCTGGACACAGCTGGTTCCTGGGCATAGTCAGTCCCTGGGCATGGTTGATTCTGGGCTTAGTTGGTCCCCCAAGCAGTCAGTCCCTGAGGAAGAGTCCATCCTTGACCGTAGGACAAAGTGGATCTCTGACACAACCCCCTGAGACCATGGTTGGCATGCATAGACTGTCACCCCACTCCTTCGTGGCTCCAGTCCCTCCCAGAGGCCCTGGAGAGCTGAGCCCCACAGAGGGGATAAGGAGCATCCTGGGGTCCCAAGAGCCCTGGCGTGGCCTGTTTCATGGCAGGTGGGAGGGGGCAGGGCAGGAGAGCTGTGGGGGAGAACCAGGCCTCCTCTGGAGTCTGCCTTCAACACCGGAGGCGGCAGTGAAGCACGGCAGGGGAGGCTCTCTCTGCACCCTGCGCTCTCCCTCCATGCAGACGCACCCACACGCGTGTGCAAGGAGCCCGGCTGGGCAGCCACTGAGTCTCCCCACGCCCGTGGGTAAGTGCGTTAGCCAAGTTTCCTCCAGTTGTAAGGCTAGAAATTCCCAACTGGACGGTGGCCCTGTCCTCTAACCAACATCCTCACAACCTTAGGCAGGGCACAAACAGGGAAGGGGGAGGCGGCCGGTCCTGGGGGATTTTCAGCCTCCAGGAGGCAGCTGGTCCTGGCTTGCTGACGCTTCCTGGAGACCCTGCAACTCCATCACAACCCAGTCCAGCTGGGAATGGGGCAGCCAGCCCCAGGGTGGGGGCCCTGTTCGCCAGGCCTGTTTGGCACTCATTCCCTCCGCCCCTCGTTACCCTCCGCAGGGGGCATGGTTTCTGCAGGATGATAATGCAACGTGGCATCCCATTAGCCAGCACCTGCCCTTCCTGCCCACCTTCCTCCCCCAGCCCCACGTGGGCACCTCAATGCCTAATTAAATCGCCGGTATAGTGGTGCCCGTCACATCTGTTTCAGGGTCTAGGGATGAAGTGAGCAACGCCCACCAGTCACCCATCACAGGGGGCACCAGCCACACAACAGCCCTGACATCCCAGACAGGCCCCACAGCTCGGGAACGGCTCTAGGTCTGCTTATTCAGCTCCCCTGTGCTTGCACCTTCAAAAAGAAAACAAAGGAAAAATCTACCTCCGGGAGAGCATGCAGCAAGGGGGCTCCACATGGACTAGGTCAGAAGGGAAGCTGGGGAGAAGGGGCTCCGGCAGAGTTAGTGGAGCCAGGGCTCACCAACTGAGGTCTTCCAGCTCTAAACCCCCAAAGGTCCAAGAGCTGGACCCTGTAAGGTTAGTAATTTACCTACATTCTCTCCCTCACTAGTGCCCAACCAAAGCCATTCGGCCAGGAGTCCAAGAGAATTTCCACCTGGAGTCCCAAAACTCAAAAGCTGATAGGCAAGTCACCCTGAAGTGACAAAAGGACTTAAACTAGGTCAGTCTAGTTCAGACTGGTCCCAACTGGCTGCAACGAGATCTAACTGATCTAAGCTGGCTCCAATCAAACCCGACCTGTTGGGGCCAGCTCCAAAGGTGTGGGGCCAGCCAAGACTGGATCAAGCCAAATCAAACTGGTTGTGACCTGCTCAAACCACCCGGAGCCATGGGAAGGCTGGCAATTTTGACACCAACTTCTTTAGCCCTTGTGTAGTGTAACTTCGTTTATCCCTTCCTCTTAAAATTTCCGGAATCCTTTTGTTTTCAGCATTGATTTTGTAAATAATATTTTTAATCCAAGCCTCACGTCATATTCGAAGCATGTATAACACATACGTCTTCCCTGCTATGCAGGTGGCACAGTGCAGAGGTTAAATGCACGTTGACAACCTGAGCTCCTGTCCCCACACTGCACTCTCCTGGCTGTGAGATCTTGAGTTACCTAATCTTTCTTACTCTCAGTCTCATGTGTAAAAAAACTCAGCTAATAATAGGACCCGCCTCACAGAGGGCAGTTTTGAAAACTGATACATAAGTATACATTTATAGATAAAGAGATATAGATACAGATTAATTAGAGCTGTGCCTGGCACATATAACCACTCAATACATGGAACTTGTATTGTATTATTTGGGGTGCTTGACTGTCACCATATGCAGCATAGTCCCTGGAGTCAGATGATCAGAATTTGGACTCCTACACTGCCACTTCCTTACTGTGTGAACATAAGTAATTTACTTAACTTCTCTTAAGCCTCAATTTCCCCAACTGAAAATGGAGGTCCCAACACCTGCCTCAAGGGTTGTTTAGGGTATTAGATAAGATGCACTGCATAAAGCACTTAGCACCATGCCTGGAACACGGTAAACACAGTACTCGATACATGTTGGCTATTATTGTATAAGTGACGAACACGCAATACTAACTGTGCCTGGCAATGGCTAAATGTTTTATGTCTATTAACTCAATCTTCACAACAGTCCTAAGAGGTAGGTGCTGTTATTACTACCATTTTCTGGAGAGGAAACTAAGGCTCAGAACATACCACAGTGCCTCGTGGCTTTAAAAGACTTACAGAGGAAAGGAAATTGTCCATTTGTCAAGGTGGAGGACAGTGAAGACTGGACCAGAAGACAAGTCTTGGGAGTTGGGGGTATATTAAAAAGAGGGCAGGCTTCAAACCCAGGCAAACCTGGATTCAAGTCCCCAGCTCAAACACTACCTAGGTCTCAGTTTCTTCATCTCTCAAATGGGAATAATAAACCTTACCCATGGAATTGTGAGGATTATATTAGCTATGAGTTATAGATTTCACACAGTAGGTGCTCAGAAACTGTAAGCTCCCACCCTTCTCTTATTCCCCAAGGACTTTAGGCGTCCAAAATGGTGTGCACTTGCACAATGACATTTGTCCAAGATGGCCCTTTTATAGTGCACAAACAAAATGTTTTAAAAAATCTTTAGATGACATCTGCCCATGTATACTGTCCACCTCTAATGTGGCATCTGTCTGGAGGCCAACCTCCCCGCCCCCCCACACACACACATCAAACACCTCTTAGCAGAGGGACATGACGCCCAACTATCCCACCACGTGCCCAGGTTCCTGCCAGAACCAAGAACAGTTGTCCTGGAGGAGCCAGCCAGACGGCTGTGATGATCTGCTCCTCATCCAAACATACCTGTCGAGTGAAAGTGCAGTGAGGAAGGAAGAGGAGGCCTGGGTATGTGAGCACCCTGCGGGGACCCTGCTGCACAGCTGGGCCCAGGACATCTGGCCCTGACCCACAGAGGATCTACTTGATCCTGCATCTACAGCTTCCTTGGGGCTGTGACCCTTCCTGGATGCCCCTCCCCTCTGCTCTCCACCGGCATGTGGGGCAACAGCATCCCCTGATCTCACTGACAATGACAGCAATGACGATGATGGTGATGGTTATGGCGACATCCGGCATTCACTTACAACACAATGTGCCAGGCACTTTCTATAAAATATATCAGTACATTCTCAACTTCTAAGAGACTGGGCATTTTATCTCTATGTGGCAGAAACTCATAGAGGATAAGTAACCAGCCCAAGGACACACAACTGGTCAGTGATGGAACTAAAGATTCGAGTCCATGTTGCCTCATTCCAGAGAAATATCTTCTGCCTCCAACCCGATGGACCCAGAAGTTCCTCTTCTTACTCCCTTCCTTCTGCAAAGGTCAAAGTCCTCTGCGCAAGCAGACTGGGCCCAGGGTGAGATACAAAGGATAAAACATGGTCTAACCTTAAGGATCTAAAAGTCAATAAATAAGAAGAATCGGCTGGTCGCAGTGGCTCACACCTATAATCCTAGCACTCTGGGAGGCCAAGGCAGGAGGATCACTTGAGGCCAGGAGTTCCAGACCAGCCTGAGCAAGAGCAAGACCCTGTCTCTACAAAAAAATAGAAAAGTTAGCCAGGCATGGTGGCACGTGCATGTAGTCCCAGCTACTCTGGAGGCTGAGGCAGGAGGATCACTTGAGTCCAGGAATTTGAGGTTGCAGTGAACTATGATAACACCACTACATTCTAGCAAGGGCAACAGAGCAAGACTCTGTCTATAATAAATTAATAAATGAACAAATAAATAAATAAATAGTACGTGTCTATGCCATGGAACAAAATTATTCATCTCAGTCAGGTTGCATCATTAAAGGTCTAAAATCCAATCTGAAGAAGGTGATGGTTCTATTCAGTTCTACCATTCTCAGGCCATACCTGGAGTGCTAGATCCAGTTCTAGATTTCCAGAGGCTCCCAGATGTGTTGAATTCCCAAAAAAAGAGGAGACTAAGTTGAGGAAGGGACTTACAATTTAGACTTGTGAAGAGCTGAAAGGAGGATATTTGACCTAGAAGAGGAGAGGCCTCAGATATTGTTTTTCAAATTCTTGAAGGGCTGTCATGGGACAAAAGAAATGAAATTACTCCATGGGGCTCCATGGGACAGAGCCCAAACCAGTGGAAGTTACAGGGACAAATGTAAGGGGCACAGTCAGAGTTGAGCACTTTGAGAAGATGGCCTCAGGAAAGTGTGTCCTCCTGTCCCAAAAATATGCACGCAGAGTCCAGAAAGCTATTTGGTCTGGATGTTATGGAAGAATTCATGCATCTGAAGGAGTTGCAACAGACATCAATAAGCATCCTTACAGATAGAGTTTAAATGGCAGGGGTCAGGAGCACAGACCCTAAGCATGCATCAGGAAGGAGGTACCAGGAAGGCCCTGGCCCTCAGAGCCCCAGGAGTCAGATTAGGCTATGCTTTGCTAGAGTAAGAGCAGCAAAAAAGAAAAACAAAAGCTCCATGGTTTTTTTTTGTTGTTGTTGTTTTTTGTGTTTTTTTTTTTTGAGACAGAGTCTCGCTTTGTTGTCCAGGCTAGAGTGAGTGCCGTGGCGTCAGCCTAGCTCACAGCAACCTCAAACTCCTGGGCTCGAGCCATCCTTCTGCCTCAGCCTCCCGAGTAGCTGGGACTACAGGCATGCGCCACCATGCCCGGCTAATTTTTTATATATATCAGTTGGCCAATTAATTTCTTTCTATTTATAGTAGAGACGGGGTCTCGCTCTTGCTCAGGCTGGTTTTGAACTCCTGACCTTGAGCAATCCGCCCGCCTCGGCCTCCCAGAGAGCTAGGATTACAGGCGTGAGCCACCGCGCCCGGCCTAAGCTCCATGGTTTTAAAAACACAGGTTTGTTTCTCTGGGGCAGAATGGACTGTCCAGACCTGTCCTCCCTGCACTTGGCCTTCTTGCCTCTGCTCCTCTTACAAAGCTCTGCACATGGGTGCCTCCCACTCTCAGGGACACTTATGAAGGACACCCAACGTGAAAACAAATAAAAGGAAATCACCCCATCAGAGCTATAAGTAATAATCAATAATTCAAAGCCTTGATAAAGTCTTGCTGGAGAGCGCTTCAGAGAGAAGGCTCGGGCTGAGTTTCATGGTTAATTCAATGTCAATTAGCTGATTGCTAACTTCCCTCCAGCGAAATCGCATGCAGTGCAGGGGAGAGAAATCAAACGTGCTCTCGCTTTAACAAGCCTGGTGTTTCAATCATTCATCTCTGGCCGCAGGCTCAGAATCAATGTCAACAGACGTTCCTTCACAGTTTTATCAACCATTTCTGCATGTCACTGTTTTCTCAGCTGCCCTTAATTGTCCCATCCCTGGGAATCAGAGCTACCTGAAATCCAAAGTCAGGAGAGCAGCCTTCAGCTTCCTAGAAGGTCCCACCGCTCCTGAAACTCAGTTTCCCCGTAATAATCTCTTCCTCCAAGAGTGCTGTGGTCAGTCAGTGCGTCAGTGCACGTAAAGTGAACAGCAATGAGGTTGGTACACAGTAAGTGCTCAAATGGGGCACTTTTCCTCTGCCCTGGAAAATCCTTCACCTCCACGCCCCCAAGCCCCTGTGGAGGCCACGGCCGCCTTCAGCACCATGGCCAGAGCCTCTGCCTGAAGTTGGAGGTGAGAGGGGAGGGGCAGGCTGAGATGCTGCGGGGCTCAGAGTCTGAGAGCCAGAGGGAAAATTCACGTGATGGGATCCCAGAGATCACTGAGGCCAACCACCTCCCTTTGATCAGGAGGAAACGGGACCAGAGAGGGCGAGGGACTTGCCCAAAATCACAAAGAAGTTGCCCGGTCTCTGGCTCCCGGGCACAGCGTCTCCACATCTCAGGCTGGTCCATAAACAGAAAGGTCAGGATGCTGAGCCCCTTCCTCCTTCCCGGGAACCTTTAGGGACGGGACGCAAGAGGAGAGTTAGTGACGTACAGGGAGACCCAGGAGGGGGCTGTCTGGGGGAAGAGATGGCAGCAAGAAACCTGGGTTCTGCCTGGGAGCTCAGCTAGTCTTGTTTTCCTAAAAAGTGCCCTTTGCCAATCTCTTTTCCCCACGGTCCTGAGCTGGGGCTTCAGATCTCTCACGTGCCTGGCACTGTGCACGGCACTGAGGGTGGGGAGGGGCTCCCTACACACATCTAGCACCTTCTCTTGGCAGACAGACATACATCTCTCACAAGCATGTAGCAGACCCATACCCTGTGGACCATGCCCATGTACATAATGAGTACAGATATTCTGTCCTCCGCAAGACTGAGAATGTGCCTTCCTTGGCCCGCAGGTCCTCCAGATGGCCTCTCCTCCCCTGGGGCATGGTGAGGAAGGCCACACCCTCCAATCTCCCCCATCACAGGCTACCCCTTGGGCTGGGGCTTGCCCAGGTACGGCCAGGCCCAGGTATGGAGACCCAGGAGCTGTGCCCACCAAGCCAGGGGCCTACTTGTGGCCCCTCCTAGCCAAGGATCTGTAGAGTGTTTATTTTTAAAAGAAGAAGAATTAACTACAATTTCTGGTCCATGTTAGGCTGTGAATCATAATAGTGAAAACCTATAGAGACCTGGGTTTGAATCCTGGTTCCACTGCGTACTAGCTGTGGGACACTAAAGAGTTATTTATCCTCCCAGAGCCCCAGTTTCTTTATTTGTATAAGGAGGATAATGATAGTACTGAACTTATAAATTGTTGAGGGGATTAAATGAGATAATTCACGCAAAGTGCTTAGCATGGTGCCCAGCAGAGAATAATAATGATCTCTCTTTAGTAAAAATTTCTTTTGGAAAATTCTAATCCTTAGGGATATTACAGGAGTCTGTCCACGACAGAATTGGCATGAGAATGCTCAGGGCGTACCATGGGCCCCTCCCACCTCCTGGCCCAGATGGTGTTGGAGCTCAATCTGATGCCATGTTCTGGGGCTCAATTTCAGGCTCAGTCTGGGCCCAAGTTCAAAGCTCTGCAACCGCCTCATTACACAGCCTTGGGAAAGTGCCTTCCCAGTGAGACTTGGTTTCCTCATCTGTAAAATGAGAACAACCATCTTGTCCAGCTCGCCTCAATGATGTCCTGGCAGAGTGTCATCAAATTATGCGTGTGAAGGCTCACGTCAACCTCAGGGATCCGCTTCCTCTTCAGGTCAAGTTCCTCTGGACCTCAGACCTGCTAGAGGAGACATTCTTCTCCCTGTTTCCGTAAGCCCATGGTGGAGGCCTTTCCCTGGGATCAGAGTAGCCAGGCAAGGGACTGGATGGGGGTGGGGGAGGACACCCCAAGGCTCTGCTGCCCCTCCCAGGAGCTGGGAACAGAAGGCTCGGAATTCACCGCACACATATTTGCTGACTTCTCTGTGCTCTGCCAGCTTCGGGCATTCACTTCCCAGAAGTTTATTTGAGGAGACACAGATGAGCCGGATTTGGGCTCGAAGACCTGCCCAGACAACTGGGCTGAGCCCTTTCTCACTCCCGCTCACACACACCCTCCCCCTCCCAGGCATCCCTTTGTCTGTCTGTCTCTCCTTGACAACTTGCTCTGTGCACTCTTTCTCCTCCTGCTGTTTATCCTCCATTTCATCCCCTGGCCCATATTCATTCCCTGTCCTTGCCAGCCCTGCTCCGTGCCCCAGGAGGCTGACCCCAGAGGACGGCCCAGCCTGGGTGCCCCTGGGTGGGTTCAGCTGCTGGGAGGCACTGGCAGAGGCTGGAGGGAGGGGAGAGTGAGGTCAGGGACCCCCCCCATCCTGGGCAACATTTTTAGCAGTGGCTGTGCTTCTCCATGACTACAGCTTGCACCAGCGTGCCCTCCTCCTCGCCGCCAGCCCACGCTGAGCTCCAAGGACACCACTTCCTCCCCTCGTCCCATCAGCCCTCAAGGTGGCAAAGACTTCTGACTGCTGCTATCCCTGGAGCCTCACCTCTCTTGTTGCTTCCTAAACTCCCCTCCCCCCCCGTGCCTCTGTAGGCAGCCCATCCACCAGTCTCTGCGTGCAAACCATCTGAGGTGAACCCTGTTTCCTGCCGGGACCTAACCAAACACTCCTCAACCAACCCACGTGCTTCCGCGTTCCCGGCCTCTCCCGCCGTCTCTCCCTCCCAAGCTCAGGGTGGGGAACATGGAGACTGTCTCTGTCACATCCCTTAGTGGAGGCCACCCCAGGGTTCTGAGGGCTGAGGGCTGAGGGAGGGTGTCCCTGCTATTACACACACATACACACACACACACACACACACACACACACAGATCCCGGAGCCCCTCTCATCTTCTGCACAGGTCAGAGAAAAACCAGGGACAGCACGGAACCAAAGTTGGAAGAGCTGGCTTAGAGCACCCTCTTTGCCACGAACCAGCTAAGGCGTTTAATCACCTCCAGTCCTGCCTGTCTGACAGAAAGACGCGCAGACCAGGCCCAAGCCGTCAGGGGATGTGGTGGCTGACGGACAGGGACGTGGTTCGTAAGCTGTAACCATGAAACAGACGTGAGAAATCGTTCCTGAGCTCTCAGGAGAGGCCGGCGGGGCTCCTCCCCTCCCCAAGCTGCCAGGTGGGGAAAGGATGACAGGCCTCAGGGCCGCCAGCATCTGGTGAGCAGGGCTGCTCCCTGCCCCACGGCACAGGAGGGGCCAGCGTTTTCGGCTAGTGATACAGGGGCTCAAGTCTGGTCTCGGGACTAGGGTGGGGGTTGGGTCTGCATTTGAGTTGGGGCCGAGATCGAAACTGAGTTTGAGATGGAACCAGGGCTGGGACAACGATTGAGGTTAAGGCTGTGATTGGGTCGGACCTGAGGTTCAGGCCGAGGTGGGGTCAGGGGCTGAATTTGGAGTTGAGGGTGAGTTTAGAGCTAGGGATGGACTTGAGGTTGGGGGCTGAGGGTTGAATTTAGGGCTGGTTTTGGAACTGAGATCAGAGTAGGCTGGAGTTTCAGTAGGTCAAGAGCTAAAGGTTGACATTGGGGTGAAAGCTGAGATCGGCTCTGAGTTGGAGCCGGAGGCATGAGGCTCCAGAACCCTCCCTGCCCACTCAGACCTCCACTGGGCTCTGAGAATCTAACTGACCAGCACAGTGGAGGTGCTGGCATATTGACACCTCCTCCTTCCCCTCCCTGGGGTGACTACTTCATTCATTCCTTATTCCATTCAATAAAAATATTTATTAATCACCTACTATGTGCCAATCCTGAATGCACTGGTAAGCCAAGCAGATGTGGCCGCCACCCTCACAGAGCTTATGCTTTAGAAGGGAAAAAAAGACAATAATTCAACATTCCCAGGACTAGATGCATAATTAAAAGTGTGCAATGGGCTATAACAAAAGGCCCAGGGAGCCATCTGTCAGAAAGCACAGCAGGTAAGAGTGGTGGAAGGATGGGTGTGATGGGAAGTCTCCTAAGTGGTTCAAAGTTAGTATGGGAGAACAGATGACAGAGGGGTTGACTCCAGCTAGTAATCAAGGAATGCTTCATGGAAGGGATGGCATTGTGTGAGGTTCTCTGTTGTCTCCGCTAACCATGACACTAGGAGGCAGTGGATGCAGTGGATTTGCAGTCAGATAATGTGGTCTCAAAGCTAGATTATGCCAGGTAGAAAGCAGCTGAGCTGTGTAAACTTGGCAAGCGACTTCCCCTCTCTGAGCCTCCATCCATCCTTTAAGATGATGATAGTGGCCGGACGCAGTGGCTCACACCTGTAGTCCTAGCACTCTGGGAGGCCGAGGCGGGCGGATTGCTCGAGGTCAGGAGTTCGAAACCAGCCTGAGCAAGAGTGAGACCCTGTCTCTACTATAAATAGAAAGAAATTAATTGGCCAACTACAAATATATATATAAAGAAAAAATTAGCTGGGCATGGTGGCGCATGCCTGTAGTCCCAGCTACTCGGGAGGCTGAGGCAGGAGGATCGCTTGAGCCCAGGAGTTTGAGGTTGCTGTGAGCTAGGCTGACACCACGGCACTCACTCTAGCCCAGGCAACACAGTGAGACTCTGTCTCAAAAAAAAAAAAAAAAAAAAAAAAAAAAAAAAAAAAAAGACAGTGATAGCAATTGCTACTTCATGAGGCTCTGTGAGGATTCGAGATGATGTGTATGAAGTTCCCGGCACGTGTTAGGTGCTCAGCTAATGACGGTCCCTTCCCCTTTCCAGGGCAAGGAGAGCAGCAGGAGCTTGGTGCTAGCAGCCAACACCTTTCAGGCACCCACTCGGGGTCCAGCTGCTCAGGCTTGAGCTGTCACCCCCGCAGGCCCGGACACGATTTCTCCCCAGAGTTCACGCTCCCCAGGGTGCAGGCATGATTTACACAGCCATCGGGACAACTCCGACTTGGACTAAAACCTAATGACTGGAAACAAGACGAGTAATGAAATTCCACGCAGAAAATTTACAGGGGAGATTTATTAGGGGAGTTTTATTTATGATGCTGAGCACTTAGGGCTTGGGGGTGGGGCGTGGCATTGGATAAATAAATCCAGTCCACACACTCCCAGCCCAGACATCACCTACCCTGGCATGACCTCCACATGGCAGCCCCAGACCCCTGCTGGCCGGGAGACCTCTGCACAGCCCCCTGTGTCCACCGAACTCATAGCCGCCCTACTCAGACTCTCCCTTCCTCTGCTGCCTCACCCCTGTACTGCCAGCCTCCCCAGGACCTCTTCTGGATTGTTCCTGGGCAGGCTGGACCTGGAGGCTGGACCTCAGAAACATGGTCGGGGGCGGCTGGAAAGCAGGAGCCTCGAGAGTGGCCAGACCAGGCTTAGCACCTAAGGAACCTGACCGTGCGGCGGTGTCCCTGAGGTGTGAGGTGGCAGGCAGAGAGAGAAGCAGAAACCCAAGGACAAGGAAGGTGCCACTCCAGACCAGCAGTCCCCTTAGCGCAGAACTTTCTTGTGATCAGGACAGGGGAGCAGCTGGTAGGAGTCTAGAAGGGAAACTGAGGCAATTCTGTGCTGTACCAGGATCTACAAGGGGCCAAAGACCCAGTCAAGAGTTGCAAGACTATTCTTAACTACAGAAAGCAGTAGTTTTCTGCTTTCTGCTCACCTCCCCTCACAGTTGCCCCCTCCTGCTTGTCCTAGTGTGGGAGGAAAGGCTGCCACCTCCCACAGCCCTCCCCCATGCCTCCTTCCCCATCACTCCCCCCAGTCCCTTTCGCCCACCTGCTTCTCTTGACTCCAACAACTCATCGACCTATTTTCTCCTTTGTTCAACCACACCAAGCACCCTGGCCTCCTTGTTGTTGCTCCAACTTGCCCAGCAAGTTCCTGCCCCAGGACCTTTGCACAGCCTAAAATACTCTCCCCCCAGTGAACAGCACGGCTTGATCCCTGACACCTTCTCAGCGAAGTCCACCACACTCCTGACCAACCCAGGAAAATTTCAGCCTTCCCCAGACACTCCCTGTCCCCTTCCCTACTTTGCCTTTTCTCCTTAGCACATATCACTAACTGCCTTATATTCTACTTCTTCACCTTGCTTATTGGATGACTCCCCTACAAAAACATAAGTTTTGCCCAAGAGGACAAAGATTCTTGTTGGTTTTTATTTTTATTTTTAACCCCAGCTCCTAGAACAGGATCTTGCACGTGAAAGGCACTAATAAAAGATTTGCTGGAAATTTGAGCCTCATCTCTAATAAGCACAGCTGCCCCTTATTGGACACATACATGAATATGTGCAAGGTGCCAGGCACTGTGCCAAAGGTCCCTTCCCCACGGCTACCTCTGCTAGTGGCTGATTCAGCAAGCACCTTCAGTGCCGCTCCCGTGCCAGCCACCGAGGGCACCCGAGGAATCACAGCCAGGCGCTGCACTCAAGCAGCTCCCGGTCGGGGGGCAGAGGAGACCCGGACCCAGCAGGGGCAGTTCCGTGTGCTCCACGCACAGCCCCGGGAGATGACAGAGGAACCAGCCAGGTTCCTCCCAAGTGCCAGGACAGTCAGAGAGACTTACAGGGCGCCAGCAGCCCTTGCAGGGAGGCAGGGGGACCATAGGTTCTGGCAGCACACGCCTTGGCGCCCGTGGGCGGGGGGTCCCAGCTCTGCCATTTGCCAGCTGTACGACTGCGGGTGCCTCAGTTACCTCATCTGTAAACTGGAAATGGTAGAGTGCCTACTCGCTGGATGGCTGTGAAGATGAAATGACTCTTGTAAAGCTCTGCGAACAGACCCACAACGTAATTAATAAGCACACGATAAACATTAGCCATTACCATTGCTGCTTTTATTATTGCTACTGAAAATGCACAGGCAAGGGGCAAGAGGAAAGAATTTGAGGGAGCAGTCTGGGCCGAGGCTAAAGGCAGAAAAAGTATATTCATGTTCAAGGTGAGCTACAGCAGAGCCCTCCATACCGGTCCCAGGGCTGGGGGACTAACCGTCTCACGACTGGCTGTGGGGGTGGGGGGCCCTGACTGGCAGCAGTTGCTGACTTTTGTGATACAAATGCTCCCACCATGGCCAATTTCGTTACCCATGTGACATCACCGAACAAGAACTTGGGAAGAGGTGCACAGCCGGCACCTGCGCGTGTAGGCTGGCTCAAAAGGGAGGGCCTCGCCCACCCCACCCCACCCTAGTCCCTGGCAGGGCTGGCTCCATCTTCGCCTGCTCCTGGCCCTCACGCTGGGCTCTAGAAGGGAAAAAGACTAGGCACAGGGTCAGGGCAGGGAGAGGCCATCTCAGATATGGCCCGAGGCCCACGTGTGGCCGGACCTCAGAGATCCCTTACTCTGGGGAATCATGGGGGCCAGGCCCTCTCTGTCTGTCTGTCTCTGTCTCTCTCTCACACACACACACGTACACATACACTTACACAGCACACACATACACCCCCGAACACATGCACACACTCACCCCAGAATCCTCAGCCCCGAGCCCTGTGGCCACCTGGATATGGGCACGTCTGCCTCCGGGGAGGGCAAGGTGATGTGAGCTCTTGGTATCCCAGGTGGACTGAGGGATGAGGACCCTCCCAGAACCCACATCCCAACCTCCCACGTGAATTCCCTTTTAAGAGCCCCGGTCCCCTCGCATGGGCTTGGGTGGGGGAGGCTCTAGAAACCAACTTCAGAGACTTGGGGCTGGGCCAGCCCCCGCAGAGCTGCTCTACCAAGGGGGAAGGAGCCCTAGAAGCTCCAGGGTTTGCCACCTTGCTCCTTCCCTCCCACCAGCCCTCCCCTGCAGGTTATCAGCGTGAAAACAGGAAGGCTGGCAGTGCTATTAATAATACATGAAGCCGAGCTCTGCCCCGATCAGGCGGGCAGAGGCAGAGAGGCAGCTCCAACCCCCAGGGAAGGAGAGAGCCAGGCTGCCGGGGGCCGTCTGGCTGGGCCTTGGGGCAGGGGTGGGGGAGCCGCTCTCCTCCGTCTCCCATGTGCTTCATACACACCCCACACTAAGGCCAGATACTGGTGCTCTTTTATTTTGCTAACTGTGTTTCCTTCCTTAGCTACCGCCTGCATCCTGCAGAAGCTTCGGCCAATGTGGAAAATCATTTGTCCTGGGATGCAGGAGACCTGGGTCCTAGAGTTTGGGGACCTGCAGAGGACAGCTTTGCTGTCCAACTCAAGCTTTGATGTCAAACAGACCTGAGTCTGAATCCTAGCCCACGCTCATATACTATGTGACTTCAGACAAATCATCTTCCCTGTCTGAGCCTCAGATTTTTCACCTACAAAATCAGAGATTACTAAGAAAATAGTGGGAATAAACAAAAGAATAGATGTGAAACCCCTAGCACATAGCAAATGTTCAACAAATGATAGCTGGCTATTATTATGGTTACAACTATGAACTTGGGCAAGTTTCTTCTTTCCCTGGGCCTCAGTCGTGACATCTATAAAATGAGG
The DNA here is from genome assembly GCF_040939455.1 of Microcebus murinus. Classification (NCBI taxonomy): domain Eukaryota; kingdom Metazoa; phylum Chordata; class Mammalia; order Primates; family Cheirogaleidae; genus Microcebus; species Microcebus murinus. The sequence continues at coordinate 27,575,626 of NC_134105.1, read as the reverse complement.
GGGTTGTTTGGTCAGAGTGCAGTGGTGTTTACAATTAATTGATCACAACTGGTTACAGATTCCTTTGCTCCTTCTCCACTCCCACTGCTTCACTTGACTAGCCTGAAAAATAAAATAAAACAAAATGAGGGGGTTGGACTAGTTGATCTCTAACAGCCCTCCAAATGCCAATAGGATTTTCATGACTACAGAGCGAGAAACCTTAGGCCATGTACATAATGTTACATGAGAATTAATTTTACATGCATACACATGTAAAAGAGCATGCACATGGCCAGGCTCGGTGGCTCACGCCTGTAATCCTAACACTCTGGGGGGCCAAGGCAGGAGGATTGCTCGATGTCAGGAGTTCGAAACCAGCCTGAGCAAGAGCAAGACCCCCATCTCTACTATAAATAGAAAGAAATTAATTGGCCAACTAATACATATAGAAGAAATTAGCCGGGCATGGTGGTGCATGCCTGTAGTCCCAGCTACTCGGGAGGCTGAGGCAGCAGGATTGCTTGAGCCCAGGAGTTTGAGGTTGTTATGAGCTAGGCTGACGCCAGGGAACTCACTCTAGCCTGGGCAACAAAGACACTGTCTAAAAAAGACACTATCTAAAAAAAAAAAAAGAGCATGCACATACCTTTAGGGGGTTAGAGAAGAGTAGGGAGGCATCTATTTTGACCGTGGAGGACAGAAAAGCCCTCCCTGAGGAGAGGAGGGGACAGCTGAACAGAAATATGAATCAAGTGAGGCAGTGAACACATGAAGAGATGGGGAGATCACTCCTAGCAAAGGGGCAGCAAATGCAAAGGCTCCGAGGTGGGAATGAACTTAGCAAGTTCAAGAACTTACAGGGGGGCTGGACGTGGGAGCAAAGGGAAGGATGGCAGGAGGAAAGATCTGCAAGGAAGCCAGAGGGTGAATCACCCTCAAAGGGTCTCAAAGGTCCTGATAAGGACTTGGCTTCTATCCCGTGTGGGACAAAGGCCTTTAAAGAGTTGTGAGCACAGAAGAGACCTAATCACCAAGATCTTAGAGGATGCCCCTGGCTGCCGTGTAAATAATGGGCTCGATGGCAGCACTGCCCCATAGAAATATGATTCAAGCCACAAGTATAATTTTAAATTTCCTGGTGGTCACATCAAAAATGTAAAGAAACAGTGAAATTCACTTTAATAATATATTTTGTTTCACCCAAAAATATTATCATTGCAACATGTCAAATATATATAAAAAAATTATTAGAGATAGTCTGCATTGTTCTTTTCATACTAAGCCTTCAAAATCCAGTACATATTTTATACTAACTTGCAGCACATTTCAATTTGGCCTAGTCACGTTTCAAGTGCCCACTGGCTACATGTGGCTACTTTATGGAACAGCACAACTCAAAGGGCCAGGAAGATCAGGTAGGAGGCAGTTGCCAGGGGCAGAGAAGTGGGCTTAAAATCCAAAGGCAGCAGCAGAGGGGGCAAGTCTTACTTCGTGGGATCCTTGTGGGTAAATGAGGTAGGACTGGAACGAGAGTGTTGGGTAGCTGTTATGAGTTAAGTGATGAGTGTGCAATAGCTGCTATGGTTTGGTGTTATTATTACAATCGCCCGGCCACTGCGGACTCTGGCTGTGCAGCAGGCACAGTGCCAGGGGCCAAATCCTTAGACCCTCAGTGTCCCCTCATCTGATCCCTTAGAGACCCAAGGAAGGCAGCCCCTGGCCCCCAACAACAGCACTGGGTGAGGAGGGGGAGGTACGAGCTTGGAGCAGTTGTCACCTCTGAGACAATCCATCCCTGAGCAAAGACAGCCTCCCTGCCTACAGATGTCACCAGGACTGCTGGGACAAGTCCTGGCCCCTGGCCCTGGGCTCCAAGGATGGGGGAGAGAGGAGGCCTGCCCTCAGGGGGCTGAAGACTGGGCCTTGAGCCTAGCTTGTGCAGTGGTCGCCAGGGCCTGGGTCTCCCTCAGCCCAGAAGCACTGTGTGGCCCTGGGCCACCCTCTCTGTCTTATCTGCAGCACGAGGAGCTTGCACTGCATGAGGTTGAGGGGACGCAGGGCAACACGTGGGACTCCCTGCTCATGTAAGGAAATGACTCCTGATGTGTGCATGTGTCTCTTAGACATGGAATACACAGTCCCTCCAACCTGGAGGATCAGGTGTTATTTTATGACTAACATAATAACTTTGCCAGGCACGGTGGCTCGTGCCTGCAATCCTAGCACTTTGGGAGGCCAAGGTGGAGGATCGCTTGAGGCCAGGAGTTTAAGACCAACCTGAGCAACATAGAGAGACCCCGTCTCTACAAAACACAGAAAAATTAGCCGGCATGGTGGCGCATGCCTGTAGTTGCATCTACTCAGGAGGCTGAGACATGAGAATCGCTTGAGCCCAGGAGTTTGAGGTTTCAGTGAGATATGATGACGCCACTGCACTCTAGCCCACATGACAGAGTGAGACCTTGTCTCCAAATAACAATAATAATAACAATAACTTTTTAAACAGCTAACACTCATGGGCCACTTTGTAATAAGCATTTTGATACAGATGAACTCATTTCACCCTCATTACCCAAGGTCACACGACTTCTAACTGGCGGGACTGGCCACACCAACCAGGCACTCTGGCTCCAAAGCCTTAACCTCCACACTCTCCCGCCTGTCCGGTGTTGCAGAAATGAACCGCAGTCGTCATCACTCAAAACTGCTGAGCGCCTCCCAGGTGCCAGGCAGCACGCTGGGGCCCTGGCCCGTCTGAGCTTACCCACAGGGGACAAGTTCCCTGTGATTTTCATTCTGTGAACAAGGAGTGGTTTTCTGCCCAGAGTGGGGGTGGCCAGAAGGACATCTCCTCCTCCTCCTTCTTCTCCCACAGACACCTGTGTGCAGGATCCAGCCCTGTCTGATGACGATGGGGATGAGGAAGAAAACAAGGAGGGGGGAGGGAAACTGAGCTGAGTCCAGGCCGGTGCACAATGGTTAAGGTCAGTGTCATAGGACAGGGTCCCTGGAAATACTCTGAGACTGTGAGATTGGCACGCAGGAGGTTTACAGGGGAGTTTACTGGGCTGCCTTCTCAGGAATCAGGAAGTAAGGGAAGCAGGATTGGGCAAAGGGAGAAACTGATCAGCAATGCAGTCATACCAAAGGCCTCAAGCCAATCTCCCAAGGAGCTCTGGGGCTGGGCCCTTCGGAAGTGTCCCAAGTGGAAGCAAGGGGACCTGGCCTTTTACATCCCCCACCATAAAATGGCCATTGGATGCAGGCTGCCCCCAGAGCAGAGGCATAATGTCGGGTAAGGCTCTCCCCCAACTTCCACCAAAGACAAGTCCCTGAGATGGATTCGGCTGTGACTCATCTACGGCCCACACGCCCAGAAGCTGGGGAGGGAGCGCCTCAGACCCGAGGGGGAACCTGGGCACCCGCCCCAGCACCCACTACAGTGGGAGAGAGAGGCGAGCTGACTTAGACGACACTTCCTCCCAGGAAAGGGAGCGACAATGTCATAGGAACAGGAACACAAGCCAGCAATGCCGGCCCGGCCTCTGGGACACAGCTGGGAAGCCTGCAGGGACTCATGCCCAGCTAGGGGCTTCCCCACCCCCACCCCATGTTACCCCAATTGCTGCCACCCTCAGTTCCAGCTCTCTGGCCCCATCCTGTGGGGCGGGGGTGGGGGGGCCGCACGGGTCTCCAATCCCATCTCAGCTGGGCCGCTGGGAGGCTTGAATAAGTTCAAGCAAGTGGAAAAGTCTGTTCACTGTAGGGTGCCGTCCACATAGGAGGGGCTATTATGAAGCTATTATTACTCTGCATTCTCTGCCTTCTTGTTCCCCTGATTTGTTCCCCTGCACTCACTCCCCGGCTTTATTCCCTTGCCTGGACTCCCCAGCCTGATCCTTCTCTCTCAGTCCTTTGAGTCTCCCCTCTCTCACAGGGCTCTGTCTCAGCCTTTCTGAGTCAGTCCCTCTCTCTCTTTCTCTCTCTCTCTCTCTCTCTCCCCCCACCCTCCATCTGAGCATCCCTATTCTCCATCTTGATCTGGGTCTTTGCCTGTGGCCTCTCGGTGGCCTCGCCACCAGCTAAGGCAGCTCGGAGCCCAGCCCCTGTCTGGTACCCCACATCTGCTGTCTAAGCCAGGTGAGGCCTGGGCAGGGAGAGGGGCCGGAACTCTCAAGCCTGCAGCAGCCGCTGGGTTCAAAATTCGCCCACCCACTCCTCTGAGCCCCTCCTGGCTCCTGCTCTTGCTAAGATGGCAGCTACCCCAGCCATTGCTGGTTGCCGGGCCTGGACCCAACCTGCCTGTTTCCTACAGTGGTGTGCAGAGGCTCTGCCACAACACAACTTTCCCGCTCCAAAAGCCTGGTGCTGGCAAGGGGCCAGCAGCTCCCCCGCAGCCTGGGCCAGCTGCCAGGCAACAAGGTCCTGCCCCTGCCCCCCTGGCAACCACTCTGGCATCTTCCACAGCTGGGACTGAGGGGCACAGGCCTGGTCCAGCAGGGATGGGAGCAGCATGCAAGATTCCCCACTATCCTGGCCCCCCAAAGATGCTCGAGCCCAGGCAGCTGCTGGCAACCTCACAACCAAGACAGAGTGCTTCCTCTTGGCTCCATAAAGATTGGGGACCTCGCTTCACAAGGAGCTTCTCTACAAATGAGGTGGAGAGGGGAAGGACACAGAGAGGTCACAGAAGTATAAATACTGACCAGCTGCCCAGAACACTTAATAAGCATAGCTGAGCTGGTGGCTGCATCAGGCAGTCAGCACATGGATGGACAGATGGATGGATGGATGGATGGATGGATGGATGGATGGACAGATGGACAGACTGATGGATGGACTGACATTTGGATGGATGGATCGATTGATGGGTAGCTGGATGGATGGATGGATGGATGGACACAGAGGAAGACAGAGGTAGTCATGGTTTCCAGGCTAGCATAGGACACCCAGAAAACCATCTTTGCCAGGCTTACTTATTCACCAAAGACTGACAGAAGTGCCATACTCCTTCCACGGCCTCTATATTTTGAGCAATTTTCTATTTACTCTTCTCTGCCCCTTTTGCTCCAGGTAAGAATGTGGAGCCCAGGTCGCAGGCACAGACTGGGTGCACGGGCACAGGTAGGCAGTCAGGAACTGTGAAGCCCACCCTGGCTGAGGCCCTGTGAGCTGATCATCTTAAGGAAAGGACAGAATGAGCCAGGCAGGGTGCATACCACCCTTGTTGCCTCCAGCGGAGTTAGTGAAGCCACGGGGAGTGTTTTGGGGCAGTCCCATTAAGAAAACAGGTGTGGAATTTTCTTTTCTTCCTGCCAAGGGCCTCAACCCTGAGCTGGGATTTGGCTCCCTGAGCAGAGACCAAAAAATAGGGCTTACATATGTGGAGGGACTGAAGGGGGGCCAGGAACCACGTGATGCAGACAGGACAGGGAAGGTGTGATCGGAGTCCCCTGGGGAGGGAAAGTTCTGAGGCGGGCCTGGCTGGACGGCACCACACCCTCTCCAGCCTCAGTCTCCTGGGTGGCTTCCTGGAGGCCAGGGCCTGATCCTGGGCAGGGCCCAGTCAGGACAGGAAAGACCCTGGAGCAGTCATGTTCCCAGAACCACCCCACCTCACCCATGGTGGGGATTCTGGACTTTGTGGGTGGCAGACACTGGGGGCCCAAGGTGGCTGGGAAATGGGTAGAGGTTGGAGGGAAGGCTGACCTGGAAGGTGGTCCCACCCAGGGCTGTTGGCCATCAGTGTCCATTCCATGAATGACAAGGGCTCACTCATCCAGCGGAGGAGGTCACACCCTGTCCCCAACCTCCCACCTCCTAACCAGCCTTGGCAAAAACCATGGTACCACGCAAACAGTAGAGTGCAATGGACCAGGATTTAAGAATCCTTGCTCTACGACTTAAGAAAAAAATACTTTTATTGAGCACTTACTATGTGCCAGCCTCTGTACTAAGCTCTCTGTACACTTGAGCTCACGAAACTCTCACAACAACTAAACGAGGTAAATGTTACCCTTATTTTATTTATATTTATGAGGATATATCCTTATCCTTATTTTACACCTAGCTGATGCAGAATCATCTAGCCAAGTGCTAGGGCTCTGCAATGAGACAGAGCTGGGTTCCAATCTGAACTCTTCCACTCACTTGCTGTGTGCCCTTGGGCAAGTTACTGCAGCTCTCTGAGTGTCTGCTTCCTCCTCTGTAATAAAATAAGGCAGCCACTGCCTCTCTGGGCCTTTGTGAGGATGAAAGGAGATAATGACTGTAAGTACCACATGGGGCCAGGCACCAAGCCTCAATCAAGGTTGGGGCCTGCCCTTCCCTCCTTATCTCACAACACCCCTGCCAAGGTTTGCAGGCCGGGACTGATCTGATCTTCCCCATGGTTCCAGGCACAGGGCTGGGCACTGCCAGCATGCATAGAAAATTCATGCTGATTGGCAGATTTTCCCAATTCCTGTCCCAGGCCTTAATTGCAGAGAGCACTCCCTTTCCCAGAGCTTGCGAGCAGGGAATTCCTGCCCTGGGCAGCGCTGAGGTGAGGGTGCTCTGGGGAGGCCCCTCCCTGCCTCTGAGTTACTGTGCTCCTGTCCTGGTATCCTGGGTCTGAGCTTCTGCCCAGAAAGGGTGGCTGGCAGTCTGGCTTCTCCAAGACCATGGCCACCCGTGGGCCCTCCAGTCACTCACCCAGAGTCTGGAGGCCTGACCCTGCCCCCAGCCCCTTAGCTGGACCCTGCCACATGGTGACAGGCATACCCACTCACATCAGCTGCCCACATCACTCCCTCCCAAACGCCAGGCTCCAGTTTGCCCAACACTCAGCCTGCAGCTGCCAGCTTCTACCCACAGCTGTCACTCGACCTAAGAGCCCCCAAACGCACTCGCAGAGACTACAGCCAAGTCCGTACTGGCCATGCCCTCTGCAGGGGCCCCCAAGCCTAGCAGAAAAATCACACAGGCACTTTGACATTAATCAAAGACACTCATAAATAAATATGTGTAAATCATATGCAAACCAAGGTAGGAATTTACATCTTTCTCTGCTGAGTCAGCATCTTGAGGCACGGGGAGGCCGCCTGTATGTAGTTCAGGAGGTTTGAGACCACAGACCTCAATCTAGGGGTCCACTGAACAATACTAGATTCATTCACCATCTGAGATTCTAGAACTTCCAAGTTGGAAGCATCAACCACCATTCACCGATTGCCAACTGCATACCAGGCATTCTCCTACATATTAGCCACTGCAGGCATGAAATGAGATAGCATGCAAAGTGCTTAGAAGGGTACCTGGCACCTAATAATGACCCAAAATATGTGAGCTATTACTAATATCAAATCATTTAACCCTAACAATAACAATAATCATTAGCATAACTACCATAAGTAATAATATCAATAGTAACAATTACCATCGTTGGCTGGCTGCTTTCTGTGCCTCAGCTCTCCTGGCATAGCAGACAGTGCTTCGCCCCACCCCCATCCCTGCAGGCCCTACCATTTCAGTGCACTCCAGCCTAACTCCCAACTGCCTGTAGCTGCATCTGTGCCCAAGGGCTTCTTCTGGCTCCAGGAGGCTGCTCTGCCCTGGCAAGTCAGGCCTGAAGTCCGGGGAATTCACTCCTACCTCCACCCCCCAGAGCGACTGATATTGTGCTATATAAATGACCAGCTCCCTCATCTACCAAGTGGGATAACTCTCAGAAGTGTGTTCAACATGGGCGTCCAGAGGTCCTCAATGGACCAGCTGCCCCTAGTGGCAACTTGCTAGATGGGATCCCTCTGTTGGCTTCCTCCCCTTCCCTGTCCCACAGGCCTGCTCCCCACCAGTGGTTCCTGGAGCCACTTCCCCATGTGCATGCAAATCCAAGCAGAAACCTGAACTAAGACAACACATACTGTTGAATCCTCATGACAAACCTAAAGGATAGAAACTGCCCTTAGCAGGATATCAGATTCCTGGCCACGTTCCACAAGGCCCTGCTGGATCTGCCTCAGCTCCCTCAGGGAGCTCCACTCCAGCTGCTCTCTCCTCTACCTCCCTGCTCCAGCCACGCCAGCCTCCTCCTGGTCCCAGGACACCGTGGTGCCCCTGCTGTCTTCTCTGCCAACACGCTCTTTCCATGGCTCTCCGCATGAGCAGCCCTTCCCATCCTGCAAGCCTCAGCTCCCACATCTCGTCCCAGAGAGGCCTTTCTCAACCCCCAATCCAGGGCCCTCCAGAAACTCTGCCATAGCACGCAATGAGGCCCCTTCGTAACTCTTACTACAATCTGTCGTCATCTCAGTTGTGAACTAGCTAACTTGCTTACTGTCTGATTCTCCTGCCTCCTCTTCTGGAATGGACGTTCCTGTGGACAGGGGTCTTATCTGTCTTTTTCACAGCTGTACCCCCAATATCCGGCCCAAAACAAGTGATCAAAATTATTAGTTGAAATAGAAGAATAAACTATTTGTATTCCTGGGTTAAAGTCGAGGAAACTATAGCTTAGAGAGTTTAAGCAAATGGTCCATTGTCACACAGCTGGTAAGAGGCAGAGCCTAGACTCAGATAGGGTCTGCCTGGCTCCAAGCACATGATCTGAACCATTGTGGTATTCTATTTTCATTTTACAGATGGGGAAACTGAAGCTCTGGGAAGTTTGCCAAGAGCTAGAGCAGGGACTGGAGCACAGATCTCCTGGCTGTAAGACCAGGGCTCCTTCCACTATACCTCAGGCCCCACCCAGCCCTCCCCCCAAATCACAGCCTGTAAAACAATCCTCCTGTGGCATTCCTGAGAGAAGCTACTCTGCCTTTACTTAAACTCTCCTCCTAGCCGAGCGTGGTGGCTCATGCCTATAATCCCAGCACTCTGGGAGGCTGAGATGGGAGGATCACTTGAGAACAGGAGTTCAAGACCAGCCTGAGCAATATGGCGAGATCTCATCTCTACAAAAAAATAGAAAAACAAGCCAGGCGTGATGGTGCAAGAAAATTTAAAAACAAACAACAAAAATGAAGCTGCAATCTAAATGTCCATCAGTAGTAGACTGGCTAAATAAATGATAGTACATCAACACTACTGAATACTATACAGCCATTCAAAAAGGTTAAAGTGGATGAGATGTATAAAAAGATAGATAGACACACATATACATCCAAAATGTATTGTTAATTTAAAAAAAAGTTACAGGCCGGGCGTGGTGGCTCACACCTGTAATCCTAGCACTCTGGGAGGTGGAGGCGGATGGATTGCTCAAGGTCGGGAGTTCGAAACCAGCCTGAGCAAGACCCTGTCTCTACTAAAAATAGAAAGAAATTAATTGACCAACTAAAAATATATATAGAAAAAATTAGCCAGCCATGGTGGCGCATGCCTGTAGTCCCAGCTAATCGGGAGGCTGAGGCAGGAGGATTGCTTGAGCCCAGGAGATTGAAGTTGCTGTGAGCTGGGCTGACGCCATGGCACTCACTCTAGCCTGGGCAACAAAGTGAGACTCTGTCTCAAAAAATAAATAAATAAATAAATATTTTTAAAAGTTACAAAACACCTGTATGTACTGTTGAAAGAAATCACATCATCTGTCATCTTCTGCCAAAAGAAATCACATCTACATCTACCTATATATCTATATAGATATGTATCACCACCTGGATAACCTTGGCAAGTTAGTTCAACTCTCTGAGCCTCAGTTTCTTCATTTGTAAAATGAGAATAGTTGCGCCTAACTCGTTTTTATGAGGATGCAATGAGTAAGCTCCGGTAGAAGCATTCAGCATGGTTTCTGCACATCATAAGCACTTGATAACTCTAAGCTATTATGCGATGTGTGTCCACCCTAAAAAGCTCTGGAAAGACACAGCCAGTAGGGCTAGGTCTGAGGCGTAAGGCCAAGAGGGGTTGATGGAGATTTCCACTTTCTATTTCGCATACATACTTCTCAAGTAAAGACTTTTTATAAATGAGCATGTACTGCTTTTATCCTCAGCGAAAACAATAAACATATTCCTATTTGGTGGAATAAAAGCCACAAAGGCAGAAACCATGTCCCCGGAACATCACTTCTCAGCCACATTCCTCACAGTTCCACCTCCCTGCCCCATACGCTCTCCTGGGGATCAGCATCCCTCTGAGCCTGGCCAGGGGCCAGGTAGGCCTGACCAGTGCGCAGCTCGCTCTGGACACAGCAGGATACTGATAACACCTTACTGACTTTACCTCTCTGGCAGGATGAGCAAACCTAGGAAGCCCGCAGCTTTTCCATACAAGCCAAGGCGGGCCTCTATTCTCCCACCTGCGCTCAAGGGGTTGGGCTTGGACCCAGGTCAAGGTCCTGACATTTGCCTGGACACAGTCCCCCTTATTAGATTGAGTCCCGTCCCCACAGCCCACAGAGAGGCTATTATGTCTGGATTCTCTGCTGTCCCTTGACCTTTACTGCTCTTCCCTGCTCCTATCAGCAGCAAATGGATTGAATCTTACCATCCTATATATCTTCATCTTGGGCAGGACCTTGTCCAGGGTGCTCTGGACCCCTTACTCAGCCCCCTTTGACTACAGCCAACCAACCAGGTATGAAAAAGATTCTCCCTCTTCTCTGAAGCCCATTTCTTCTGAGACTGAAAGCCAGTGTCTACAGTATCCCCCCTTCACTGCCCACTTAAAAAAAAGAAGGAAATGAGATCTCAGTGGCATAATCATGTGGTCATTCCTTATTGGTGCTTACCATAGACCAGAGGAATGGAGCTGGGTGCTGGGGGACAGAGAGGAAAGAGAGCCCCTCTCTGAGCCCGAGAGCTCACAGGCCCATAGAAGAGACAGACACACAAAGAGTTAATGACAACACAGGCTTGTAAAGGCTAACACACAATGGACCACGGAAGCAGGACACAGGCCGTGGCTTAATCTAGAGAAGGAGACTTCCCAGAGCTGGTGACCCTCGATCTGGGACTTAAAAAATGTGCAGCAGGGAAGGACGGGCATTCCAAGAAAGGGAACTGCATGTGCAAAGGTGGGGAGTCCTTGAAGGGCCAAGGGCATTGTGGTGTTGCCGCATCCAGAAGGCAGTAGGGGCAGGATCGCCAGGGGCTTTGGGCCTGATGATGAGCACAGGAGGAGCAACGGCAGGCTTCTCAGGAGCCAACGGACATGTGCAAGTTGTGTCTCAGTGGGAGCACTGTGACTTGACTCACCCACCTGGATGCGGGGCTGGAGGCAAGGAATCATCCTAGATGAGTCACGAGAGTTTATAGCCCATCACTCCCCTTACACAGCCTTTTAACTCTCATTTCCTGGAGCCACTAGGGTGTAGGCTTTGGCATCCTTTGAGGTGTCCAGAGCAAACAGGCCAATGGGCCTACACTGTAAGGTAAACTGAGGCACTCCACCTAAGAGCCCTTCTCCGGTAGAAAGGAGAGCAGGGATGTGAGCCCTGAACACACTCTATTTTCAGCCACCAACCAAAGTTGAGACCTGGGGGTGATTTTATCCGCAGTGACAAGTCCATCCCCAGGCTCAGACAGGTACTGTTCCAGGCCCAGCAGACATCCCCAAGTCAGACACACATCCAGGGCGCAGACAGACACTGCCCCCAGGCCAGGAAGATGTTGCACCAGGCCGAGACAGATGTTGTGCCAGGTTCAAACACATGTTCTGGGCCCAGACAGAAGCTGTCCCAGGGCCAGATAATGTGCTAGCCCCAGCCAGGTGTCCCAGCCTCAAACAGATGTTGTCTCCAGCCCAGACAGATGCTACCCTGAGCTCAGACAGATGTCTGCCACCAGAGATATGTAAAGATGCTGAGAGGTCCCTGGGAAAATATAATTCCTAAATCCTCCTTCGCCACTTCCATCCTCCACCTGCTGCCCCTGAGAAAGCCGAGGACGGTCAGCTTTGAGCCCAGCTAGTTGTCCCCAAACCCTCCCAACTTGTAAAAGCCAAGGAGCCATATCATCCCTCTCCTTGATGACTCCAGGCTAAACTGCTACATGGAGGGGAGGGAGGGACGTACAGTGGGACAATGAATGAGGCACACAGAGTACAGAGCACCTGTGACATCTGGAGAGTGGCAGACAGTGATGCCAGCTACCCAAGCTGACTGTGCACAGGGAGAGAGGGTAGGGAGTAGAAGAAGGAATGGGTTGATATAAGCACCGGGCCCATTAAATCCTACCTCAAACCCTACAATCTGAGACTGGAGAAGAAGGAAAAGCTCTGTGACCTCGTCCCCACATGCACACACTGTACCAACACCCAGGGAATGTCATTACTGGGTCATTTGAAGGTCATGACTACTCCAAAGCTGGGCTGCATTGAGCTAGGGAGAGGAGGGATATGGAGGTTGGCCCAGTGTGAACAGAGAGTGGAGAGACAGTCCCATTCTTCAGCTTGGTCCTGGGGGAAGAATGACCTTTCTTTCCCAAGAGCCCTCATAGGGGTATCAGGGACCTGAGAGCTTGCTGACAGGAGTGGCCAGGGAGCTCCTAGGGGGAAGCTAGAGCTGTGTGTACTGTGGCTATGCAGAAATCGGGTGCCATGGGGTGCCGGATGTTCCTGGGCCATGGGTGGAGGAGGCAGCCACCATACCCTGGATGGGGAGGCGAGAGGTGTTAACAGTGACCTCCCTGTCTGGCCTGAGCAGCTTCCCACTGGGCTCAGACAGAGTTCTTTCCTCCAGAGGGGAGCTCCCCACACCCCCAGGCAGCCAGCTCATGAATATGTAAATAAACCTTGAGCCATGCCCCCCAGCAGGTGCTGGTTGAGACTTCCCCTTAAGAGCTACCCTGAGGCTGAGCAGGGTGAGGTGTGGTCTCCACACATGCAATAAAACAGCATCCCCAAAACATACTCTCAAACAGAAGCACTGTCTGACACAATTACAAACACTAATGCACACACACTAACACAAACCAGGCACACAAATACTTACGGACATCTATAAAATAAAAACACATGAATTCATACAAGCATGCTAACACACAGTCACCATATACACAAGCACAGCATGCCACTAACACACTATTGCAAACACTGTAACGCACACAAACACAAAGGAACTCCCCTCCCTCCCTTCACCCCACCCAAACAGCCTACCCTCAACCTTCAAAGAGACCACAAACACAATCCCAGGCCATGGAAGGTACCTCACTTTTCTAATCATGGTGACAACAACTTAAATTATCACTCTCTGCTCCCACCCCACCCTGTCGTGGTGAATTTTGCAGCCATCCAGATAAAAAGTGTGTTTTTAAAAAAAAGAAAGAAACTAAAACCTAGCCCCAGCCTTTCAGAGTGATTAATCCCCGCTAATGATTTACCGATTTGCAGAGAGCGTGTTCTGCATAACCGGATTGTGGGCATTAACACCAGCTCAGAGGCTGCCATTCTGCTAAAAATGAAAGTAAATTTCAAGAGCAATTGACCACCCCTAATTTGAATATTTCACTGATACACTGGGAGGACCCCCGCCCCCACCTATAATCCTAGGGGCTGAGACAGGGAAAGAAATGCAAGGAAAAGTTCATCCCAAAGAGATATTTCACCTTCCATTCCTCCTTCCCTTCACCAAGATAGAGAGAAAGACAATTTGAGATTAAATAAGTGAAACTGCTCCTTTCTCCTCTGCCAAAAGCAACAACGTCCTGCTACCACTTCCCTTCTCTGTCCAAGGCTCTGGAGACCCCAGGAAGGACAGAAGACCCAGATACCTGGAGGGGCTGAGTTTAAAGGGAAACAGGCAGGGGCTTGAGAGCTCAAACAATGGTCACACCCCATGTGGGGAGAGCTTTAGGCTGGTGGTAAGCACACTGCTCTGTCTATCTGGCACTCACCTGCACCCAGGCAGGGAATGGGCAAGATAATCCTGACACCCCACCACCACCATCTCCTAAGCCTAGAAACCTGTGACAGCCAGGACCCTGGCAGACACTTCCAGTCAAAACCACATGCCAGCTCAGAATGAGCTGGGCAGCAAGTCCCGGGGGGCGTGGTCACCCCACACTCTTTAGCAAGAACTGGTTATGGGAGTAGGCAGGTCCCATTCCTGCTCACACGGCCTCTTACTCACACCTGGTCAGGGAGAAAAAAACCAAGCCACACTTTCCCTTTCCAAGTTTCCATCTGAGCAGTGATCTCACTGCACTTTCTCAGAGAACATCAACAAAGAACATTTTGCCCAGCTTGCAGATAAAGAGACTGAGGGTCACAGAGGCTGAGACTGGCCCAATATCATCCAACGGGACTGAGTCAGGAACAAAGATGGAACCCAGGACCCTTGACTGCCAGGGCAGGCACTCTGAAAAGGCAAGACCCAGGGCATGAGAAGACGGGCAGGACAGGAAGTGCTGCCCCAGCCCAGCCAGCCGGGGACAAGGACTCGGAGCCCATACATGCAGAGGCATCCCACGACACAGCCCCTCAACAGACTTCCCCATGGGCCCCATCTCTCCTCTTTTTACCTCTTACCATTCCTGACTTGCAAGGGAGCCAGGTGGAGTGTCCTAGAGCCAGCACAGGTCTATGGCTGCATCTACTCTCAGCATGTCTTGGACTCCTGACCAAGTGGCTGGCTGATAGAAGAGAGTTCAGGGGGCTCAGAGCCCAAAGGAGGAAAGCAGACAGACCCAGCGGCCTCTAGGAGAGCCGCGCAGGACCTTGCCTCTTTCTCCTTCCCAAATCTGTCCCTCTGTGTAAGTCCCCCATCCGGACATGGGTCTGGAACATTGCCACACACACGTGGCCCCCAGGGTGCTGATGGTGACTGCCTTGTAAGTGTGGCTGTGTTCTAGAGCCCGTGTCTGAATCTTCCAGGCGAAGGTTTGTGTCTGTGACCCAGGCTTTGCAGAAAGAGCACTCAGGGCTGCAGTGTGTGTAGTTGCCCTTCATCCCTGCAGAGTCTCCCTCCCACCCTGCCCCCCACAGCCCCTCCAGCTCAGAGACCCCCCACAGTGAGGGCCCCATCTGCTGGAGGCTCGGTGACCTGTGTCAAATGAGCAGGCGCTCGGTCACACTCCAGAGCCCGGAGGAGGCCGCTCTGCTCTGGGAAAGTCCAAGCAGCTCCTGCCCGGGGCGGGCTGGGCTGGGGCCCCACTGGGGAGGGAGGCCCAAGAGCTCTGAGACCGGCAGCCTGGCTGGGAGCTGCCCTCCACAGACAAGGAGAGTGGAGAAAATAGGAGAAGAAAGGGCTTCCCTGCTTCCTCCGGACTAGCGCTGCCACCAAACCATGTGGAGCAAACTCTGGGCCGGACACAGGCCCTTCCCCAGCTTTCTGATCCCTCTGGGGGATCTGTTAGCTCCTACAGGGTGTGGGTGCCTGTGTGTCTGCGTGGTGTGTGCATCGGCTGGCTCTGCGTGCTCATGGGTGTGAATATGAAGGTGTGCCTATCTGTGTGACCAGGCATGCCAGCTGAGCGTCCCCATGTCTGTGACTCCAAGGGCCTGTAGGTCTTGGGTCCCTCTCTGTCACTGAAGGAATACCCAGTTGAGCCTATTTCAGCCTATGTGTGAGTTCCGTGTATGTCCCTATGCAGGCACACGCCTGTATTTATCATGGGGTGTTGCTTTGGGTGCCTATGAACTTTTGGCCTAATGATGCCAGTCCATGTGTTCCTGCTGTGTATCTGTGTGTGTGGCCCTGTGCTAAACTGCATGTTTGTATCTATGTGTCATATGTGTGGATGTGTGTGAATGTACACAGTTTGCGTGCCCACACCATTCTGTGTCTGCATGGGTCAGGTGGGCCTGACTTTCTTGTCTACACCTGTGGCTATGTGTGGTGGGTCCAAGGACAAGTTCTCCGCAGGGTCCGTGAAGGTGGAGTTCCTGGAGAAAGGGGCTGTTCAGCTGCAGGTGTCTCTGCCAGTGGCCATGTCACAGCCCCCAGAGTCCCACACAGAATCTCCAGCAATAAGAATAAGGAGGATGTCCAGACTTCCTGGGGGAAACTTAACTCTAAACACAAGAAAATGGTGACTCACAACCAAACCTATGTCCTTATAGAGGGTCAAAAATTTCCAAAGCAGAGAAAGGAATTTTATCTTCCCTAGTTCATACTCATGGAACATTTAAAGGGCACCAAAATCACATGCTTTCTTTCATCCTTGGAGCCTCAGAGCAATCCTGAGAAGCAGGCATTACTGTCCTCATTTTAAGATGAAGAAAGTGAAGCTCTAGGAGCAAATATAACGAGACAAAGTCATAGGACTACCGCAGGTGGAGATGGGATTAGGACTCTGGTTTATCAGGTGACAAGCTGGTAACCTAGGAGCCTGGCTACTGCTTTGCTGCAGGTGCTGTTTAATTCAGTGCAGACCTGGAAACATAGCTTTGGGAGCCCCCACAGGCCCTGGCCTGCCCCTAAGAGCTACCAGAAACAGGACCATGGGCTCTCTTTGCTGTGACAGCCAGCTGTGACTGCCTCCACAGGCACCCTTCCATCCCACAGCAATGGGGACAGTGATGAGGAGTGGGAACTCACAGGTCCTGCGCCCTTGGACAAGTCTCAGTTCCCTGATCTACACAGTGAGGATGACAGTCTCAGTGCTCTCTCACAGGGCTGAGAGGCACAGGTAAAATGATGAATGTAAAAGCATTTTGCAAAACACCACGCCTGTTGGTCATTATTCTTCAAGCCTCAGTGGCAATTTCAAAGGCTAGACATCACAATACCTATCTGCTGTCCAGACATTCCTCTCTCTCTAACGGTAACAGGGACAGATTCACAGAATCCCAGACCAGCAGAGCTAGAAGGGTCTGAGAGTTCAACTGGTCCAAACCTCCACAATACAGATGAGGACACTGAGATTTCATCAAAGAAGGGGCATACCTTGCCACTAACTGGACAGCAACTATTGAAACAACCAGAGTAAAAGCCCTGAGAGCTTCTCGCCCCGTTGTCTCCTACCACAATCTGACCTACCTTAGTGAGACACGTGGGCTGCCTATGATACAGTTTTCCCAATTTACAGGAAGGAAAACCAAGGGCTGGAGATATTGGACCAGAGTTACTCTTGCCCAGGAACATAGTGGCAGCTCCAGGTTAGAAGCCTAACCTTCACTGTCACACAGGCCTGATTAGGGCTGGCATGCGAGGAGACTCCACTGTGAGAATCCTAGCCTTGGTCCTACCTCTGGGACCTGGGCTGCCTCACAGTGGCCACTTTCTGGGCCAGCATCCAGCAAAGCCCAGCATCTCTAGCTGGGTTCAGAAACACGGCCCCATCACAGCTCTTACAGTGATAGTGGGACCTAAGGAGCCTGTTCAGGACAGTGGCCAATGGCCAAAGACCCTGCTCTGTCCCACTCCTTCCCTTGGGAGCTAGCCAGAGAGAAGACTGGTCCTGGGGCATTCAGGGCCCAGATGTGCACAGTCTGTGCCCAGGGTGACCCTTATCACTGTCAACTATGTTCCAGCACCCTCAGATCACCCCCAGTGCAGCTGCCACCTGAGCCCCCAGCATCTCTATTGACACATGGAGGCTTTATTCTACAGTCCTGACTTGCCTAGTAGGGCCCTAGCTAGGCTTCCAGCTCAGCTCTGTGATCTGGGACCCCAGGGCCCTGGAATCTATGAACCCATCTGAGGCAGGATCGGGTAGAGAAAAGAGGTAGGACTGGCAGCTGAACACTCCCTGGGACCCAAGCCTCAGTGTGGGGAAGAGGAGAGGCTACAGCTCACTGCCCTCAGCCTGGGGCCCCATGTGGAGTAAAGAGACACACAGGTGCTGCAGCTGAGACCCAGCTCCACTCAGGGCCCTTCAGGGAGCCCTCGGAGAGCTAGAGGGATAAGGAGGTAGTGAATTGCACGGCCCACCTTTCCAACAAGACCTCCTCAATCTCAATTCCCTTTTCAGCGGCCTCAGGCAAGTCCGAGTAAACTCCAGCCCAGGGCTCCACGCGAGGCTGGACAGCTCTCGGTCTGCATGCTAGATCTGTGAAATGCTAGAGGCCCTTCCCTGTGTCCATCCCTTTCCAATCCCTGGGTGTGACCCCAGCAATGAGCCGCCCACGCTGAAAGGAGATGGAACAAGAAGGCTGTGGCACCGCGGGGCAGGTACTCCTGGGCCCAATGTCCATCTCCCCAACGCCCCGACCCCCGCCCTCAGCGTTCTCCCCGGAGCCACAGCCACCACCTCGACGTCCTCCGCTTCAGGAACCCTGGAACGCGGCCGGGTTGCAGGAGCTCGCGCATCCCGGTGGAACCCGCCGTCCCGGCCCGAGGCGCCCGCGCGGTACTCACCTGGGCCGCGGTGCCGGGAGAAGGGGCGCCCGCGCAGGGCGTGAAGCCCGAGTCGGGCCGACTGCCCGCGCCAGACGCGCTCTCAGGGCGGCACAGGGCGGCTGAGTTGCGACGCTGGGACTAGATGGAGAAGAGGGACAACCGGGGCAGGCCGCGCAGCCAGGCAGAGGAGCGCTCTGTGCATGCTGGAAGCCGCGGGAGGCGAGGAGGCCGAGGGGAGCAGCCGCACCGGCATCTAGCCGGGAATCGGCGCTGCCTCCGGCTCACAGCCGCCGGGACCCGCGGGAATCCTGGCCCGCCCGCAGCGGCTCTGTGGAGGAACGAGCGCCGGGCTGAGCCTCTTCCCGGAGCCCGAGCGCCTCCCGGAGCCCGCAATCCTCGCCGCCGCCTCTGGCCGCCCCGGCGGGATGCGGGCGGGAATTCAGCTCGCGTGGAATGTGGGACCGGCCGGGCTCCGAGTCTCCAGCGCTGGGGAAAGCGGGGCCCACGCAACCAGGACCGAGAGGGGGTGCGGTCCCAGTGCCACCCCCGCGCCACTCCCCACGTGGCGGCCGCGCCCCGGGGGCGTGAGTGTGTACGCGGACGGTAGGGGGGCCGTGAATGAAGCCCCAGCGGCCAATCAGCACGGCCGGCGCGCGGGACCCCAGGAGCGAGGCCCAATGGCGAGCTCTGGGCGGCCGGGCCGGGCGACGGGCGGGCGCGGGGGGCGGGGGCCGGGGCCGAGGGGGGCGGGAGGCGGCTCCGCGGGCAGCCAATGGGCGGCGGGTGGGGTGGGGCTCCGGAGAGCCGAGCGGGTCGGGGCTTTAAGCCGGCGGAGCGCGGCGGCGGGGCCCGCAGACGGAGCGGAGCGGCGGCGGCGGCGCGGTGCTGGGCGCGGGGCGGCATGGCCACCACCGCGCAGTACCTGCCGCGGGGCCCCGGCGGCGGAGCCGGGGGCACCGGGCCGCTAATGCACCCGGACGCCGCGGCAGCGGCAGCGGCGGCGGCGGCCGCCGAGCGGCTGCACGCAGGGGCCGCGTACCGCGAAGTGCAGAAGCTGATGCACCACGAGTGGCTGGGCGCGGGCGCGGGCCACCCCGTGGGCCTAGCGCACCCCCAGTGGCTACCCACGGCAGGAGGCGGCGGCAGTGACTGGGCCGGCGGCCCGCACCTGGAACACGGCAAGGCGGGCGGCGGCGGCACCGGCCGAGCCGACGACGGCGGAGGAGGAGGTTTCCACGCGCGCCTGGTGCACCAGGGGGCGGCCCACGCGGGCGCGGCATGGGCGCAGGGAGGCACAGCGCACCACTTGGGCCCAGCGATGTCGCCGTCGCCCGGAGCTGGCGGGGGCCATCAGCCCCAGCCGCTCGGGCTGTACGCGCAGGCGGCCTACCCGGGGGGCGGCGGCGGCGGCCTGGCCGGGATGCTGGCGGCGGGTGGCGGCGGCGCGGGGCCGGGCCTGCACCACGCGCTGCACGAGGACGGCCACGAGGCGCAGCTGGAGCCGTCGCCGCCGCCGCATCTGGGCGCCCACGGACACGCACACGGACACGCACACGCGGGCGGCCTGCACGCGGCGGCGGCGCACCTGCACCCGGGCGCGGGCGGCGGCGGCTCGTCGGTGGGCGAGCACTCGGACGAGGATGCGCCCAGCTCAGACGACCTGGAGCAGTTCGCCAAGCAGTTCAAGCAGCGGCGCATCAAGCTGGGCTTCACGCAGGCCGACGTGGGGCTGGCCCTGGGCACACTCTACGGTAACGTGTTCTCGCAGACCACCATCTGCCGATTCGAGGCCCTGCAGCTGAGCTTCAAGAACATGTGCAAGCTGAAGCCGCTGCTCAACAAGTGGCTGGAGGAGACCGACTCGTCTAGCGGCAGCCCCACCAACCTGGACAAGATCGCGGCGCAGGGCCGCAAGCGCAAGAAGCGCACGTCCATTGAGGTAGGGGTCAAAGGCGCGCTGGAGAGCCACTTTCTCAAGTGCCCCAAGCCCTCAGCGCACGAGATCACCGGCTTGGCCGACAGCCTGCAGCTGGAGAAGGAGGTGGTGCGCGTCTGGTTCTGCAACCGGCGGCAGAAGGAGAAGCGCATGACCCCTGCGGCTGGCGCGGGCCACCCACCCATGGACGACGTATACGCGCCTGGGGAGCTGGGGCCGGGTGGGGGCGGTGCGTCGCCGCCCTCGGCGCCCCCGCCGCCCCCGCCGGCCGCGCTGCACCACCACCATCACCACACACTGCCCGGCTCGGTGCAGTGACCCTGCGGGCTGGGCCCCCGCCGGCGCGCAGCAGGGCGCGGGCGCGCAGCCCGCCCGCGCGGCCTGGACTCTTTTTGTTCGGTTGCTTTGGATTTTACAAAAAGCCCAGAAACTTTCGAACAAAACCAAACACCCGGACGACCCTCTTCGGTGATCGGCGAAGACGGCTTATAGGCTGTGTCGCCCAAGCCCCAGGAGAGAGGAGCGAAGATCCGGAACTCGCCAACTCACCCCGGGCATCCCGCCCGCCGCCTGCTCTCTGCCCCCATCCCCTCGACGACCCCCGCCCCTGCCCCTCGGGCTGTTCGGGGCCGGATCCCGGCAGCGGCCTCCCCACAGCGACAGGTAACGCGGTGCGGGGTGAGGGGTTCCCCGGGAGAGAGGACGAAAAGAGGAGAGTTCCCCAATCCCCTCTCCCCGCGTGGACTCCCGAGCCTGCGGGTCAAGGGTTGGGGGCTGACACTCTATTCGCTCCACGCCTCTCCTCTCCTATAAGGATGCGCCCCACCCCTCTTTCCCCTTTCTCCGGGCTTGGTTTTTTACGGTTTTTATTTATTCGTGGAGCCTCTCGGCTCCTGGGGTCCTTCTAACTCCGCCCGCGCCCTTAATTTAAATCGCTGTATACTGTATTTATCGGGGCCCTGGAGGGGAGGTCGCGAGAGCCGCGTCTGTGTATAAAAGCAGGAAATAGCCAAAGCTTTAATCTAGCCTAATTTATTTTTTCCCCTTATCTTCCCCTCCCCTCCCCAAGAAAGCAAAAAAAAAAAAAAAAAAAAACTAACAAAAAAAAATCGAGTGTTCATTTTTCGTTTCGTTTCATCCGAGCCCGGGCTTGGTTCCCGGCCACGCCGGAGGGGTCTGCGCTCCCACACACACCCAGATGGGAAGGGGCTTCTGCCCGCTGCAGACTGACCGCCAAACCGCGGGGCCCCTACTCCCGCGGGGCCCTGCCCTCCTGGCCGTAACAAACGAAACTTGGAAAAGTTGGAGATATTTTTTAACCAGCTGTAGAAATAAGCCCTTCCCTGAGAACCTTCTGCCTGACTCCCTGCGGCTTCCCTCTGCTCCCTTTTCCAGCCCCCGAGGATGCGGGACGCTGGGGGAGGCCGGGAGAAAAATCCCCCAAGTTCGGGGTGAGGTGGGAACCATGTAAATATGTGAGATATGTACACACTGGTGGGGAGAAGAAACATTTTGTGCTTGGTTTTTATTTTTGGTTTTCCGAGTTGCCCTTCCTCCCCTCCTAAAGGATTTTGTACACCGACTAATCCGAAAAAGATATTTTAATATGATTTACGGATTTCTGACCCATCTCTATTTATTTTCTGGATGTGTTTGGAGCTTCCCCCCTTCTCCATTTCTTCTTCTGTTTGTTATGGTATGAATTTAAATTTTGTTATTTTATTTTTTATTATTTTTTGAAACAATGTTTTGGTGCATTCTCTTTGTATCTTTATTGCAAAAAAAAATAATGTAGACTGGGAAGTTCCCTTTATATTTATGTTATAGTAAATATTTTATTACTCACATAAACATGTACCCCAGGGCTGTGTCCTGTCCTCTTTACTGCTAGGGCTGGGTCGCTATTCGGGGGAAGTGATGGGATACCCTGCCTCACCTCCCTAAAGTTCGGTTCTGGCCTCACTAAGAGAGATCTCAGAGGAAGGTGACCACGCAGACTTTCTTCCAGGCCAGTATCAGGACTTGGGCAACAGCTGGGCCCCTGCTTCAGGTGTGTCAGTTTAGGGAGGAGGAAGCTGCCAAGTGCCCCCCCCCCAGACTCTTCTGAGATCAGACCAGGGCCCGGGACAGTGAACCACAGATACCACATGGAATTTGGGTCAGCCATTCCTCAAGCACAACTCAACTGCTCTTCTCAGCCAAGGAAGAAGCCCGTCTCGGCCTGGATCACCAGCCCGGAATCTCTATAATCCCATACCTGACACACTGACCCCCAACTTTGATTTCACTTTGTATTTCATATGTGGAGTCCAGGCCAACTTCACCATCCCAGGTCCTGGGCAGCTGGAAGCCTGGTCAGGCCCCACCATCCTACCCAACTGGCTCTCCACCTGCAATCCAAACCCTCCTGGATCCACAGGGAGGTCTAACAGCTTAGAGATCCATTTAGTGGTCCCGAATGAGCTGAGTCAGCCTGGGGAGGGAGCCCTGCCGATTTGCTGGGGCAAAACCAGTCCCACTTCTCTGCAAACAAACTACCTGTCCCAACTTCTGGGGAGAAGTAAGGGCAGAAACAATTGTGCCACCGGAAAGATTTGACATTTCCAATCCAGGGGTGAGTGCCCAAGACCCCACCACCCCAGAGAGCGATGCCTGTGGGAGGGGGGAGGAAAGGCACAGGTATCCTCAGCCGCTCCTCTCTCCAGCCTTCAGCAGTGACATCCCCTCCGAGAGTCAAGCTGGCAGGGAACAAGTCCAAAGCCCAAGACTACCTGCGTCCCAGGCAAGATCTTATATTTTCTTTTAAAAAACTGTTCTTAAAAATACTAATAAAAGAGCTGTTCCTGTTTCCTCCGTAGATGAGGTTCTTTTCGCTTCTCAGGAGAAACCACATAAGTTTTCTCACTCTTCGTGGAGCCAGAGCTTGAAGGCACAATCTTTAGGCCAAGGAAAAGTCCCTAGTGAGGGGGTACGTGGAGCCTCTCCTGCCAGAGAAGCTGCCCAAGTCCAGGCCTGCGGGAGGCCTTGGCTCTAGCCGACGGCATTAGGGATACCCACAGAGGTGTTCCTAGACCCCGAAGTTGGTGGTCTCTGGCAGGGCTGGGGGCCTCCGGATGACTGTGACATACTGAGAGTTCCTGGTGACTTTCAGAGCTCTGCCCCTCAGTCTTGGGGGGAATTGTCTCTGCAAGTATGAAAGCAGCCTCGGGTTCCAAAGGCGCAGCCTCTCCCTCCCTGCTTTTTTTTTTTTTTTTTTTTAATTTCCTCTCCAGTACAGCCTAGTAAGTGAAAAGCCCTATAATTGGCACCGGTGTCCCAGCCGTTCCACATGCTGGTGGGCCACTTACCCTTTTTGCGCTTCCTAAGGAGGAGGCCGGGAACTTACTAGACAGCAGGGTGATGGCATGGCCACCGGGAGCAGCTGGCCACCCTGCCTCAGCCCCTCGTTTGTTTCCTGTTCCATTAAGTACAAAACTTCCAAGCCGTCCCACACTCCTCCCTACTCCCTCCTTATTTCTCCATTCCTGGATTTGTCCCAGCCTCAGGGGGGCCCTGAAATGGAAGCAAATGAAGCTCAGAGCTTCCCGCTGCCTGCACAGCCCAGAGCCTCAGCAGGTTTTGAGGTTGGAAAGGGCTACCGGGAAGATGGGGCCTTTCACTGGCCTCTGCCTGCAGCTGACACCAATTGATTGATTGATTTCCTAATTGTCTGCTTAATCCTCTACAAGAGGGTGGGTTTATTATTTAAGCAAGTCAACTCAAAAACAGCAAAACAATGCAGCCTCCCAAGAACCAGCAGCAGCTGAAGAGTGGAACAAAAAAAAAAAAAATAGGGGGAAAAAAGTGTAAAAAGGGATGGAAGAAAATCACTTTGCAAGGATTTTGCTTAATGAGACACCAGCCTGGGATAGCTACCCAGTGATCAACCCCTTGGTTGCAGAAGGCCCCAGAACTCCTTCCCCCCTAGACTCCAGCCTGGGATGATGGTAGGAACCCCCGCTTATTTGACTTTATAAGGAAAAAACCATAAGGAGAGAAATATTTTTCCCTAGAGTCTCACCCCTAGATAGAATAGAGTTTAGGAAAGGCACAGTCAACTGTGGGCTTAACTGCAGCTTCTCCGTCCCATGTGTATGTGTCTACCCGCTTGCTCCTGAGAGCCTTCGACTTGCTTTCATTTAAGAGAGGCTTGTGTCCCTAGCATCAACCTCTGAGGACATCCAAGCTTTCCCTAGAAAATTTGGAATTTTCTGATCCCATCTCCCTCCCTTTCTCACTTGAACAAAATTATTTTCTGTGATCATGTGGCCACAGATTTCGGTAGTTAAAATTTCTCTCTCCCCATGTGAACGTCTCTGCATGTTGGTGTAAGAATTGGAGTGTGTGCCATTATGTGTGCAAATCCATAGCCGATCCCAGAGGTAGGAGGGGGAAAAGAAAATCCATGCTACACTGTTAATGCTTTGAGCTGGAAGAACATTTTCTGGGTGGAGTTTGGCCAATAGTGGAAGGAAAGAAGGTGGCCATCGTGGTCACCTGTGGTCATCAAGGCAAACCCAGAAGGTAACCTGAACTGAGCCCCAAGAACGTCTATATTCTCCCCTACCTCCTGCCCTGGAAGGTTGCACTAGCTTATATAATACTGCACTAGCTTATAATATAACTTAACCGTTGCACAGTTTAGGTCCTGTGCAATAAGCCCTGGACCCCTAGGACGTGACTGGATGTCAACAGGACTAGTTGACCCCCAACCACAGCTCCCACTTAGAATTATTTGAAACTCAGCCTCCCCTAGAGAGGCTCTGGGCCTCTAATGACACACCCAGGGCCAGGCTGTCTCCTTCCCTGGGACTTTCCCCAGCAGGGCTTCAGCTCCAGAAAGGGACCCACTGAAACGGGGGGTAGAGTGAGAGGAGGTTGGTTATCTGGACCAGCTGCTCCCCCTAACCTTAGCCAGGAGGATCTACCCAGGGCCTCTGGCTTAGTGGCTGAGGCCAGAGGCAGCTAGAGGAGCCTGCATGTCTTATTAGAAAACCCTGGAGTTCAAATGGTGTTTGGCCATTCAGGGCTCCCCTTGCTGCCTCTGAGGCCTCTGTGTGTGAGGACTGTCTTCTATTGGTCCCAGAGTGGGGACATGGCAGCAGTCTTCCAAAGCCACCTTGAAGATAAGTGTGCACCCCAAAAGTCAGCTTTAACTTGGCTACCCTACAGGGGCTGCCAACTACAGCAGAAGCCACTTTAGACCCCAAAGGAAGCAAACCTTCTCTCTCTCCCTCTCTTTCACACTTATACACACAACTGCCCACAACCCTTCCCTCTCATTTACAGCCGCCCTCAGAAACCTGCCATCCTCCACCGCCTCTTCTGTCTCTCCCCACTCTTCGCCCCCATCCCTCCTCCTCTCAGCCAGTTAAAACCCCAGTGCAGGCTCCAACGGCCTTGCTCACTCACACACGCTAACACACCTGTGGGCACATCCACGCCACTATGCGGGCTGTCCAAGACCAGCTTCCTGATCTTTGGCACTGAGCTCTTGGGAGTCCCCTGGTCCCTGGCACCTGTAATATTTGATTAAGCACACACAATCATCCTTTGCAGCATTTGACACCAGGTCCCCTTCTCTCAGGATTTCCAAGCACTTACCCCCAAACCACTTTCCAAACACATCCCTGCCCGTCATTTTCCCAGCTCCTCCCAGATCTCTTCCTGCTCCTTTCAGATAATTAAAGTTAGGCTGTGTGTTTGTATGTATGTGTGATCTTATTTTTTAAACACACACCCCCACACATACATATGCGTGTATATATACAAACACACAGCAATTAGATCTATCCGTTCCTGCCGTCGTCCTTCTTGTGCAGCAAAACCTCAGCAATGCATATGCCCCCACGTCGCCACACGATGAACCCAGCATCACCTCGTCACGGGCTCGTTGTCACACACACACACAGGCACACACACATACAGTGGCACTTTCGCACAGTTACACCCAATCCCTAGCTCCCTGGTCTTTCTCCAAGGGCGTGACCCACCTCCCACGACCCTCCTCCCTCCCGGGCATCTGAGTGGGCTCTCCCCAGATGACCTACGTACCAGGAGGGCTCTGCTCCAGTCCCTCCCACCACGCACACACACACACCGGTGGACACGTCTCCCGCTGAGCCTGACCAGGGTGGGTCTGGGTATTATTAGGCTGCAGAGACAGCACGGAGGCATATGGTCTCGTACACAAGAAATAATGTTCATGTTAAATCAGACCTCATGCATAATGCATGGTGCCTGATCTCACATTATTTTGGGTGTTCGTCAAAATCAGTGTTCTTTCTTGTGAGGGCTCCTGAAAAGAAGGGAGAAAGGCATTTGCTAATTACACCCACAGCCTGGACCCGGAGAGCCGGCAGCACCACGGGAGCCTCCCTCTGGCCCCACTTCACCGCCGGTGGGTCTCTTCCCTCTGCCCCACTTTGTCTTCCCGCTTGGAAGGAGGGGCTGCCTTGCGTTTGTGGCAGGCGTAAGGCCCCGTGTTATTTTTATTTCTTTTCTCTCGGCTCTCTGTCCCCGGAGGGTTCTGGGGAATAGCAGTGGCTCTGTCGCTCTCACACCCGATTCATTTGCCGTTTTATGAACTCCCCGTTGATTCATCGCCTCCCTAAGTCAATGATTCACTCCTGATGGCTTTTCAGAAATCCTTCTTCAAAGGCACCAGATTATTCTGCTCTGAACAGGAGCAGGAGCCGGAACAGACCTGGACTCCGCCTTGCTACTGCTTGTGGCCTGACATGAGATCTTGTCCCCATCCTTGGGCTTTCCCTGGAGCTGAGCCAGCCTGAGGAGGGGGCAGTGCCCCCGCCACAAGAAGCTGGTAGAGCTGACCCAAGCAGCTCCGGGACAGACCGAGCCCATGGTGAGGCCTCCTCCAGCCTGTGTGGGTCACCTGTCTTCTCCCATTGTCATCAAAGTCCCCCCAGAAGCTCTCTGTGCCTCAGAGGTGGCAAAGAGCAGAATGGTGAAGGCACCTGGGTACAAACCCTGACTCCACCCCTTATCAGTTATGTGACTTTACGCCAACTGCCTCAGTTTCCTGGTATGGTGACAATGGCAGTTCCCGTATCATAGAGCTATTTTGAGGATTAAGTGGGATAATGTACATACAGTGTTCAGCATAAGTGATGAATGAATGAAAGCTGTCTTATTGTGAGGTCTGGGCAGGACACTGCGGAAGCAAGTGGACAGGGAAGAAAGCCATAATGTGACGAACCCGCTCTGGACCCACTCTGTCCAAGGCACTCTGGCATACCTACCCATCACTTACTCTGTGCTTTATTTTCACTATCTCACATAATTATCCCTATTTTACAGATGAGGAAAGTGGTGCCCAGAGAGTGTCAGTGACCTGTCCAAGGCAGCAAGACTAGCTAATGACAGATGCTGGGATAAAACTCACTTTGTCTGGGTCCTGGGTCCATGTTCTTTTTACACCCCCTACTGGTGCAAACAGTGGTATTTGCCCAAGGCTGGGGATGTTCCAGAGCTCAGGACAGGGCCAGGGAGAGAAGCTGGGGAACAAGCATGTTGGAGCTCACTGGCTAAAAGCTGCCCCCTTCTCCACCACCCTGAAGCTCAAAGCAAGTGGGTAACTAGCCTAGGATCACCAAGACAGTTAAGCCCTCCTGATCAGCCCATTACAGGCTACTATGTGCTGAGCAGCCACATGTAGCAGCTAAGAATGCAGACCCTGGCTGGGCACGGTGGCTCATGCTTGCAATCCCAGCACTTTAGGAGGCCGAGGTGGGAGGATCACTTGAGGCCAGGTGTTTGAGACCAGCCTGGGCAATACAGCAAGACCCTGTCTTTGAAAAAAATTAAAAAACAAGCCAGGTTTGGTGGTACACACCTGTAGTCCTAGCTACTCAGGAGGCTGAGGCAGGAGGATTACTTGAGCCTAAGAGTTCAAGGTTACAGTGAGCTGTGATCATGCCATTGCACCCTAGCCTGGGCAACATAGTGAGACATTGTCTCTAAACAAAAAAAACATGGGCCCTGGCATCTGCCCAGATGTTCATCCTAGCCGCACCACCTATCCATGGGGCTTTTGGCAAGCTGCTAAGCCCTCCATACCTCAGTTTCCTCATCTGTAAATGAAGAATTGCTGTGAGGATTAGATGAGAGATGATATATATAAACACTTAGAAGAGAACCTCGCACATTATAAGTACACATTAAATGTTAGCTATAAAAATAATTTTACATGTACAATATATATTATTATATTATTACTGAGCTGAAGCAGTGCAGAAAATACTACTTTGTGCTCTCTCCACCTAGAATTATTTCTCTTCGTGCTCAAAACCACCCTGGAAAGAAAAGTTCAAGATCTCCATCCACAGTCCACAGATGAGGACATTGGCGCGAGGATGTTCAGGGGCTGGCCCGAGAAAACCCAGAAAATTAGACAGGTGCAATCTCAGCCTATCCTCCACTTCTGCCTCTTTGTGGCAGCCCCATGCCCCCAGCAATGCACACTCAGCCCCTTGTAAGTACTAAGGGTTTGTGCTGGGCTCTGGAGGGACAGCACCCAGAGGGTCAGGGAAGGCCTCATAGAGGGTGGTGCCATTCAGCTGGGCCATGAAGAATTAAGTGGGGGGTTTGTCTGGGGGTGCCTGGTTCTGGGCCTGATCCCAAAGAGATAAAGTCACTCACCCCAAGCCCTTAGATCCCATTCATTCCCCTTTCTTGAAACTTCATGCCTCTTCCTACCCTGCTCAGGACCCTTCCCCCAGCAGTAAGCACAGAAGATTCAACCCAAGGTCAAGGCCTCTAGACCCTGGGAAGCCACCTACCATGAGACTAAGTCTGACTATAGATTTCTTTAGGTCCCAACTCCTGGTTCTAGTGCAACTCTGCCCAGAGGTTGATCACTGAACCATGCCACAGGGAAGCCCAGCCTCAAAGTTGGGTGGGACCCAGCTACCTGGGTACTGGCCTCACTCCACTATTCATCTCAAGTCAGGCCAATTGTCATCCCTGGACCTCAGTATATGAAATGCACATTCCTTCATCCATCTACCATTCCATCCTACATCCACCCACTCACCCATTCATTAACCCACCCACCTATCCATGCAACAACTATCCTTTCATACATCTACCACCCATCCACTCATCCATCCACCCTTCAACCACCTATACAACTACCCGCCCATTCATCTACCACCCACTCATCCAATCATCCAATCTAACTATCAGGCCTTATGTTAAGCACAGAGATGGATTAAGACCAGTCCCTCTGTCCTCAAAACACTCTTAGATAAGCCTCTTCCCCTGTCTACCTCTAAGTCACACAAGGTAGATATGTGAGGGACCAAGTGAAAACACTGGGAGGAAACAATGAAGCCTACTGCTGCATCTATGAATCCTGTGTCAGAACACTGGGAACTTCCATGACTTCAGGGCCCCACAGGGGTGGGGAGTGTAGTCCACATGGCTCTGCATGGCCCTACTCTGCCTCTTAGCTCTAATGTCTTACTCCAGGGATGCCAAGTGCTGACCTAAACTGGAAGGATTGCAAAGGAAATGGGGAGAAGAAGGAGTTTATGGACATAGCTTCTGCCAAGACTGAAGATCCCCACTGGGCCTCAGGTTTCTGTCAGAAATGGCAGCAGTATCTCAGCACCAGGGAGATATGGGGAAGTGTTCTTGTCCTAGGCCTGTCACCACCTAGGTGTGTGACCTTGAACATGTCCCTGCCATTCTGTGGACCTCAATTTCTCCCCACCAGTGCAGAGTGAGGGGTGGTCCCTCTCAGTCCCCACTTCCCTTCCAGCCCGGTGGGCCTGCTCCTCTGACAATGGGGCCTCTCTGACCAGCCCACACAGAAGGAGGGGTAGGAGATGACGTGGTTGGCGTCCAGGGCCCCCAGTCCTCTAGCTATTCAACCCCCCTCCCCGACACAAACAACCCTCAGTTGCCTCCCCCTCCCGCCCCCCAGAATCTGGGCACAGCTGGGACCTGCTATGCCCTGGCCACCCCATGAATCACCCCTCTATGGTCCGTGGGGGAGTGGTCCAGGGAGCATCCTACGCCCCACACGGGGTGAGGGCCAGAATCTCGGCCCTCAAACAGGCAGTGTCCACAGGAACAATGGGGGCCTGTGGCTAACAGCCGGAATGCAGTTATTGTCCTGCCCTGGCCCCCAACCCCAAGGCCTCAGGTCCCCAAGCTGGGCAGGCTGGCGTGGGTCGGTGCGTCAGGCGCTCGTGTGCCAGGGCTGGGAACACGGGCCTGCTGCTTCCCTTCTCTAGGAAGGCAGGCCAATAGGCCAGAGCCCACCTCCACACCCACCCTAAGAACCCCATGGAGGAGAAGATGGGATCCAAGGAAGCCAGGCCCCCAACCCACCCATCCCCGGGGGACTTAGAGCAGACTCTCAGCAAAGGGGCCTGGCAGCTCTGAGACCCAAGCTATACATCACAGTGGGGAGGGGGACCACATTAGAATAATGCAGGATTAGAGTGGGGTTGCTATAGCGACGTATTAGGGCAATACATCTAGGGAGTCCAGGCCCCTTGGTGATGTATGACTCTGCTCAGCTGTGGGGAGCAGGGGGAGGGGACCTGTCCTACCCCATCCCTCCAAGGGGAGAGCAGACACCAAGCACTCTCTTCACTGGGGGAGAACATCTGCCTTGAACTCCAAAAATAGGCATCTCAGAATCCTGTTAAGACTGAAAGAGATGCCCTGCCAACCCAACCTCCAACATCCACTCGGCTTTGAGTCCTCAGCTCTACCCCCGCCGGTGCCCAGCCTCAGCCTCAGCCCCTCTAGGCCCTGCCCTTTCTGCTGCATTGCTAAGGTCCACTCCCAAACTGTCTCCCCCAGTAGGAGGATTCACAGGACTCTATCTGGGGGAGGGGGGTCAAAGGAGGGAACAGAGGGGAAGGAGGTGGGATTGTCCTGAACCACTCCTCAGCCAAACCATTTGAAACTGTGAGTTTAAGAGAAGCCCAAAGGGTAACATGAGGGCACACGTGCTGTCCCCTCCTCACTCACAGCCTCCCCAGTCAGTGCCTGGTACCCCCCTCACCTAATCCCAGCTCTGGGGACTTGGCTTCCCTCCACCTACGCTCAGGGCCACCAAAATGGTGCACGGCTGGACTAGCCCTAATAAAGAAACCAGATGGAGCCCCCAGCAAAGGAGGACTTATCCAAAAAACTTCACATGTGTGTAATGATATGTGACAAAGTCAGGTCATGTGCTTCCTTCCAAACTGCTGTTCAAGTCATTTGTACTGGGTTGCCAAGGCCTGGCCCTCGAACCCCTGCAGAGCTTAGGGGGAAAGGATTCTCTGGAAATAACCCCGTTGGTTCGCTACATCCACCTTAGCATCTTGGTGAGGGAGGAGGAAGGACAGATAACTCAATAACCATAGGTGTGCCTGTGAGTATTTCCCTGTCTCTCCATAGCTTGACTTTCCCTCTGTGTACTGTGTGTATGTGTGTCACTCTCGTTGTGTGTGCATGTGTGTGTATGTATGTGCATGCATGCTTTGCTTCCTCACTGAATAGCAATTTTTAGTTAATTCAATTGATTACATTGATTACACAACTCCAAAAAAGCCTTCCTTTTTCCTTTTGAAAGTGACATTCTGGCCCTGTCACTTTGAAAGTCATAGCTCTGGCTCCAGCCTGAGCTGGAAGAATCTGACCACAGAAGTCATGCCCTCCCACCAGAAGATACAGGTGGAAGGCCAGGGCGGATTGGGGGCACACCCTCCACGTGCACACACATGCAGAGACACACAAACGTACGCTTTGGCCCCATCTCTGGCACTGTCCAGACAAGGCACTTGGTCTCTATCACTGACTGGGAAGAACCCAGAAAGGGGGTTTCTTCCCTTTCATTCTATGTCTCCCTTCTCACATGCACACGGACACACTCACACACAAATACACACACAACACACACATGTGGCGGAGCAAAGAGAAAGACGAAAAGGAGGTAGGTGGAAGACAGCGTGTGTTCCCAGAGGAAGTTCCTGGGGTGGGGGCGGCAGGG
This sequence comes from Microcebus murinus, assembly GCF_040939455.1. Classification (NCBI taxonomy): domain Eukaryota; kingdom Metazoa; phylum Chordata; class Mammalia; order Primates; family Cheirogaleidae; genus Microcebus; species Microcebus murinus. The sequence continues at coordinate 27,543,448 of NC_134105.1, read as the reverse complement.
TGTGCAGGGCATCGAGTGGGCAGGAGACTTCATGGCTTCCTCTCTTCCCTAGCCAGCGACCAAAGGTCAGCTCAGGCGGCCCAGCCACGTGCAGTCCACCCACTCCCCTGGTCAGTCATGTGAGACCAGGACCAAAGTGCCATCAACACTCCATTGTCTTCCAGAGCCCAGCCTTCTGCTGAACCCAACAAGCCTCTTCCAGCCCAGAACTGGTTGGTGACCCCCCAGAACCTTTGGTTCCCTCCTGAGGGGACCCTCTGAAAAGGTTCCTGAGCCCCCACCCATCTCGAGAGAAAGCTGGGTAATGCTCAGCCGGATCCCATCCCTCTTTGGCACTTTCCATTCCCTTCTGGGAAATGGGGAGGAGCCAGCCTTCCACTTGCACTGAGAATGCCTGGGGTAAGGGGCAGGGTGCAGAGGACAAGGGTCCCTCTTCCTCATGTTCCCTCTGAGGGGTGCAGCACAGAGGGCCGAAGCGTGGCCCTGAAGGTCATTTTGTACGTCAGCACTGGGATGGGCCCCAGAGCCCCTCACGCCCTGGCTCCCAGCCTGGACCACAACACAGGCGCCATTGACTCCTGTGCACCCTCTTGCCCAAGATACACACAAAGCCTCGGCCCTGGTTCCTGCCCACGGCCTCGAGCTCCACAGGACCCACCCAGGGAAGGCAGCCAGGGCTGACTGGCAGGAGGGAGGGACAGTGACCCTACACAAGTCTCCTGGATCTGGGCTGAAGGCTCTCATGGCCAACCTCTAGCCACTGTTCTATCCAGCCTGGAATGGAGTCAAAAACCTTGGGGACCCGGCTAGGGCAGATTCTCTGCCAGTGCCACCTCTACCCACTCTTAATCCTGTTTACACCTTGCAAAACCAAGGACACCCATGAGAGCAAAGCTGCCCTGGCCCACCCTCTGTCCCCACAGGGGAAGTCAGGTGGGGAAAGATGGTTATGTCTGGGGGAGGGGGCTTGGAGGGAAGCCGGGGCTGAGATGCTCCAGCCCTTCTGGGGGCTCCAGTAAGGGGAGGGCTGCCCCAGCAGGATGACAGAGAGATGATTAAACCCACAGAGAAGATTGATAAGGGAGCTAAACAGCTGCAACTCTGCAAGGTAGGCTGGGACAAATCTCATCTTGTCCTGGCGGAGCTCAAAGAACTGGGGGGCTGGGCCAGCCAGGCTGAGCTCATGACCTACAGGAGCTCCAGAGCAGGAGTGGAGGCTGGGGGGACCCAGCCTCCACTCCTGCCGCCCCATAGCTTCCTCCCGGAGCAACACCCGTCGGCACCTGGACAGCACACCCTTCTCACTGATGCCCCTTCACCCACGGCATCTCTGCCTCAGCTCTCACTCTCATTATTATTAGATGTGATTTTACAGCGGAAACGCTGAGTCAGACAAACCAAGACTCCCCAGAGGCAGTGGGAGAGGGGAGTCCAGGGGAGCTGGCCCCCTCTGAGCAGGATTCTCAGAGGGAGTGAGTAGATGAGGACATGGGCCCCTAGCTTCCAGAATCAGTGGGATGTCCACCTTTCCTGTTTCTCCTGTCTGCCCCAGGCCCAAGATCCTCACCTGGGACTCTCGGACATCAGACCCCTTTTGTGACTCCTACCCAGCCTCTCAGCCTCAGTCTTGCCAGCCTGTGAGCCTTCCTTGGCAAGTTAAACAGCCCAGGGAGCCTGAGCCTAGAAGCAAGGTGGTTCTGGGCCCTGTTTCCTCACACCAGGGCTCAGGGCTCAGAAGGCAGCCCCTGCCTCCCAGCGGCCTCCCAGAGCTGGAGAGGGGCAGGAAAAGTGCATTGCTGGGGTCTCGGATCCTACTCTGCACCCAGGAACATGGGCACTGTGTGCTCCTGTGGGGGTTCAAGGGCCCAAGAACTTGTGGAGAGCACATATTTCTGCTTCCACCTTGTGCGGAAGAGCACAGTGGGCAGGTCTGTCTCTGCTCCCTGGGCCTCTGACTCCCTGGCAGGGAGGAACTGGGCATTGTTGCCAAAAATAAACGTTCCCTCTCCCGCTCCCTGGCTCCCGGCTCCCGCTCATTAGGATGCGTGGCGTTTGGCTGCGGTCCCACACCTTGCAGCTCATTATAAATATGCAGTCGCTGCTGGCGCTACCCCAATCATCTCTGCAATCAGAGCTTTTAATTAGGTTAATTAAATTGTATCAAATCTCGCAGGGACGCAGTTCACTGATGCTGATGAGGCAGCCAAAACAGACCCCAGCTCCTCCGCTAATGAAGGCCGCTGCCTGCCTGAGCCGTGAGGGAGCAGGAGCGCATAATAAACGGGCGCGTCCTCTGGGAGGAGCTGCTGCCCAGGCCTTGAGCTCTGGGGACCTGGCAGGGGGTTCTGCATCAAGCAGACCCGGCTCCAGCTGCAGCAGAGGCTCCCACCCCAGAAGCCATCCCCTTCCCGTGAGAACTAACCAGGGCAGCTTCCAGAGCCCGGACAGGTGGGCGGTGTCAGGGCCCTGAGCACCTGCCACCCCATGTAGCCATCTTGTGTCCCCCCCAAGATCCACTGACTCCACCCAGGGTCTCTACTTCTCCCCCAGAATGGCCCCCAAAGGCCAGGACTCCCTCTCCTACACATACACACACAAACACAAACTCTCAGTTAGCCCTGTCACTGCCCCTCTGTCTTATTAGCCAGAGAGGCCAGGCTGAGACTAGAAAACCCATCCAGCCACTGCGGGCCTAGTCTCCATCTGCCATGGAGGCCATCTGCCCCTGGCAGGGGGTGGGGTAGTCTATAATGCTACCCCCCAAATCTCCATGTGCCAGATGGACCCTGCATCTTCCCACCTACCACTCTACCTAAAGAGCCCTGAGGGAGGGACACTCGTCTCAGACCTCCCGGGATCAAATTAGCCTGGGATAGAGGAGATAGTCCCACCCCAGCCTGAGCTGACTAACCCCTGCCCTGGCAATCCATCCAGTGACCACAGGCTCCAGAGCTACAGGGTCTTGCAAAGGTTTAAGAGGAAGGCAGGTGCCACCACCTCCAAAGGGGCTGTCCCTAACGCTCTACTCAGCCTGGCTCCAACCACCTCCTCTTAACCCCTCCGTCATGGTCTCAATGTCTCTGAGCAAATGAGAAGAGACGATGGGGAAATTTTCAGTGCTCTCGGGACAAGTTGTTTCTGCTGTAGAAGCTGGTTTTTTGGTTTGGAAAGGTTTGGGTTTTTTTTTCCACCCAGTAATGTGAAAACATGAAACCCGAAACCAACCCCCCACATTTGTCACCTCCGAGAGAAGCCTTTGGGGTAACTGGGAGAAAGCTGTAAATGAGTCAGGCTGATTGGGGGGAGGGGGGGGCTGCCCAGCTGCCTCCGGGCACCACGATTTCATTAAACATTAACACTTATGATCTTAGCATGGCCTCTGGTGACAGACAGGGGAAGAGGAAAGGGCTTCCTTCCCACCCTCTGCTTACCCCCAAACACAGCAGTCCCCGGGATATATTCCTCTTGCCTAGAAATAGCCAGGTCCTTGGCTCTGCTCTGGACCAGCCTCTCCTACCACCCTGCAGGAGTGGAAGGCTCCAGACTATGAAACTGCCCGAAGCACTTCACACCCCTCACAAGGGAGAGGAAACGGCCATGGCCATTACTAGGGTCAGCTGTGAAGCAGACAAGATGGACAGGGAGAGCTGAGTGTGCGCTTCAGTTAGCAGTACAGACTGGACATGACTTCCCAAATGTGACCATGATGGATCCAGGAACAGGGAACAGAGAGATTCTTTATAGGGAGTCTGAAACAGCAGGATTTGTCCTCTGGCCTGAGCAGTTTAGCAAAGAACAAGCAGAAGCATGAACTGGACACCTCCTCTAGGCTCCTAAACTCCAAGTAGTGGACTCAGCAAAGGAAGCTCTGCCTCCCTTTGTCTCATAGCTTCTCTCTGCTCCTTCTCGGCGCTTTCCACCAGACAGACCTATGGAGACCTGGCTGGCTAGAGAGGGTGCACCCTCTGACCCCAGGAGGTAGCTAGCTGCACAAGCCCCACAAAACCTGCCAGCTCAGCCTCCAGGCAGTACTTCAGGTCCGCCCCCAATTCCTCCACTCACCTGGGGCTGTGGGCAGGACTCCCATCCAAGGTTCAGCCCGCCCTTCCCCAGCACCCTGTGCACCAGGCTCCAGGAACTGGCAGGCTGGGAGAGCTTGAGGAGGAAAGGAGCCCAGCCCCACACACCCACTTACCTCACTGTCTCAAGTCCCGACAGGCCCCGGCCTCGCCGGCCCCCACAGGTAGGCACGGCGAGCCTGCGTCTGTTGGCTGCCTTCCCTGCTGGAGGGCGTGCAGCTCCCACTGTTCAGTGCCCCACAGCCAGCACACGAGGAGAGGCAGCACGCTACCAACCAATGCGCAAAACTGCACGGAGGGAGACCCCTCCCAAGTCTGGGTAGAACCACCCTCCGGGAAACCTGGGGCTCTATGACAGAAACCTCCCTTCACCGCCTTTCTCAGAAATAGGAAGCGAAAGCCCTTTCTTGCCTGGCCTTCCTCTTAGGGCCACCCCAATCTCAAGCTCAGGGGGAGAAAATCTCATTTTTCCATGAACGCTCTCCCCCATGACATTAAACTCAATGAACAAATACATGCTAAGCACCTACTGAATACAAGAGGCTTCTGACAGAAACCAAGTGTACTATGTGGGTGGACACCAGCTCCCTGAGCTCATCCCAGCAAAGGGGCAGCAGCTCCACCTGCTGGGCCTGTTTCCACCCTGACACCAGGAATCAGTTCCTCCTAAATATAGTCAGAAAACTATTATTTCATTCAAGAATAAAGGTAGGGCTCAACACTCCTGCTTTGGTTAGAAGGGCTTGAAGATGTGGCGATGGACTAAGACTGAGTTGGGCTCACTGATTCTCTGTTGGACAGACCTGACAGTTCCATGTCATTCACCTAACTGTTACTTTAGAGACTCGGTTTATATAAGAGACCTGAGCCAAACAGAAGTCCTGACTCACAGAAAAGCTCCCCACCTCCGCAGGCTGCCCACAGCCCCCCTTGACACAGCTACAGCAGGATGCTATCACCAGCCCAAACCACCCGTTGGGCCAAGAGGGGTGGATGCTAGGGAAACAGTACTCTCTCCTCTTCCCAAGGAGCCAGGAATCCAGGGTCCCTCTGAACAACAAAGCTTCAAAGCCTGACCTCTCCTCAGAACCCATGAGGTTAGAGCCTGTCTTTGGTTAACCACAGGGGCAACCATCTCTTCCCTAAAAATCCTTGGGCCTTGGAAACAGCCCACAGTCCAACAGCAATTCAGAACACCTAGCTTCATCCCCTTATAATTCTCTGATTACCTCTGGCCTGGAACTTAAGGGACCCCAAGAGGATGGACTTTTCTGTTCCATTTGGCACATGCATATGGCTCTTCAAGTGTCACTGCTTGTGCCCGTGTACCAAAGGGTATGTGGGTATGCCTGTACCTGTTTAGGAGGCCTGGGTTATACGTGCCTTGTGCATCTGTTAACATGAGAGCCTGTGAAGTGTCTGCACCTTTGTGTGGGTGTATGCTTCATGAGAAGGCATTTAGGTACACTCCCTATCTTCCTCTACCTTCCTACCCAGCAGGGGCATGAGACAGAGTCAGAGCAGCCACCCAGCTGTCTGATCCCAGGAGCAGATCACTGCTTAGTCTGCTCACTCCTCTGTTCAACAGCCCTGTGATGAGTCCCTTCCCTGGCTTGAGACTCAAGTCTCCTAAGACTATCAGCATTGACCGAGCTCAGCACCTCCCCAGAAGAGAGTGTACACACACAGACTGGGAAGCAGCTCCTTCCTGCAGGCAAAAGCTACTAGCTTCTGTTCCCCTGGCTCTTCTTCCTGTTTTCCATGGCTCCCAGATCTGAATCTCACTGGGTATACCCAAAAGAAACAGACTTCCATTCTAGGCTTGTGCAGGAATCTAACAGTCATGGGTACTTATTATGTATTAACAATAATTTTTTTTTAAATCTTTAAAATCCATGCACAGCAAGCCCCCCCAGAACCCTGCTCCGTGTCCTCCCACATTTGTTCCAAGCATGCTCAGTCCTGTCCTGACTGGCCTCAGCCTGTGATCCCACATGGGCAGGGAAGGGAAGGGAGAGACTCTGGGAAGAAAAGGAAGCTGCCCCACATACCCTGGGGTCTGTATTCCCAGGGTGAAGGACTGTACCAAGCCATTTATAGCCTTGGAATCATGAACTGGCATGGAGTGCAGACAGGAACTGAGCCAGGTCTATTCTCATTTGAGCTTCATCAATAAAGAAGAGGTGCCCCTGTGGGTTTCTAGTTGCAAGAGTTTCTATTTGTAGCTGTAAAATATAAGAGAAAAAAATTCCTCCTTGGATAACTTACGAAGCCACTTGAATAGCCAATAAAAGAAGAATGAATGAGGATAAAATCAGTCTATCCACTGGATAAAACATTATATAATCATTAAAAATGATATTTATTTTAATTTTTACTGTGAGCATATATTACTTTTAAAAAATTGTGATTTGGGCCGGGCGCGGTGGCTCACGCCTGTAATCCTAGCTCTTGGGAGGCCGAGGCGGGCGGATTGCTCAAGGTCAGGAGTTCAAAACCAGCCTGAGCAGGAGCGAGACCCCGTCTCTACTATAAATAGAAAGAAATTAATTGGCCAACTGATATATATATGTAAAAAATTAGCCGGGCATGGTGGCACATGCCTGTAGTCCCAGCTACTCGGGAGGCTGAGGCAGAAGGATCGCTGGAGCCCAGGAGTTTGAGGTTGCTGTGAGCTAGGCTGACGCCATGGCACTCACTCTAGCCTGGGCAACAAAGCGAGACTCTGTCTCAAAAAAAAAAAAAAAAAAAAAAAAAAAAAAAATTGTGATTTAACAAAATGGAAAAGAGCTAATGATTTCATTAAGAAGTGGGACATAAAATTGTTTACTATAATTACAACTATAAAACACAAAAACATAAACAAAAACTGATGTATAGCTTTACAAAATGGAAGAAATAAACCAGAATGCTCACAGTAATTGTTCACCTCCATAGCTCTAGCTCCTAGCACAGTTAAGTATGCAATAAATATTTGTTGTTCTTGAATAAGCATTGGGATTAGGAATGAATTAATCTATTTTCCAAATTTGGTATAATGAGATTCTATAACTTTCATAATAAGAAAAATTATGTATATAAACATAAGACTGATTTCACGAACCAAAAACATAGGGAAGGCGATATAATGTTATTCATAGACATCGAATGTTAGAGTGACAAAAAATCATGGTTACAAACAGGAAAACCATGTCATTCAGACTAATGGGATTTGAAGTTACTAGAAAAAAATAGAATTATTTTCAATGCAGAAAGATAAGGCTTATCTATAACATGTCAACGTTTTCGACGACTCTGAAATTTGTAAATAGCTGGGGAGTTCACTGTTTCTTTCTTCACCTTCACCTTCTGAGCTTTATCCTGCAAAAGAATAAAAAGGTGATCAGTAAACAGTAAAAGAGGAAGGTTAACAGAGTATCTATTAAAAAGCCCCCCCCCCCAAAAAAAAGCCAACTTAGCCCTTCTCAAAGTTCAAAAGAGACACAGCCCTACTATTGCCCTAGGCATCCATGGTATGCAATGAATTAATGTCTCCCCTGAGCATCTAGAATGGTACTAGCTGTGTATAATTCTTGGGAAAATTGAGAATAAAGGTGTTCAAATAGTTGTTTTATTTAAAATTATATAATTTTAATTCCCTCACGGAACCCCAGTTGAGAAAGGCTGACCTGAATGATCTGCAAAGCTAAAGAATTTGACATTTAGAGAAATGATAATAATATGAAAGAGGCATCTTATATTCCTTAGCTCTGCTATTTAACTACACAATGTTGTCTATTTTTAAACACCAATGAGTGACATGCACTGTTTTGTTAACCTGTTTAAATGTTACGGGAGCTGCTCATAAGCTATAAAGTTCATATGCTACCCGATCCTACCCTTTGCTGTTCCAAAGCACTGACTAATAACCCCCTTATTACCTTCTTAATCAAGGAACATTTCAACACTGTCAGAGTAACAGACACTGGCTCAAACCACTGCCCCTGAGGAGCAGACATTTTCACTGGGGTTGATTTACACACAGCTGAAATCCAGTCTCAGTTAAGACCTTTACAAGAAAGGAAAGGGAAAAAAAAAGGCCTAAGGCTCTCTCTCCTCACCAGAAGATCTTTGCGTGTTTGAATTTTCTGTGCAATAACGAACAATTTCTTCTCTCGCTCAATCCGCTGTGTCAGGCAGTTATATTGCTTTTGCCTTTCTTTAGCTATCCGCTGCAGAAGAAACACAGTAAAATAATTAACAGGACAGTAATGAATAAGGAACTATTTCTTAAATCACTTAAGCCCAAACACATAAATGGTTTCATTAACTACCCCCCTTCTCCAGAAACAACATAACATGATTACTATAAAATTGCCCATTTTAGAAGCATTGCATTCTAGAGCTGAAAGGAACCTTGGACACTATCTTATGGAAACCTGTCATTTTACAAATGCAGAAAAATGAGACTCAGAGAAGAAAAACAACTGGCCCAAGGACACACAGTTCACCTGGAACAGAGTTAAGACTATCCCTGTGTCTCAGGGATCCCAGGAATCTGCATCACTGCACTAAGCTGCTTCAACCTTTGTGCGCAGACCCCAGTCACTTGAGATGACGGCAGCAATGAACCAGTATTAGAAACCCTACACAGAGGGAAGAGAGGGCAATGGAAGAGTCCCCAGGCAGCATGCTGGTGCCTGAGAATCTGAGCGCTCAGAGAGCAGGATTTTTTTCAGCAGAAGCTGAACTGAGAATTCTCACTGCTAACTGGTGCCTCAAAGACCAGTGGAGTCCTTAAGTTTTGGAGAATCACAATAAATATCTGAGAAACTGAGGAAAGCTTTAGGTTCTTTCTTGAAATAAATGTACATACACATTTGTGCCACTATATATACCTATTTGCACAAACTTTCAGTGTGGGAGGGGGGTGTTCACAGACCTCCTAAAGTCCACCCACCCCTTCCAAGTTATAGATTCCCTTGCAATCCACTCAAGGGTAGTCTTTGTTTTGTTTTGTTTTAAGAGACAGGGTATTGGTCTATTATTGCTCAGGTTGAAGTGCAGTGGTGTGATCACAGCTCACTGCAGCCTGAACTCCTGGCCTCAAACAATCCTCCCTCTTAAGCCTCACAAAATGTTGGGTTTATGGGTGTGAGCCACTGCATCCAGCCAAGAGTAATATCTTAATAAAAATAATTTTGCTTTGAACAAAATCAAAAGAAACAACACTGCTAGACAAAAATGGCAAGATTCAGGCCTTCCTTCTTATTAATAACTTCTCAAAAGCTATGTTGATGAACTACTGTACTCAGGAGATTGGAATACTAACCTCTTGAGGGACTACCACAATACTTGAGAAATGTCAGTGACACAGCTCATTGAAAATACTACTAATTTACAAACAGAGTGATCACAAGAACACCAGTGAGCCAGCTCCGCAGCTGGAAGTGTTATCTATGTAGAGAGGAATATTACTGGACCTCAGACTTCAACAATTCACCGATTCTAGCTCACTCTCACAGCAGTGGTTTCAGACAGCTTTTGTTTTCACTTTATCGCACAGACTGTCAAATTTATGGGATTACCCAATATAGTCAAACTAATTAGGGGTATTTATATTACTAAAGCAAGTTTAGCTGCCTCTGAGCTAGAGAAAACTGCTGTGAAATTAAACATTGGAAGCAAAACTGATGCGGTGTAAATGATTCAAATCAAAACAGAACAGCTGTCTGCTTGAAACACATTGACAGCATTTTTTTTTTAAATGAATCAGTCAGAAGTGAGAGTTCAACTGCAGACGGCTTTGAGGAAAAGCATGTCTTCTGCACAACCCAGTGACAGTGATGGGAAGCACGACAAGGAAAAGTCAACACAAAATTCTGGTTACAGATGCCTAATATGAGAGACCCTCTGATATTTGTGTTCACTGCTAAAGATTCAATACCACAGTATACCAAATCCCTTAATCATCAGTGTCCCCTCTTTTCTCTACATTTTAAAAACACTGGTATCCATTACAAGCATTAAAAGTACAAAGCTCAGGGTCAGAGCAGGAAATCAAACCAGATCTAGAAGCCAGAACCTCAGCTCCTAACCACTATACACGTGTCCTCCAATCTTGGAAACCAAGGAACTCTCCTCCACTTACTCCCCCATCGTCAAATCCTCCTTCCACTTTTCTGAGGGACCTTGATGAGTTTTCCATAAATAATTATATTAAATGCAGGGGCAAAAAAAAAAAAAAAAAAAAAAAAAAAAAAAGAATCTACATTCCCCTTAACTCGCATGTAAACAAAAGCAGAGAAAATTACCTTAAGTCGAGTCTGATGGTTAACTCCCTTCACTCTTTCCTTCTGCAATGTCTCTATCCTGGGTCTATTGAAGACTCTGTCGACTAGTTCCGGCGCTGTATGCAGGTGAGTTGCGATATCAAACTGTTCAACTAAAATTCAAGATAATCCTTAAAGAACTGCCTGTTTCTAACACCAAACAACACAGACTCGCATGACTATCCCAGAAACCTTCAAACGTTTCACATACCTTCCTTTTTGGTGTCAAAAAAGAACACATGCTTCTTTTGTTGCTTCCCCTGGAAGTCCAGCAGATGGAGCTCTGATTTTAGTCTTTCAATTTTCTAGAACACAGAAAATGGTCTCCTTTATATTGAGTTCTTCAGGGTATCAAAAATAAATTTGTAAAAAGTTTAAATCATTTCACATCATGTTTGCCAGACAGTAAGAATTTTCTTCATTATTTTAAAGGAAAGGACCACCAAAATTCATCAAGCACCAACTACATGTCAAGTACTTGCAGAGTTGCCCCTCCAAACTCAGTCTTTCAACAATCCTGAGACAGAAATGAGGAAACAGCCTCAGAAAGATTAACTTATCCACAGTCATAGGGCTAGTCAAATGGCAGTGCCAGAATTCAAACCTATGCCTGTCTCATTCCCAAACTTGAATTCTTGCCACTCCACCACACTGACTGTACTTTGATCAGTAGCACAACCAAGCAAGATTGTAAATGCCAGAAGAAATCAACTGATAACTTGAGTTTGATAGATCTAAGTTTCCGTTCTTAACCAATAGAAGTACATCAGAGCAAAGAGTTAATTGTTACCTTAGCCTCTGCAATCCTTTTCATTTCTATATATTTGACATCCTGAGTTCTCATCAGCTTTAGCTGTTCTGGAGTTACTTCTTCCTTTGTCTCCTTAATAACATGAACTCCATCCTAAAATCCAAATTGAAAAGATATATCCCCTATTAGATTAAAATCATTAATGAATTGTTGGCATAGTTCATGGTTAGAATAAAGACGACCAAACGCTGTATGCTAACAGCAATTCAAGGTACGAGGCCCCTGAGGGGCATGCATGTTCAGTGTAGCACATCCACTCCTAGAACAGCTCCACGTGCAAGACAGCTCAGATTCAAAGGCAGGAATGCACATTCCTCACGAAGGAGCAGGTGTGCCTTGGATACTGACCGAAAGCATCTGGAGTAACCAGGGGAGGGCTAAATCAAGGCCAAGGACACTTCCTCTCCATCACTTCTCCCATCATTATTTTCCAACAGTTGGAGCTCAAAACACCAACTGATCCATTAGCTACCCACCTGGAGCTTAACCCGAGTCATTTTATAGTAGAATTCATCTGGATTTTTTTCAAGAGCCTTCTTCCGGAGAGCTCTGAGGTATTCTTGTTTCTTGTGGTAGTCACTAGAAAGCAGGTTAAAGGAGGTTCATAGCAAAAACAAACAAAGAAACAAAAAACCAAAAATAACCACCCCATAATGAGAAAACTTTACAAAGTGAAACTCAAAAGAGCCGACACAGTGACTGGATCTGACCCCCACCACTCCACGTCACTGAGCTGAGCTCATGCCTCCATCGGGTGCACTATCTCGCAGTCCTCTCCTATCCCAATGGAACCTGACAGTTAATAACTGTCCTCATCCTACACATGTCTTAGTGCCATTTATAGCATTATAGGGAGACAACAAGCAAAACACAAATTAAAACTCCTCAGACAAGGTTCTATGCATGCTTGGGCACCAAACGACCAAATATGATTCGAAAACTACACGTAGAGTAGCATGATGACTACGATTGTGGACTACAGAGCCAAGTCTGGGTGCAAATCTGGACTCCACCACTTCTGGCTAAGTAACTCCGGATAAGTTAGCTAACCACTCTGCATCCCAAATTCATCTGTAAAATGGGTATAGTAACAGTAACCTATCCCAGAAGGTTGTTGGAATAAATAAGTGTAAAATTTATAAATCTCCTAGAACATTGCCTGGACCAATAACAGCGCCTAATTATTAATCTTAAAAACTCTGGGACCTACAGAAAACCACTTACTCCATCACCACCACCCATACCAGGAGCATAAGAAGGACCTCACGTGATGTGTATGGCTAACAAATAATTATATTTTGCAAATAAAGTTCTAGTGGAGAAGAATGGGGATAATTGTTTTATAAAATGTATTCAGAGTTCACTATCACCCACGCTCAGTCTCATGAATCCATCTTTCACATCTCTTCATTCCACACCACACACATGGTGATGTAAGAGACTCAACAAATGGCATTTTAGATTATATCTTGCACTTCAAGAAAACAAAGAGAAAAAAGATTCAGCTTTTTGTTCAAACACCAGGGCAGAGGCAAATCAAAGCCATTATGACAAAATGATCTGGAACAACATAATAAAAAAATTCACAATGCAACTACAGTTAAATAAATAAAGATCTGCCTGAACAAAGAGAGACGTTTAGGGTCACAGAAAATTATGTGACATGATGCCAGAGCTTTGGCCATTTTATCAATGGCAGGAAATTATTCCCTGTTGGACACTCAGGCAATTCAGCTCAGTGCAGGGGGCTGTAAGCCTTCTTGGCAGCATTTCTACCAGAAAGACTAAACTCACTCTGCACGAAGTTTGTAATCTTTCTTTTTCTCCAGCAGGCCCAGACGTTTTCGAAAGCCAGGCTAGAAGACAAAAGAGAAAAAATAGTGCTTAGTTTCCTCAACAAACACATACCCAAATCAACATGACACCTAATGGGAACAAGAGTCTCTGGAGTGTTCAGTAAATCCAGTCCTTGGAGCCAACCCACTACCCTGTTCCCTTCCCTCCCCACAGCTGGGCTCTGCCCAAGGATGAGAGGGACCATGCCAGCGCCAGGGAGGTCACAAGCACTGCTGTAGTAGGTTTCTTGGCCTATTAAGGACAGAGAGAGGCAACAATGACTCGGCAGTAAGCAAGCAGTTGCCAGTTGTACTAAAATTACTACCAACTTAATCCAAGGATTTATAAAATACTACAAAGGGAAAACATAGTAACAGGGAGGCAACTGTGGTAAGGGAGCTATATTTAGAGTCTAGAGACTTAGGTTCAAATCCAAAGCTTTACTTCTTAATAATTTGTGACCTTGGGCAAGTCACTTAACTTCTCTGAGCTACTATTTCCTAACAGAAAAATGAAAATAATAGTACCTACCTCTCAGGGTTCTTGTAAGGATTCAATAAGCCTCTGTAAGTGGTAGTGCCTGCACTTGGCTTGACACACATCAGGTGCCCAGCATAAATTTATTGTTATTATTGTACCTTTGGTACAAGGTATGAAAGAAAACAAAGTATGAAAGAAAGTACTTTCTCTGACACAGACTTGGAAAGCATGGAGGGAACAAGGATTAAATCTTGGTATGATCTTTCTACAGGCTACCATTTGTTGAGCATTTAGTATATGTCAGGGTCTGTGCTGGATTCTTTGCCTGCATCATCGTAACAGGTCACATTTATGAAGTTACAAAGCAACATGATACGCTTGGTACACAGTCTCATTTAATGCCCACAACAATCATGGGAAGTAGGTAAAGCAGGCACTACTGTTACTCAATTTTTCAGATGGAGAATGAAGTTTAAAAAATGATATGCCCAAGAACGCAGAACTAGTAAGTGGCAAAGCTAAAACTAGAATGCATTATATCTGTGGCCACAATCTGAGCTCTTCCACATCCAACAGACTGAGATTATTCTGCTATGAAAATCTTGACTTCTGAGGAAATATATATGCCTCTCTACTGTTTAAACTTGTATTAATGTAATAATTTGGGTAGGATTTTTAACAGTGATTTTTCTCATTTTTTATCCTTCAAATGATACAATAACTCAATTTTTAAAACAACACCCAAAACCTCTGATAATTTTTATTTTCATTACATGAGATAAAGGGAGTTTGACATAGTGGAGGAAAAAAACTCAAGAGTCAAAAGAGCAATAACATCAAGCGAGGCAGAAATCTTTAAATCTATCACGTCTGCTTGAATGTACACCTGCATCACAGAAGGAAACCTGGTATTCCATCTGAAATAGCTTATGTAATAACATATACCCTTACACATAAAATATCTTCAGTAGCCCCCCTACTGCTTCACTGAAGGGCCTAAAAGATAAGTCCAAACTACCCAAACAGGGAATGTTTGTGTCAATGAACACTGACATGTAAACACCCACCTTTCCTGCATGGCCTTCTCTTCATCTCTCCCACAAAGACCTTCTATTCCTACTCGGGTTTTGCCATGTCCACAGCCACCCTTGAAACCCCTCTGTGCTAATCCAAATACGCTTCTTACAGCCATGACTTTGGATACCCTATTCAGTCTCTTTAAGCACCAGATTCCTTATTTGTAAGGTGAGGAAAACATCCATATCATACAGATGTTGTAAGATTATATGAGACAATTGTAAACCATGTAGGGTTGCACTTAGCATATAGTAAGTACTCAAAAAGTAAGTTTTGCCTATGAAGGCAAATTGCCTTCTAAGTTCAACAAGTTTCACCATGATGCTTACTTCTCATCTCAACTCTTGCCACTCGTAAGCCTCGTTTGGCACGGTTTTTTGTTTGTTTTTTTTGGAGACAGAGTCTCGCTCTGTTGCCCCAGCTAGAGTGCCATGGCATCAGCCTAGCTCACAGCAACCTCAAACTCCTGGGCTCAAGCAATCCTTCTGCGTCAGCCTCCCGGGTAGCTGGGACTACAGGCATGTGCCACCATGCCTGGGCTAATTTTTTCTATATTTTTTTAGTTGTTCAGCTAATTTCTTTCTATTTTTAGTAGAGACAGGGTCTCACTCTTGCTCAGGCTGATCTTGAACTCCTGACCTCAAGCAATCCACCCTCCTCGGCCTCCCAGAGCGCTAGGATTACTGCAATGAGCCACCACACCCAGCCATGTTTGGCATTTTTTACATGCTATCTCTTACAAAGTTGCCTCTTTATTCATATTCTGGTAGCCTCTGGATTCAAAGAACTGGTGTGATTCCTGGTTTTGCTGCTTGTCAGCTATAGCTGTGTGTTTACAGGCAAAGTACTTAACTTATCAGAGCCTTTGTTTCCTCATTTGCAAAGGTGAGGAAATAATAGCACCTACTTCCACACAGCTGTTGTTGAGGGTTAAATGATAATAAGAGTAAATCATTTTGCACTTTGGCTCTAGCACACATGAAGAATTCTACCTATTATTAACTTTGGATAGGTCCACACATAGACTCCCAAACAAGGTGGCAAATTACACTACTGCTCTTAATACACAACTGAGCACACAACAAATGCTTAATAAATGTCTCATAAATGCTATTAAGGAGGAAAACTGGACAGTGGTTAAGAGGCCTTAGTTCTATCCCATCAGTTAGCTGCACAACTTTGGACACATGTTTCTCATTCCTTCCCCATCTGTAAAATGAAGTTGGACCAGATATCTCTAAGGGACTTTCTGAATCATATATAATGTGATTCCTGAGAGCAGTCAACTAGAAAACTCAATTCTGCATATAAGCTCATTTCTACTCAACTCCCCACACAGACACATCCTCCATAGAAATCCTACAACTGTATATATTCTGCCTCAATTTGGTGTTTGAAAATGGGCAAGTCACTCTACGGACCTCAGTTTCCTCACCTGTATAATGGGGATGGAAAACACCAACATACAGGAAGAGGCATAAATAAAAGCCTATGTGGCAGATGTTCATGAACCACAAAGCCCATGCATGACGACACATTAGTAACACCAATCTCTTTGGTCATGGCCCCCATATTGCTGAGGGCAGAGCTGAGCATTAGATGTAGGTTCCAATTCCAGCGTGGCAGTTATTGGCTATGTGAGCTATGACCTCAACTTCCTCAGGGAAGGCCAGGCACATTACACACATTATCTTACTCAAGTACTGCACTGAAATCTTGCAGAGTGGGTCTGATTATCCCCAAGGAATGGTGAGCAGCCCGAGCTCTTCCTAGAGAGAGAACGACAACCCACCACCAGCATCCCCGCGAGGCTCCGCCCCGGCCGAGCCAGCGTTATTAGCATATATTTGCATGTATTTACATAGCGCGTCTACGTACAGCCGGCAACAGGGCCCCAGAGTGACGGGAGCAAACAGCACATGGGGCCAAGAGCCAGCGCTCGTGGGGCCTGTGCGGTCCTACCTGGCTTCGTTCTCGGTGTTCTCGCTGCCGGGACTTAGCCGCCTTCCGAAAAGCCGCCGCCATGTCAGCTCAGACCTGGAAGATCTCGTAGGACAACGCCGGTTCGCACTGCCTCTGCCACCGCGTCCTCTGATCCTGCCGGAAACAGGCCAAAACCACCGATTCTTAGGACCGCCCACTTCCTCTACGCAGCCTATCCAGAGCCTGCCTTTCCGGAAATACGTCCTCTAACGAAGGCGGCCATCGCAGGCTGCTCCTGGGAAGTGTAGTTTCCTAGATCTAATCTCGTGACTCTACAAGTTGCCGTTCTCATTTGCCAGAGCCTGTCCACGCTACTGCGATCTTGCCTTCGCGCGCGGCCTGCGTGGGCACCTGGGAACACGTGGCTGGCGCTGCCCCCTCCTCCTGAGCTTGGAGTATGCGCATGTGCAGTCACTTAGTCCTCGGCACCAGTTGCCGTGTTTACGTGCAAAGCTAGGAGCCTGTGAATACTCACAGTATTCACAGGCTCAACAGTGTTGGGGCTCAGGACACACCACCCCAAAATGTGACTGTAGGGGACCAGATTGTACCACCCAAAAAGGTACTTCTTTGGCATATTTTCAGCTGGTTATTCTGAGAAACTGTAGACATGGGAGTAGCTCTGAAATGCTGTCCTTTTGTAAAACAAATTTACATCCTATAAAAGATAAAGGAAATCTATATTATTAATAAAATATCTGTATCAGGAAAAGGGCTAACAACTTTTACTACCTGAGAGACTCTATCTGCATAATAAGACAACCTTTATTCACCATACATTACCTTCCCTTCCCATAACTTACATTGTTGCCACCACCCCCAAGAAGCTCCACACCCCTATTATTTTCTGTAGCTTAGGATGCTATATAAGCTTTGATTATCTGCTCCTTCTATTTTTTGCTCTCCCACAATAAGAAAGAGTATTATGTAGAGAGTCAAGAGACTTTAAAACCAAATCTGGGCCAGGCGTGGTGGCTCACGCCTATAATCCTAGCACTCTGGGAGGCCGAGGCGGGAGGATTGCTCGAGGTCGAAACCAGCCTGAGCAAGAGCAAGACCCTGTCTCTACTATAAATAGAAAGAAAGTAATTGGCCAACTAATATATATAGAAAAAATTAGCCGGGCATGGTGGCACATGCCTGTAGTCCCAGCTACTCGGGAGGCTGAGGCAGGAGGATCGCTTGAGCCCAAGAGTTTGAGGTTGCTGTGAGCTAGGCTGACGCCATGGCACTCGCTCTAGCCTGGGCAACAAAGCGAGACTCTGTCTCAAAAAAATAAAAAAATATATTAAAAAAAAACAAATCTGGCTCTGCCACGTACTTAATGGGCTGTGTGACTTTTGGCAGGTTTCTGGACTTGAATGAGCATAATTTTTCTCACCCATAAAATGAGGATACTAATAAGATTCACTTCTTCCCTCACAGGGCTGTCAAGGGCTCACAGTCGAGTTGAGGAGTCATATCTGTAAGCAGAATAGAAGGTGATCACCTAATGGCAGTAGTTAACAAAGTTCTGATCCCCTCGAGTCCTCGCTGGCTGACAATATGAGTGTCAGAGGTGGTACAACGAAATGATTAAGACCGTGACCCGTGAAGGTGTGTTCTGATCCTAACTCTTGGCTTCCAGCTAAAGTAAAGTTAGATTCACTGAGCCTCCATCTCCCCATCTGGAGGTTATAATACTATACCCAGAGAACTGTTGTGAGGATTAAATGAAATAATGTTTGAAGTGCTTTAATTCTAGGCCGGATGAAGTGGCTCACACCTGTAATTCTAGCATTCTGAGAGGCTGAGGCGGAAGGACTGCTTGAGATCAGAAGTTCAAGACCAGCCTAAGCAAGAGGGAGACCCCATCGCTACTAAAAATAGAAAACTTAGCTGGGCATGGTGGTGTGCGCCTGTAATCTCAGCTACTCAGGAGGCTGAGGCAGGAGCATTGCTTGGGCCGGGGAGTTTGAGGTTGCTGTGAGCTAGGCTGATGCCACGGCACTCTAACCCAGGTGACAGAGCGAGACTCCATCTCAAATAAATAAATAAAGTACTTAATGCTGTGTTCACCTATTAGGAAGTTTACAATAAAATGGAGCTATTATTGTTATTTTTATTATTACTAAACCTGCCTCTATGTCTAGAGAGAGGATTGGGTATAGTAGAGTATTCCAGAGGCATTTGGTTTCTTTTCCATCATGTGAAACGGGTTCTGTAATTGCACCCGTTTCTTTTTTTTTTTTTTTTTTTTTTTTGAGACAGTCTCGCTCTGTTGCCTAGGCTAGAGTGAGTGCCATGGCGTCAGCCTAGCTCACAGCAACCTCAATCTCCTGGCTCAAGCAATCCTTCTGCCTCAGCCTCCCAAGTAGCTGGGACTACAGGCATGCGCCACCATGCCCGGCTAATTTTATATATATATATATATTAGTTAGCCAATTAATTTCTTTGTATTTATAGTAGAGACGGGGTCTCGCTCTTGCTCAGGCTGGCTTCGAACTCCGGACCTTGAGCAATCCGCCCGCCTCCGCCTCCCAGAGAGCTAGGATTACAGGCGTGAGCCACCACGCCCGGCCTGCACCCGTTTCTTAAGACAGGGGTTAGCCCTCCAGCTGAGGAGCTCTGGGTAAATTCTCTTCAGTCCGGAGAAGTGTCCATCCAGTTGACTAGTAGGCAAGAAGGAACTTAAAGTATGAGCTTGAGTCTTAACAATATGCATTAACAAAATTCCATCTCATTTGTCACTTACCGTTGAAAGACAAGACCTCTCATGCCAACCTTTCCAGCCTCATTTTGATTAAAAAGCCCAGCTATCAGGGTGACCAGGTGGCAACTCTAGCCACTCCTGCCACTTCCACTGAAAAAGGGATTGAGTGACCAGCACACCAGGAGAAGCTAGCTCTGTACACTGAAGGTGGGAGGACCCTGAATTTGAATTGTACATCTACCACCTATTGGCTTGTGATTTGGGGCCACATTGTCAAACTCCCCGAGCTTCATGTCCTTCTATATAAAATGGTGCTAATAATAATAACCACCTCATATGTTGTTTGTGAGAACTGAAAGAGGTAATGACTAGCACTTAACATGGTGCCCTGCACAAAGTCAGCGTTTAACCATGTTAGTTCTCCCTCTGCCCTCCCTCTCCACTTCCCCCATGCTCTGTGAAAGTCACCCATGTCACCCTCTCCACTCAAAAATCCATCATCAGGCTTAGAGTCACGAGGAAAGCTTCTGGACAATTAGAAAGAGGGTATCTGCTAAGCCTGGATGCCTGCAAGGGCTCTAGGCAGCCAGTGGGAAGAGTGAGCAATACACCCAGAGAAGGAAGGACGTGTTCTCACTAGGGGGAAGGAGGGCTTGTGGTTACAAGCATCAGAGAGTGATTCAGCACCCAGAGGAAGCCATGACAGGCCTGTCAGTAGTCACCCAGAGCCTTCTCTCAAAAATCCTTGCAAGGTGAGAGAAAAGACAGAGGACCCTGAGCACAAGTTAGGAAGGTTGTGTGGGGACCTCCTAAATAGTGGAGGGATAACTAGATCCCACTCACCCAAGGCAAGTCATCCAACACTCAGGCTCTGGTTCCAGCCCTAGCTCAGACACACCTGTTTCCCAGGGAGGGCGGGGGAGGACAGATGGGGAACAGGAACATGGAGTCCCTGTGGCTGATCCTGGACTTCCCTGGACATGTCCTCCTGAGCCAAAATAGAGCAAGCAGAGAAATGTGAGCCCACTGGGGAGCTGGAAATGGAGAGGGGAAAGGACACAGCTTTCCTATGGGGGGCTCACCCCTAGGCTGACCCAAGCCAGAGAGCTAACTTTCTCTGGCCCCTAGAGTCCAAGTCCAGACAGCAGAACTATAAAACTTGACTATGAAAGGGAGGGGAGTGTCCCCACATATTGATGACCTATTGCATGCTCTCATCCAGTCCTCACAACAATGCTCTGAGACAGTCATCCACTCTTCACAGATGAGGTTTACAGAGGTTAAATTACTACAGATGCTGTACAGCCTTATGGTTAAACTCATTTTTGTCATAAAAGACTTTGACTTTTGACTAGATTTGAATCCTAGCTTTGCCATTGTTGGCTGTGTCACTCTTGGCAGGTTACTAATCTCTCTGTGCCTCCATTTTTCATCTCTAAAATGGGGATAATAAATTTATTTAATAAGTTTGTTGGATAATCAAATGTGTTGACACATGTAAAATGTTTAGGGACTGGTGCAAAGTAAGAACTCAGGAAGTACTGGCTCACATTAGGGTTATTCAGAAGAGATATAGCCATGAGTAAAGAACAGAGATCCAAACACTCTGCCCTTTGTCCTGCACCTTCTTTACTCGTTCATAACCTATTCCTTTCTGAAAGCTCCTTACCTTCACCTTGCCCTTACCCCAGAACAGACCTCCTCTTGCTGTCTGCTCCAAGCAGACAAAGTAGTCTTCCCTGCACCCCCCAGAGCTGGAAGTCCCTTACACCTGCAAGACAAATCCCAGTGAAAGGGCCAACCATGGATTGGCTGCTCACTCCCTAGACTCCAGATAGCAGGTACCTGTGGTCCAAATTCAGGTGGGGGTAGGTGGGAGAGGGGTCCAAATTGAAGCAGTATCTGTCATTCATTCATCAGATATTTATTATGCACCAGGCACTGGAATAAGTGCAGGTGTGAACAAAAAGGACCCAGCCCCTACCCTCATGGTTCTTACCATGTAGGCACCAACAATAATAAACAAGCACTTATTTAATTTCAAAAGGAAACCTGGCCTCAAGGGTGACTTGGGACCCAGGAACCCAGGCATATGATGCAGAGATGGGAGGGAAGGGTCCTCAGGACCCCCAGCCTGGGAGAGTTTGGATCCAGCCTGGAATATGGGGAAGCCTCTGTAGGCACCTGAATCTTCACTCTAGATGCTAAGGTTATCCAGGGTTGGTTTGTCTCTTATTTTGCAAACAGCCCAGTAGAGCCTCCTCCCTCCCTCCCCCATGCATCCAGACCAGGCTATTTATTCCTAGTGACAAGCCTGAGGATCCCAGGGGGGGTGGCCTCAAGGACCTGGAGGGGCCTCATGTCCCTGGCTGGCGCCAGTCTTCCCTCTTCCCTCTTGGGCACAGGGAGGAAGCCAGAGGGTCAGACAATGCAGAGGTCCCCTCCCCTCTCCTCCATCACCCTTACAGTAGCACCCTGTCCACTCACACTCCTCCCCAGAAGCCAAACAATCACAGGGCCAAGAATTAGGATCTCCCCTGGGCGTCAAAGGTCAAAACTATTCCTGGGCACTGTGGAAACCAAGGCGAGGCAGGACTTCTCAGTGTCAGGGTGCAGCTGGAGTTGGGGAGGTAGTTACCTCTGGTTTTGCCACTGGGAGTTGGGGGATAATGCCCTTTAAAGGTCAAGACCCTATGGTGGGGAGGGGTCCTTTCTTCACCCCATGTTTTGAGAGAACACCTTGGTCTCCACTGACAGGGCCATGACAGTAGAGTCAAAAGCACCCACTCCTCAAGCTGGATTAAGGCCTCCTTCACAAACTCAGGCTGAGTGACCCCCAGGGGTACACTGGGTGGGGGGCAGGGGGGAGCACAAGGAGACATGAGGACTCTTGGTCCCCAAGTGTACCCGTTACCTAAAACTGAATACCTCCCTCTTGCAGCTGGGGGTTGGGGATGAGGGCAGAGAGGACAGCAAAGGCTGCAGGGAGGGGGAAGGGGCGGGGTCCTGGCCGCGGGGCCAGGTTGGGAGAGCCAGGTTAGGCCGGGCGGGAGGAAGGGGGCTGGGGCTGGCTGGCTTCAGAAGGGGAGGTGGGGGCGGGGTCTGGCCCCCGCCTGCGGGCTGGGGGGCGGGGGCCGGGCGGGGCGGGCCCCCGCGCTCACTTCCTCGGGGAGGGGTTGGGGCCGCGCTCCCACTCGCCCACACAGTCCGTCTGCAGCCGGCAGCCTAGCCTGCAGCTTGCGCGGCCCCCGCTCTGCCCGGCCCGCAGGTAGGAGCCGCCGAGGGACCTGGAGCCCGCTGTCCGGCCCACCCGCGCCGCGCGCCCCGCTCCTGCCTCCCGCTTCGAGGTGAGCGCCCCGCGGACGCCGGCCCCGAGCCCCAGCTGCCCAAACCCGAGCGCGGGCGGGGAGCGCAGGAGGCTCGTTTAGGGCGGAGGGCGGCCGCAGCCCCCAGCCCCTGTCCCTGCCCGGTCCCGGCGCCCGGGGCGCGCTGAGCCCGGGAGAGCGCCCGCCCGGACTGCACCGCTCCCGCTCCGGGCTGCCTGGCGGGGCAGGGGCCGCCGCGAGAGGTGGGCGGGGGAGGGGGCCAAGTTTGAAACAGAAAAGCCAGAGACAGACAGACGGACCAGGAGCGTTGGAGAAACTGAGGCTCTCAGAAGCCGGGTGTAGCGAGAGTCCGAGACAGGCGGGGACAGGAACGACAGCAGGCTGCCGAGATCATTGAAATAAGGACAGACTGGGCTTGCTTACAGAGTTACCGAGCGACAGACCCGAGGCGCAGGGGCGGACCCAGGCTTTGTGGAGCATTTTCAGAAAAAGCAACGTATGACCCAGTGAACACATTGCTGGGGCCCTGAAGCTTGAGCTTCAATAGCCTCATGCTAAATGTACCTCTCTGAGGCCTGCAGAGACATTCAGAGACTAGAGACAGAGACACTGAGCCATGCAGAGATGCTAAGAGACAGAGGCTTGGCTGAAGAGACAGAGAAATGGTAGGGGGTCAGTCGGAGACATTCAGTGGTACAAAGGCACTGAGAGACCAAGACTTGGCCACTAAGGCAGAGACCGCAGAGGCAGGGGCCCCACTGGGGGATAGCCAGTCAGAGATACAGAGCTGCCCCAAACCCAGGACAGCAGCAGAAATGTGTGGGGACACAGAGAGGGCCCAGGGGAGCAGAGCTAGGCATCAGAGGCTGTGACTTAATCAAGGAGGCAGCGAGACCTAGGGGGGTTGACAGCTTCCCAGACAAGCTCTGGGAGACCCAGGCCCAAAACGTTGGGAAGCAAGGCTGTGGGGAAACAGAAACTCTAAGCCAACAGATCCCCCATGGGGCAGAGGACCTGTGACAGTAAGATCGGGATGAAGAAGGAGTCTTGTGTGGGCTCACAGCCACTGATACAGCACCAACTTATTTTTAAACTCAAATCTTGGACGCGCTGCCTCAGCCCTGGGGGACCCGGGGTGAATGAACTGTTCCTCTCCTGTCCCCAGAGCAGCTGTGGGATCCTGCTCCCCACCCCCTTTCCCCTAAGCTGCACTAACTTCCAGGCCCTGGGGAGAGCACAGAGTTTGGGGTTGGTGCCTAGTGGGGGGCGGGGAGGAGTTCAGTTTCTCCCCCTAAGTCTCCTGTCAACTCCTGGGAGGTGGGGGAGGGGTCTGTTCTGATCCTGACTCACAGCTGTGGGGGCCTGGCCAGGGTGCTCCTGGACAGCGGAGCGTGTTGGGAGGTGGTAGAAGGGTTGACTGCTGGCAGGGGTAACTGGAAAGGCTTCTGGGTGGCTTCCAATCACAGGGCCAACAGCTGGGGAGAAGAGCCAGGCTCTGGTGCACCTCCTGTCCCCCTGCCCTTAGCTGACTACCCCCTCCATCACCCCGGCAGCATTTCTGGGGGAGTCAGGGGACCTGGGCTCTGATACCTGAGTGACCTTGGGCATGCCCCTGCCCTGTCCCTGGCCTCCTTGTGCTCAGCTGTAAAATGGGGTTGATACTCTATCTTGCCTGGTGATGAGATGGTGAGAATGTATTTTGTGAGGAGCAAAACAGCATGCAGGTGTGTACACCTGTGTACCTGTGTGAAGGGTCTCAGAGTTATGCTCACTGGAGTCGGGCTGACTGGGCCAGAGCAACCACTGGTCCCAGTGGTCTCCACAGGGAGTCCCACAGGCCTGGAGTCTCCTGTTCTCTCCCTGAGCCTACGCTAAGAACGTCCAGGTCAAGTGCCAGGCCAGCTCCCTAACCCAGGCCTGCTGGAGAAGTTGCTGTCTGGCCTCCAGTGTGAGTGAGGAGCTGATAGTGAAAATATTAATAGCTACCATTTACTGAGCACTTATTATCCGCCAGTGCTTTCCAAGTATTGTTACATTTAAGCCTGCCAACAGCCATAGGAGGTAGGAGGTAGTAGTATCTCATTTAATTAGTTGGAAAAACAGGCTTAGGAGGCTTAAGTGACTTGCCCAGGGTCACACCACCTGGGTAGTAAGTAAAGGAGCTGGGATTCAAACCCAGGTTTATATTTCAGGGCACAAGCCTCTGCACATCGCACACCACAGCCACTTATCCAGCCATACTGAGCTCCAGAAGGTTTACTGGAAGGTGCCTTTTGGGGGCCTGGAGGGGAGGGCAGGGGATGAGAGCCATCTACAAGACAGAGCTCTCCCAAACTCCCTCTGCCAGCCAGGGAGGAATATGAGGCTGGCTCTTCCAGGGAACAGGGGAGGAAGAGGGGGAGGGAGGGATGGGCAGAGACAGGTGGGCCTTGATGGTGCCCTTTACTCTGCCCTCGCCAGAGCCCAGCTGGAGAGACTAAGGCATTGGGGGATTCTGGGAAAGAGATGGAAGCCATACCCTATTTGGGGTGCCCCTGTTTCAGAGTGGTGACTGCCTCCCAGGGGGTGGACCCAGGGCTAGCCTGGGCCTGGAAAGGTGGTGGCGGCTGTGAGCCAAGCCAGGAAGGAAGGGGAAGGCCCTGGGCACCCCCGATGAACACATTCCACCTGTGTGGCCCCCTGCTGCCCAATGGCTGACAGCCCAGGCAATCCTCAGATGTTGGGCCAGAGGAAACCTGGCCTGAGTGGTGGGGAAGGGACTGGGAAGGAGGGGTATCCTCCACCCTACAGCATGGCTCCCACCCCCGGCGTCCTGGCTCTAAAGACCCCAGCTTCTGGTGGCCTCCCATGGTACTGAAGGGCAGCCTTGAACTCACTAGCCATGCCTCCAAGGAGCCTGGAGTCTGAATTTCAAGCCAGAGCAACACATGTTGTCCAGAATTTCCTACTGGGGGTGGCTGAGAAAGGAAGACTTTTCCTTCAACTTGAGCTAGGGCAAGCTCTAGGGAACTGCCAGTCTCTGAGGTCTAACTGGGGGAGTGGTTTGGTGGGGGTTTTGTATGTCCCTTTAACTTCCCCAGGCTCATCTGCAGCTGTGAGGACATCCCCTTCCTATGAGTCCTGGTGTTTCCTCTCCACCACCCCAGGGTCCTAGCCCCTAGAGGACAGGCTTCATGGGGGAGGAGAGCAGGGTTGGGAAGCTATGACTTTGGGGCCAGAGACTGAAGCAGAGCAGCAGGAAGGTCTGGGAACCCCACTTCCCTACTGCCGCACTCCCCAGGCTCCTGTTCCAGAGGCAGCTGTGTGGATGACCTCATCCCGCAAACATGCTTTGTTCCTGAGAAAATGGAAAGTGTCTGAGGTTTGGTGGGGGGCTGGCTGTCTGCAGCAGCGGCTTTCAGGGCTCCCCCCTGTCTTATTCCCCACCCAAGAGGGGGCCTCATTGGGGAGAAATTGTCTTCAGTGGCTCTTGCTCTCTCTCTGCCTTCACTTCTCTGGTCCAAAACACTGAGAAATCAGAAAAGGTGGGGAGAGGCAGGGGGCGGGAAATAATGACCCAGGATGGAAATATGCTGAGGCTTTGCCGCTGCCAGGAGTGATGCCTGGCGGGGGTGGGGGCATGGCAGGGGCACACTGCGCTTGCTCTCAAAGTCTGTCTTCAGTTCCCCTTTGCCTCCTCAGGCATCTCATTTTCTTTTTTTCTCCCCTATTGCTGGCGAAACCTGACATCAGGCCATCTGTGCTGCCACAGCTGCTGCAGATGTTGTAGGCCTAGGCTGCCCAGGCTGGTGTGACCAGAGACACGGCGGGGGTGAAGGGGGGATGAGGGCAGAGGGTCCAGCTGGGGAAGCTTGGCTGTGTCCAGCTTGCAGGATTTCCTTCCTGCTTGAACCTAGGCTGAGCCTCTGAAGTTCTTGTTGCTTGGCTGAGTCTCCTGGGAGGGAAGGCCCGACTTCTCACACTGGCCCCCTCCACCATTCATCAGCTCAGCATCCCTCTAGCATTCCACTGTTTCCTGGATCAGGAGTGGGCGGGAATAGCCCGTTGCCATCCCTAAGTTCCCCATTCCAGAGCTCTGGGTAAAGGTTCCTTTATCCATATTCCTGGAGTCCCTTCCTGGGAGTCAGGAGAGGGTGGGATTACTGATCACAGGGAGTAGGGTAGGGTGGGGTGGCTCCCTGCCCCCTGCTTCTACCACCTTGGGGACAGTAGGGACAGGGGAGGCTAAACTCAGACTGGGGCAGGAAATGAGTCACTGACCCAGGAAAAGCCCCCTCCCCCCAGATCTGCCAGAACCTAGATAAGAAAACAACTTCTGCTTCCTGATTTTTTCCTGACCCCATCCTACCCCCATCATTTAATACAGAAATAAACATGCAGGACTCCTGGGTTCCCAGAAGCACCTCTTCCCCATCCCCACCTGTTCTGATCTGGCATTTCCCATGCCTGCTTTCTTGCCAGGGGCTAAGCCACAGCCCCTCTGTATGACCCCTACCCCACCTGTTCTTCTAACAGGGCTCCCTCACATCACCATCATGAGCGAGGCATTTGACTGCGCAAAATGCAGTGAGGCCCTGTTTGGCCGCAAGTACATCCAGACAGACAGCGGCCCCTACTGTGTGCCCTGCTATGACAACACCTTCGCCAACACCTGTGCTGAGTGCAAGCAGCTTATTGGTCATGACTCAAGGGTAAGAATAAGACCAGGCAGGGCAGGGAGTGGGTGGAGGCTGGTGCGAGGGGGCAGAGGATGGATCCACCAGGCCCTGGTGGCAGTGCCCCTATTATGCTCCCTGCAGGAGCTGTTCTATGAAGACCGCCACTTCCACGAGGGCTGCTTCCGCTGCTGTCGCTGCCAGCGCTCCTTAGCTGATGAACCCTTCACTTGCCAGGACAGTGAGCTGCTCTGCAACGACTGCTACTGCAGTGCCTTCTCCTCACAGTGCTCTGCCTGCGGAGAGACCGTCATGCCTGGTACATCTCCAGGGGCTCGTCCTGTGGGGGGACTGGCATGTTTGGCATCTGTGTGGGGGTCCTTGCATGTGCCTGTCTTATATGTGGAGACTTGGTATGTGTAAAGACCTGTACATACAGCATGTTTCTGGAAATTTAGTATATGCAGGATCTGTCACGCCTGTATGCTCTTATGAGGTTAGCATGTACAGGGATTGGCATGCCCAGGTACACATGAATGCTTAGCATGTACAGAAACTGAGCATTCATGTACACATGAATGCTTAGCATGTGCAGAAACTGACAAGCTTAATATTCTCCTGAGAACTTAGTGTGTGCTGAACCAGTAGGCCTGGTAGACACATGGGGACTTACCATATGTGAGTAGCTGACATGCTTGATACATACCTGGGGACTTAGCATGTATGAAGGTTGCATGTTTGGTACATGTAGGAGCTAAGGGTGTGCTGAGACTGTCATGCTTGGTGTCTTGGAGTTTAATGTGTGCAGAGATGGATAAATAGAGGGTTTAACATGTATGGAGACCTGCATGACTAATAGAAATGTGAGGACTTAGCATACATGGAAAATAATATACCTAGGAGATGTGCAGGCTAAGCATGTACTAAACCTGGCATACTCAGGGCATTAGAACTTTGTGTGGGCAGATATTTGCTTGCCTGGTATATGTGGGGTCTTGTGAATGTGCTAAAACCATCATGTCTGGTGTATAAGGGCTCAGCATATACTAAGACATCATGACTATTACATGGAGGCTTGATGTGTGTTTGGGGAGAGGTTAGCATGTGTAATTTATGTGACAGGGGTCTTGCTGCATGTGCATGGACACCGCCCTGCTCAGGCTATGGGAGCAGTGGGGACTCTCCTGGAGAAGTAACAGAGGTGGCCCTCAGGTGCTTGTGACACAGCATCTGAGTGGGCCCCCTGTTCCCCACAGGGTCTCGGAAGCTGGAATATGGAGGCCAGACATGGCATGAGTACTGCTTCCTGTGCAGCGGCTGTGAACAGCCACTGGGCTCCTGTTCTTTTGTGCCCGACAAGGGTGCTTACTACTGCGTGCCCTGCTATGAGGACAAGTTTGCTCCTCGCTGCGCCCGCTGCAGCAAGGTGGGGGCCGGGCCAGTGGGGGGGGGGGATGAGCAAGGTTTGTTGTGGGGTGGGAATCCCCACTGACCCCTGCTGATGGATGCTGCCCCCACAGACGCTGACACAGGGTGGAGTGACATACCGTGATCAGCCCTGGCATCGAGAATGTCTGGTCTGCACTGGGTGCCAGAAGCCCCTGGCAGGGCAGCAGTTCACCTCCCGGGATGAAGATCCTTACTGTGTGTCCTGTTTTGGAGAACTCTTTGCACCTAAGTGCAGCAGCTGCAAGAGCCCCATCGTAGGTGGGACAAGGGTCAAAGAATGGAGTGGGCAGGGTGCAGGCAAGGGAGTGGGATGTATTGGGTGGGGGCAGGACCACCCCCAGATCTGCAGAGCTAACCTCCAGCCTCCCTCCAGGACTCGGTGGAGGCAAGTACGTGTCCTTTGAAGACCGACACTGGCACCACGGCTGCTTCTCCTGTGCCCGCTGCTCCACATCCCTGGTGGGCCAAGGCTTTGTGCCAGATGGAGACCAAGTGCTGTGCCAGGGCTGCAGCCAGGCAGGACCCTGAGCCAGGGCTCCTGGGCCCAGGCTTTCCCACACCAGGGCGCCAGGACCACGGCTCCTTTTCTAAACCATTGGTGGGACCCAGCCCCTCCCCACAATGGGTCTCCCCCTGGGCTCCAGGATTCGGTCTCCCCACTCTAACATCCCCAAACTGGTACTCCCTGACTCAGGCCCCCAAACCTGGGCTCTTGGAGAGCCTCCATGACTCAAGCCCCCTCCCTAAACGTGGATTCCAGAACTCAGCCCTCACCCCAGATCAGGGCTCCAGACCCCAGCCCTCCAAACCTGGACTCTGGGACCTAGATCCCCTTAAATCTAGACTCCTTTTAATAGATTTTAGGTGTCCTGAGGGTGCCTGAGAAGTCCTCATGAATGGACTATGCTCAGGCTCAGGTAGGACCCATCCCTACCCCCAGGGCTGGGGCTCTTTGAGCAGCAGGTCAGGGACTTGATAGGGGGTCTTGGGGTACAGGTTGTTGCCCAGCCCCTGTCCATTGAGTGTCTTGTTTTATTTCAGCTCCATTTTGCCCAGAGATGGTCAGAGGGGTGGGATTGGCTTGCCCCTCTTCCAGATTCTTCAATAAAGCAGAGTGAGGAAGCACAGGCCTGTGTGTGCGTGTGTCCAGGCTGTAGAGGGGGAAGGAAGGTTCCTTCACAGACTGGGAGACACTGAGCCTATTCTAGACGTCCTCCCTGCAGGGTGGGGTGAAGGGGGGCAGGCCATGGGGTGGGAATTCTCTCCCCAGAAAGGGGATCCCCGCCACAGCTACTGTCCCTCTTGGCTTGCCTTGCCCCTGCTGGCAGAGGGCTTTTTCCTTCGTGTGGGGAAGGGAGAGGTTTAGGAGAGGTTCCAGACGGGAGCAGGGGTGATGGTGGAGTTCCTTCCCCTGGTACAAATCACACCCTCCCTTGGCAGACCTGCCCAAATCCCGCAGAGCAAGCACCCAGTTCCGATCGCCAGTGTGGGGCCAGACCCCCAGCCCCCTTCCCCCTCTTCCCGAGGATTAGCGGGGGCGGCCCGGGATCCGCTCTCGGCCGCACGTTTTTTGCCAAAAAAGGCAAGGATGCAGCTGCACGCGCCCGGGAACATCTGGATCCGATTCCCGGCATGAATGGGTCACGGCCCCGCCCCCCCGTGATTCAAGGGCGGGGGCGGGAATGAGCGAGGGGGCTGTCCCCCAAAGTGGGGCGATGGGGCGGAGCGATGCTCCCCTCTCTCGGCGTCCGGCGCCCCCTGCCCCTGGCGGCTGCGGTCTGGGCCCGCGGTCGGCTGCTGGCGGGCCAGGTACGTGCGCGCCGGCGCCCGGGCCCCTGCGGGCGGGCGGGCCCTGGGCGCCCGGGGAGGGGCTCCTCGGCCCGCGGAAGCCGCGTGATTATATGTATCTCTTGCTAAACCCTCCCGAAGTCTTATGGGGCGGGCATTTTTACTGCCGTTACACAGAAGTGAAGACTCCCAATGTCAGTTGCCCAAAGTCACTAGGATATCCAGGATTCCAATCCGCTTTACGCTGCCTCCCGGGCCCAAGTCTAGTCCTAAACTTTCTGAGGCCGTGGTTGACATCTTCAGTAAACCTTTACGAATGTCCACCATGTGTGTTTATAAATAATAATTACCGCAGATGCTTAAGTTTTTGTTTGTCGTTATCTCCCATCAGCCTCTCTGAGAATTGGGCTGGGGCCTGCCTTGCCCACCCCTCCTTCTCAGCTGCAGGCGCCTACTAACCTTCAATAAATGCCTGTTAAGGAAGAGCAGTCCAAGCATACAAAACGGCTGATGCAAAGGCCCGGAGGCCTGAAAACATGGTGCTTGGGGGAAGCAGCCAGTAATTTCATTTGGAGGAAGAGACTAACATGGCAGGCAGAGCCCGGGTCGTGAAAAGCCAAATGCTAAAACAGACCTCACCCTGTGGGTAGAGCGGCCAAGGGAAACGTTGAAGCCGGGGCGTTAGAAGAGCAGAGCTTTAGAAAGAGCACTCCGACTGCCGCATGAATAATGGATTGGAGGCGTGTCAGACTAGCAGGCTGCTTAGGAGGCTAGTGCAGTGGTCCAGGTGAGCGGTCAAGAGGCAAGTAGCAGCAGCAGCAAAGGCAGGACTTGCTGACTGGTCACAGAATGAGCATGAGGCCAGGCGAGGTGGCTCACACCTGTAATCCTAGCACTCTGGGAGGCCGAGGCAGGCGGATTGCTCGAGGTCAGGAGTTCGTAACCAGCCTGAGCAAGAGCAAGACCCCTCTCTACTATAAATAGAAAGAAATTAATTGGCCAACTAATACATATAGAAAAATTAGCCGGGCATGGTGGCGCATGCCTGTAGTCCCAGCTACTCGGGAGGCTGAGGCAGGAGGATTGGTTGAGCCCAGGAGGTTGAGGTTGTTGTGAGCTATGCTGATGCCACGGCACTCACTCTAGCCTGGGCAACAAAGCGAGACTCTGTCTTAAAAAAAAAAAAAAAAAAAAGAATGAGCATAAAGAAGCATTTAAGGGAAGGAAGGCTTCAGGTCTGAGGCCGAGTGACAAGAAGAATGGTGTTGGTAAGGTGTCTCCTCATCTAAGAAGAAGAAACGTGCAGCTACTATACTGTGTTTCAGTTATTTCAGTATAAACATTTTCTCAGACTTAACATCTCAGGAACTCAAATGTATAATTTGAAGGTGTGTCACAGTTTATTTTTTCTCTCTTGGAAAAGCATAAAATAATAGTGATTTTACAATTGTTGACATCTCATATATGATGAAATACGGAGTACAGAAGCTCCCAAACCTTACCAAAACAAACAAATAAACAAACAAAAAAAACACTCACTGAGTCTCTCCATTTTTTTTTTTTTTTTAGAGAAAGGGTCTCACTTGTTGCTCAGGCTGGGATTTCAGGCATGAACCATGCTGGGGGAGATTTCTTACCTTGCCTCTTTCCTAGTGGCCCAGGAAAAGCCCCAGATGAGTTGTGACTAGGGTCCTTACCTGTAGGTTGGAGGTCTTGCTTAGATTTCCATATACAAATATAATCCTCACAACACTCCCATGAGTAGGCAAAATACGGGTCATTATCTCTATTTTATTTTTAAACTTTTTTTTTTTTTTGAGACAGAGTCTTGCTCTATCATCCAGGCTAGAGTTGCATCATCATAGCTCAGCTCACAGCAACCTCAAACTCCTGGGCTCAAGCAATTCTCCAGCCTCAGCCTCCACAGTAACTGTGACTAAGGCACACACCATCATGCCCAGCTAATTTTTCTTATTTTTTGTAAAGATGGGGTCTCGCTCTTGCTCAGGCTGATCTTGAACTCCTGGCCTTAAGCAATCCTCCCAGAGTGCTAGGATAACAGGCATGAGCTACCAAGCCTGGCCTGTTTTTCAAACTTAAAAACAAAAAGTAATGCACACTTACTGTAAGAAAAATTGGAGAATTCCCAAAAGTAAAGAACAAAAGGTAAATTACTATTAACTCTTTGAGGTTTATATCCTCCTTGTTCTTCTTTGTTAAACATGGATGTGTATATATGTATTTTCATTTTGAGTTTTATTTTTATTATGATTTTTTTTTAGAGACAGGGTCTTACTCTGTCACCCAGGCTGGAGTGCAGTGGTACAATCACAGCTCACTGCAGCCTTGAACTCCCAGGCTCAAGCAGTCCTCCTGCCTCAGCCTCCCAAGTAGCTAGGAGTAGCTAGGACTACAGATGTGCCCGCCACACCAGGCTGTTTTTTAAATTTTTTGTAGAGATGGGATCTCGCTAGATTGCTCAGGCTGGTCTTGAACTCCTGGCCTCAAGTGATCCTCCTGCCTTGGCCTTCCAAAATGCTAGGATTACAGGCGTGAGCCACTGTGCTCAGCCTAAATTTATTTTTAAATTGAAAAAGTAATATGAGTATATATTTTTAAATTTTTTTTATGCTATGCTTTGGGCATATGCAAAGAAAAATCTCCCACCCATACCAGATCAGATCTCCAAGCTGTCTCTCAGGAACAACCACTGTTTACTGGTACTTGGATATCTTTACAGAAATAATCTCTTTGCACATCTATTTTTATACACACTGTTGTGCATCTAGCTTTTTTCAGTTTGTGTGCCATCTTTCCATATGAGCTCATACAGATTTTTTAACAGTTTTATTGAGGTATAATTTACATACCATAAAATTCACACGCTTTAAGTGTACAATTCAATTAATTTTAGCAAATTTAATAGAGTTGTGCAACTATCACCACAATCCAATTTTAGAATATTTCTGTCACTCAAAAGGGATTCCTTGGGTGCATTTGGAGTCACTTCCAACCTCACCTCTAGTCACAACCACTCATCTACTTTCTCTCTCCATAGATTTGCCTTTTTGGGCATTTCTTCTGGACATACATTGTCATTTTCCTGTCTGGCTTCTTTCACTTAGCATAATGTTTTCATGGTTCATCGTTGTAGTATTCCTTTTTTTTTTTAATTTTATTTTTAAAATTTTTTATTTTTAATTATTATGGGTATATAAGTTGCATATTGTGATATTTCTTTATTGCTGAGTAATATTCCATTGTACTGTATAGATATACCACATTTTGTTTATCCATTCACCAATTAATTCATGGACTTGGGTTGCATCCAGATTTTTGTCAAATACGAATAATGCCGCTATGAACATATGGACATGTTTTCATTTCTCTACTTAAAAGTGGACATACAGACTTCATTTTTGTAAAGGCTGTATAGCATTTCACTGCTTGAATGTACCATATGTTATTTAACTACCATCCCCATTTTACTGAGAAAGACACTGACACTGAGGTCCAGAGAAGGAGAAACGTTGTCACAGGTCACACTGAAAGCCACAGACTCCAGTTCCTCCAGTCCCAGTTTCCCGTCTCCCATCCAACTCTTCTACTGCCCCCCAGTCCACACGGTCCCTGCCCCAGGGAGCCAACCTCAGTTCCTGGATTTTTCTATGCCCCTAGAGGCAGCTGCAAACCGCTCGGCATCGCGCCACCACACCTCCGACCAGCAGGGGGCACTGTTGCCATCTCGATAGTGTAGACTGGATCTCCTTGTGGCGCTCATCTTTGTTATAGTCCCCGAGGTACTTCCGGCACTCGCGGAACTTTGGTGCCGCCGGACGCGTAGCGCGGGGACGCAGGCGCGCACGGCGACAGGAGTTGTTTCCGGCCCTTTTGGTGGTCTGGGTTGGGGTGCTGCGGCGAAGAGAAAATGGAGACAATTTTGGAGCAACAGCGGCGCTATCATGAGGAGAAGGAACGGCTTATGGACGTCATGGCCAAAGAGATGCTCACAAAGAAGTCCACGGTGAGTGGGACCTGGGCAGGGACTACATCTGAGCTGGGCCTCTATCCTGTTTAACCCCTGAGAGCTTTATTTGGTTCTCAGACCCTCCCTGCGCCCCGCCTCCCGCCTCCTCCCGAGGATCCCTCTCCGAGCTCCGGCTTTGGTAACCTCCTCCCGGGGCCCAGAGTCCCAGAGGCCTCTGCTTTAGCCGCTAAAATCTGAACGAGTAAGCTCCGCCCTCGGGCGGCCTTTCCAACTCCAGAACTCAAACTAACGGCGCCCGTGTCACCGTTTGATTTTCTTCAGCTCCGGGACCAGATCAATTCTGACCACCGCACTCGAGCCATGCAAGATGTGAGTTCCCCGCTATCTGCTTCTCTTTGGGTCTGGGGCGGGAAAACAGGGGAAGCGAGGTGCAGGATCTCAACGTAAGCCCTGGCCAAAGGTAACTGGATAGGCCAGTTGTGGATTATCTTCCTGAACAGGGATGTCCAAGCAGCTGCCGAACCTGAAAGTGCTGAACTGCCCTTCCTCACTTATTTGAATGGGGGACTCTTATTCTTTCTCCATTACTTGGGAAGATGCCCCTTTTTATAGCATCCTGTATCCTTGAATGTGCAAAGAACAGTTTTAGGAATCCATGACTCAGGCACAGAAGGTATAATCCTGTCCCTGAATGCTGTATATTGGTGTTTTCCTCCCAGGACACCGTCTTGAAGTACTTTTGCCTACTAAACTGCATTTTCCTGGTAATAATCCAGTTTCTTACCTTTTTTTTTTGAGACAGAGTCTCACTCTGTTGCCCGGGCTAGAGTGCCATGGTGTCAGCCTAGCTCATAGCAACCTCAAACTCCTGGGCTCAAGCAATCCTTCTGCCTCAACCTCCCAAGTAGTTGGGACTACAGGCATGTGCTAATTTTTTCTATATATTTTTGGTTGTCCAATTAATTTATTTCTATTTTTAGTACAGACGGGGTCTTACTCTTGCTCAGGCTGGTTTCAAACTCCTGACCTCCAGCGATCCTCCCACTTCGGCCTCCCACTTCGGCCTCCCCAGAGTGCTAGGATTATAGGCATGAGCCACCGCCCTGAGCCCAAAAAACTCGTTGAAACCAAAATGTTGATAGTTATTAAAACTGGGTGATGGTTAAATGGAGGTTCATTATACTACGTTCTGTACTCTGGCATTTGTTTGAAATCTGTTTAGAAAGGAATAAAAGACCTAATCAGAGGTAATCATATTATAAGTCCCTAGTCCCCCTCAAAACTCTGAAAGCCAAGGAGTTCTTTGTTGGTTGTTTCAGAATTTAAATTCTGAAACAAATCTAGTTTGGAAGTCTTGGAGAAGGGTCTGTGAACCTGTACCGTCCAGAATTAATATACTTTGACTCCAAAAGAAGCTATGTGATAATTTATTTAGTCTGTTTACTCCTTGATCTAGCTTTTTGAAATAGTGAAAATCATCTTTATCTTTGAGGGTCTTAGATGGAAACTTCTGTTTAGACCAGGCATCCTCAAACTACCACCTGTAGGCCTCATGCGGGCTGCCTAGCACATTTATCCGGCCCTCCCCGCGTTTTTGCTACCGCCGCTGCCTGTCACGCTTAGCAGCTGACTCATCCCGGGCCCACAGTGTGCACTCTCCAATGGTCTGAGGGGCAGTGGACTGGCCCCCTGTTTAAAAAGTTTGAGGACCCCTGGTTTAGACAAAGGGGATGTGTCTCTTATAGGAAAAGCTAGACATTGGTAGTATGTAAAGATAGGAGCTCCTTGCCACCCTTCGAATCATATCACTTAGGTAATCTTCAGATCAACCTGTTTTAAAAACTAACCAGGCCGGGCGCTGTGGCTCACGCCTGTAATCCTAGCTCTTGGGAGGCCGAGGCGGGCGGATTGCTCAAGGTCAGGAGTTCAAAACCAGCCTGAGCAAGAGCAAGACCCCGTCTCTACTATAAATAGAAAGAAATTAATTGGCCAACTGATATATATATAAAAAATTAGCCGGGCATGGTGGCGCTTGCCTGTAGTCCCAGCTACTCGGGAGGCTGAGGCAGAAGGATCACTCGAGCCCAGGAGTTTGAGGTTACTGTGAGCTAGGCTGACGCCACGGCACTCACTCTAGCCTGGACAACAAAGCGAGACTCTGTCTCAAAAAAAAAAAAAAAAAAAAAAACAACTAACCAGGAACCAGGGCTGTCTGTTGAAGGTACTATAAAACACAGGAACTTTTAAAGCCATATCTCTTGAGGTTGCCTGTGCTTTGATTAGCATTCTTGTTGGTTGCTTAGCTCTACACTTGTAAAAATCACTTCATTCTAATGGTTTGTGTTTGCCTTTCAGAGGTATATGGAGGTCAGTGGGAACCTGAGGGATTTGTATGACGATAAGGATGGGTAAGTGACAGGCACAGCTGATCCAGGAGAGTTAGTGCTTTTGGGGAGCTATGGTTAAAGGACTGACAGTGTGCTCTGTGCTCTTTGGATTTTTCTTGAAATCGCAGGTTACGAAAGGAGGAGCTTAATGCTATTTCTGGACCCAATGAGTTTGCTGAATTCTATAATAGACTCAAGCAAATAAAGGAATTCCACAGGAAGCACCCAAATGAGGTATGGACTTAGAGAAGTATTTTCTCCTAACCTATCCAAAGAATAACTAAAGTAGGGAAAATTGAGGTGTTCCACTAAGATCTCCCTTCAAGAAAGAACTTGCCATTTAGCTGCATTGGGCATAGTTAGCAGACATCCTTTAACCATAGTGTTTTCAGGATTCCCCCTCAGCTTTTAAACCAAACCACACTCTTCCCAGGCAGCTCCTACCCAGAGACTGAGTACAGTGGAGGTACTGTGGCATAGCTGTTTCTGCCCAGTATGAGACACCTCTGATGACTAATATTTGCTTCAGAGCTCTTCATTGGGTTGGTTGAGGTTTTGTCCAATCTGCATTGTGGTCTAAGTTGTCCCTTTCCAATCCTGCTTTCTCCTTTTTATCTTTCACTGGATTGTTTTCCCAATAAGTTTGTACTTCTAACTCTGTCTTGAAATCTTCTACCTAGAAGATCCACCTAACACAAAGATACTTTAGTCACTTCCAAAGTTCATTACACCTTCAGGATTCAGCGCATAGGCCAACTCTTTCCTCTTTCATGAGGTATCTTTCCTAAACTACCCCCTAAAATTAATCTTTCTTTATAATCCTGTCATGTTTTGTGACAATAAATGTCCACCCGATACACTGTAAGATTATAAGGAGTAAGACATCTCTGCAAGGTGGGTGGAGAAGGATGAGTCGGAGATTACTCTGAGCTTTCTTGACTGTGTAACTGAAAAGTTGTTTGTTCTTTGATAGAAACACAGAAGAAGGAGGTAACCCATTTGTAGTGAAAAATGAGTTTTTACATATGTAGATTTTTAGGTACTGTTATATATGGATAAAAGTGACTCTTAAGCAGTTGGAGTTGGTTACCTCCATGCAAGAAGTAAAGGTTTGTAATTTAGATTTGGGAACTGTCACAATAGACTTGATAGTTGAGCCATGAATCCTTGAGTTCTGGGAGAGAGAAAGTGAAGGCAGACTGTCAGAGCTTCTCCATGTGTTTTGTGGGACACACTTACAGTATGTAGTTAACAGAAAAGGGGCCTAGGAAGGAAGACTTCCATCAGAAGGGTCAAATGACAGCTCCAGATAGTACTGTCTTACTGAAGCAAGAGTTTCAGAAAGTCATGGTACCAACTGTCGTTGATTGGTGACTGTCAGGATTGCCGTTTCATTAAAGTAGTGGGAATGGAAATCTGGTCACAGGTAAAAGTGGGTAATGGGGAAATAGAAGTATGGAGTGTGGAACATGCATTTGAAAGGTTGGCAGGAAAAGAAGAGGTCTTAAGGAAGATATGGAGAGATATTTGAAGAAGCTAATAGAAAAAGGAGGAGGAAAAAAAAAAACCCAGAAAGTAGAGGCTGTTTATTGAAGTATGTACTGTGGAGGTAGATGAAGGTACCCTCACACACCCACACCCATCCCCCTTTGAGGATAGAGTATGAGGTCTTCTACTAAGCAGGAGAGAAGACAGGAGTACTATTCTGGTGTGTTGACCTTGTTGCAGCCATGATGGAAAGATAATAAGGAATAAATAGTTAAATAACTGATTAGAAGGATGGCCAGCATACACTAAGTGAAAAAAGCAAGTCTATTTATGTGTAAAAAAAAAAAACAAAAAACCTGTGCAGGCATGAATGTGCTTGTACAGATAGATACATGTCTTTAAATACATAGAATTGCTGGGCACAATGGCTCGCACCTGTAATCCCAGCTGCTCAGGAAGCTGAGGTAGGAGGCTTGCTTGAGCTCAGGTATTTGAGACCAGCCTGGACAACATAGTGAGACCCCATCTCAAAAAAAAAAAAAAACACAGAGAAGTAGTTTCCAGACTTTTAGGCATATTTGAGTTACCTGGGGATCTTTAAAAAGTACTGGAATCTAGGCCGGGCGCGGTGGCTCACGCCTGTAATCCTAGCACTTTGGGAGGCCGAGGCGGGCGGATTGCTCAAGGTCAGGAGTTCAAAACCAGCCTGAGCGAGACCCCGTCTCTACCAAAAATAGAAAGAAATTAATTGACCAACTAAAAATATATATACAAAAAATTAGCCGGGCATGGTGGCGCATGCCTGTAGTCCCAGCTACTCGGGAGGCTGAGGCAGTAGGATCACTGAGCCCAGGAGATTGAGGTTGCTGTGAGCCAGGCTGACGCCACGGCACTCACTCTAGCCTGGGCAACAAAGTGAGACTCTGTCTCAAAAAAAAAAAAAAAAAAAAAAAGTACTGGAATCTACCCCACTTTGATTTAGTTGGTATCAGATGCATCAGGATTTTTAGACACTGCTACAGATAATTCTCAAAGTTTGAGAACCTCTAACATAGAAAAAAATCTATTTTCAGGAGAATTAATAAAGGGAGACTTTCACTTTTCATTTTTTCTTTTTGTATTATTTGAGGTTTTGTGAGTATGTGTTATTTCAGCAGTTTTTAGTCAGTACATAAAGGAAAAAAAGCACAGTAATTGGAGAGCAGTAATAGGCTGCTAGTGAAAAATCAAGGCCAAATAAAGCATCAGAAGTCCAACTTTCTGTACACCCCATTTCTGTGATGTTGCAACTTTTACATTGAAAAGTCCACCTGAGCTTTTCTTTTTCCCTCAGATCTGTGTGCCCATGTCAGTGGAATTTGAGGAGCTCCTGAAGGCTCGAGAGAATCCAAGTGAAGAGGCGCAAAGTAAGCAGGGTTTAACCTTTCTCTTCAGCACTAGCAAAAGTATAGGTTAGGCTGGGCTCAGTAGCTTACGCTTGTAATCCTAGCTCTCCAGGAGGCCAAGCCAGGTGGATCGCTCAAGGTCAGGAGTTCGAAACCAGCCTGAGCAAGAGTGAGACCCCATCTTTACTAAAAATAGAAAGAAATTCATTGGCCAACATAATGTTCATTTTGTGCTATCCTGGCTCAAATTCACTGGCCTGGAAAGCTGTGGTCTGTTTACTTTTTGAAGCATAAGGAAAACATTTGGGGTGAAAAGGCAAGTCCAAGAGAGTGGTCTGTAGTATCTGAATCAGGGGTCCTCACACTTTTTAAACATGGGGCCAGTTCATTGTCCCTCAGACCGTTGGAGGGCCATTGGAGAGTGCGACGCACATTCTACATTTGCGTACTGTGGGCCCGGGACAAGTCAGCTGCTAAGCAGGACAGGCAGCAGTGGCAGAAACACCTGGTGGCCACATGTGGCCCTCAGGCCGTAGTTTGAGGATCCCTGAATTCTGAATCATTGACATATCTGATCTCTTCAGATTTGGTGGAGTTCACGGATGAAGAGGGATATGGTCGTTACCTTGATCTCCATGACTGTTACCTCAAGTACATTAACCTGAAGGCATCTGAGGTGAGGCCTGGGCAGTGGGAGGGAGAGGTTCCGCTTCTAAGGGGTGAGTCAGGACACTGCTCTGCTACTACTAGATATGAAGCAATTACAGAGTGTTTTCCTTGTGTTTGTAACTGTTGTATAAATATTAAAGAAGTGATATGCTTTCTTTGAATAAAACAGTATTTAAAACGAAAGTCAGTTTTCTACAGTGAATACAACAAGCATATTTTATTTTTGCAAAAATAGAAATTTTTGGCTGGTCCAAAGGTAGTGAGTTATCTCACTTGATTGTTCACAGTCAGTTACAGATTGAATGCCTTGTTCTACTACTTTCCCCCTCCTCACTACTGCACTTCACTAGTCTAAAAAAAAAAAAGGGTTGGGCGCAGTGGCTCACGCCTGTAATCCTAGCACTCTGGGAGGCTGAGGCGGGCAGATTGCTCGAGGTCAGGAGTTCGAAACCAGCCTGAGTGAGAACCCCGTCTCTACTATAAATAGAAAGAAATTAATTGGTCAACTAATATATATATATATATGTATATATATATATACACACATATACATACACACACACACACAAAAATTAGCCGAGCATGGTGGTGCATGCCTGTAGTCCCACCTACTTAGGAGGCTGAGGCAGGAGGATTGCTTGAGCCCAGGAGTTTGAGGTTGCTGTGAGCTAGGCTGACGCCACGGCACTCACTCTAGCCTGGGCAACAAAGTGAGACTCTTGTGTCAAAAAAAAAAAAAAAAAGAAAGACATTTTTTTAAACCCACAGATCATAGCCTGCTCCTGTTTTAGACACATAAAATACTAAGTACATAGAAGATGTAACAACATAATCTTTCTGCCAACAAAAGGTTATTGAATGTCTTTTCTAAAAGACATTTTAAAATAACTTATCACAGGAGATGACGACAATCTCAGAAGAGTCATGAGAAGTATATGATTAAGTTCCTCGTAGACTTGTGAGGAAATGTCCCAAAAGTATAGTGATTACACTTGAAATTCCTTGTCTGTCTTATTCTCTTCTGTATCCCCAAACTTGGTACAAACATGCTCAATAAATGGTTACATGAATGAACAAGTGGCACCTTTCTGGACCTTATTTTAGAATGTAGTGGATGTCAAAGTCTTAAACCAAGAGTATGGAATGCAATAAATGTTCAACAGATGTTTCTTTTAGTTTACTGTTCATTAACTCAGTCTTTATTTTGTAAAGTGAATTATATCTGATATTCTTCCTAGTCCAGTGGAACTAATACTCCAATTATTGTAAGGACTGAATGATGGGAAAGAAAAAACTAAAATGAGCTAGGCCTTATTACTCTGTTAGAGAACACTCAATTTTTATCTCACTTATTAGAGACTATATTGTAACTGGTACAAACACTTAACTGAATCTCTTGTCATTTCTCTCCTTTTTTTAGAAGCTAGATTATATCACATACCTGTCCATCTTCGATCAGTTATTTGATATTCCTAAAGAAAGGAAGAATGCGGAGTATAAAAGGTAGGCATTAATAGCTTCTCGGACTCTACTGGATTTGATTAAAAGATAATGTGATGGTTTGAGGATGAAGTTCTGAATTTTGTTCCCTGAAAGGCATACATCAATGACTTCCAGGTTTATTGGAGGATAGGGGTCATGAATGATGTGGTTTTTCTCCTCAAATACTGAGATTGAGCAAATAAATAAATAAATAAATAGAATGATGTGGTTTTAAACCATTTGTGGCCAGGCATGGCTCAAACCTGTAATCCCAGCACTTTGGGAGCCTGAGGCAGAAGGATCACTTAAGGTCAGGAGTTTGAGACCAGCCTAGGTAATATAGCAAGACCAGTCTGTACAAAAAATTAAAAAAAAAAAATTAGCTAGGCATGGTGGCATGTACTTCTTTTTCTTTTTCTCTTTTTTTTAAAGCCAGTCAGATTTAGCAGTGAGAGGTTAAATGGTGGCATGTACTTGTAATCCTTACTACTTGAGAGGCTGAGGCAGGAGAATTGCTTTAGCCCAGGAGTTTGAGGCTACAGTGAGTTATGATTGTCCCACTGCACTCCAACCTGGGTGACAGAGTAAGACCCTGTCTCTTAAAAAAAATTGTAATAGTCTGGCTTTGGACAAGCAGGTGTCTGTTGGTACATTTTCAATCTTATGCCTATACTCTTCTTAATTTTGTCTTATTGTAGAAGGAAATCTCCTATTCAGGGATCTATGTGGCTTTGGAGTTTAATGATCTTATACCCCTAACTTCCTCTCTTTTTCTCATTTTCTTTTTACCTGAAATCTTTTATGTATGAGTTAATTAAGACCTTAGCATTTGGCATTATGTCATGAGGATGAAAGGATTTAGGAAAGGTCAGAATCAAAATAACATGTTGGGAAAAAATTCAATTTTAAGTTCATTTAAAAATGAATACTATTTTAAAACTAGTGCTAACTAAAATTACAAGTATTTATATTCTATAGGGCATAACATTATATCAAAAACAGAAACCCTTTTTACTTTATGTTGCATGTTCCTCTGT
This sequence comes from Microcebus murinus, assembly GCF_040939455.1. Classification (NCBI taxonomy): domain Eukaryota; kingdom Metazoa; phylum Chordata; class Mammalia; order Primates; family Cheirogaleidae; genus Microcebus; species Microcebus murinus. The sequence goes on along the minus strand of NC_134105.1, from coordinate 27,500,525 downwards.
AGATACCTAGAGATGCTGCTTGAGTACCTTCAGGATTACACAGATAGAGTGAAGCCCCTCCAAGATCAGAATGAACTTTTTGGGAAGATTCAGACTGAGTTTGAGAAGAAGTGGGACAATGGTACCTTCCCTGGATGGCCGGTGAGCTTCATTGGGAGTGTGGGTAGAGGATATGCCAGGGAATTGAACTAATTATTTTACATTAATCTTGAGCCTACACTTTAGAGGTTTAGATATCAATCCCTCGGTATCATTTGGGGCCATGAAGTGTTCCCTGCCAAGTATGCTAGGTTTTCTTTGTGTACTTTGGAATGAGATTTATCAGGGCCCACTTGCCATTGACTGGCCCAGGATTTTCACTAACCACATCATGAGTGCTGTGTAGTTCCCTGACCAAAAACCTACTAGATTATGTGCTAGAAATCTATATATTTTCACTTCTGGAGATAATATTGAGTTTTTCCTCAACCTCAGGGAGAGAATGGGCCATCTGGGTTTTTTGGTGAGAGAGGGAGGTTTCAGTAGGTTTTTTGGATTTTTTGTTTGTTTTTTTGCTCCTATAGGAATTTGATCCATATTCATAAATGTGTATAAAAAAGGGGCCAACCAGTACCTGGCAATTTAGATAGCCCCTTTACCTTCATCCTATTCCTGGATCTTAATAAGCATCATATTATTTTTCTTGCCAGAAAGAGACAAGCAGTGCCCTGACTCATGCTGGAGCCCATCTTGACCTCTCTGCATTCTCCTCCTGGGAGGTATGTTTTCCTCAGCAATGGTATTGGTCTCCATGTCCATCTTTCAGAGAAACCACTCAACATTCCTGTCTTTAATACCATGGTTGTGTTATATAAGACACCATTTCCTGGGACCAAGCATCTGCAAGGAAAGCAGAAAGATAAAAAGAATAACTACTTTGAAAACAGCCAAATAATAATACAGCTACATTAAGTTGTAGTAGAGGTAATAAATAGAATGTTACCAGTGTAGTTAAATCTGAACATGACCACAGAGTCAGTCCTTTGGAGAGTTTGGACTTAATGCTAGGAGATTGGCTATAGAATGTGTGGTCCTACCACAGCATCAGGAATGGCCTACACTTGCTATTTCCCCAAATCTATTTATATAATGTTGTAATTTGTCTTTTTTTATACAGGAGTTGGCCTCCCTGGGTCTGGACAGATTGAAATCTGCACTCTTAGCTTTAGGCCTAAAATGTGGCGGGTAAGAGAATGGTTTTTCCACCAAAATGGTCTTACATACTATCCATTTGTGCGGTCTTCTAAGTGGCTCTGATTACATTTTTTTCTGTCACCCCACTCTGCAAAAATAAGAGAGCCCATGTGGTAAAGTGACCCTAGAATCCTTTTCCCCTCTTATCTCCTTAGGACTCTAGAAGAGCGAGCCCAGAGACTATTCAGCACCAAAGGAAAGTCCCTGGAGTCACTTGACACTTCTCTGTTCGCCAAAAATCCCAAATCAAAGGGCACCAAGCGGTGAGTGTCTGGAGTGGCACCTTTGTTCATAGTTTTAAATTTTATTTCCCTGCAGAATTTTTACTACAACAGATTTTAAAGCCTGTTTCATCCCCATTATTGGTTCATAGAAATCCAGTCTGCTCTTTTTTTTTTTTTTGAGACAGTGTGTCACTCTGTTGCCTAGGGTAGAGTGCCATGCCGTCAGCCTAGCTCATAGCAACCTTAAACTCCTGGGCTCAAGTGATCTTCCTGCCTCAGCCTCCCAAGTAGCTGGGACTACAGGCATGTGCCACCATACCCGACTAATTTTTTCTCTATATATTTTTAGTTGTCCAATTAATTTCTTTGTTTTTTTTTTTCTTCTTTTGAGACAGAATCTCACTTTGTTGCCCAGGCTAGAGTGAGTGCCATGGCATCAGCCTAGCTCACAGCAACCTCAATCTCCTGGACTCAAGCAATCCTCCTGCCTCAGCCTCCCAAGCAGCTGGCACTACAGGCATGTGCCACCATGCCTGGCTAATTTTCTTTTTATATATATTAGTTGGCCAATTAATTTCTTTCTATTTATAGTAGAGACGGGGTCTCGCTTTTGCTCAGGCTGGTTTCCAACTCCTGACTTTGAGCAATCCGCCCACCTCAGCTTCCCAGAGTGCTAGGATTACAGACGTGAGCCACACGCCCGGCTTAGTCTGCTCTTTATTTCTGCTGATGGCAGAGAGTACTGTCACTGTTAATATAAACCAAGGACAGTCCATACTCAGGTGATTGAGAGTGGGTAAAATTTCTAATGTGGAAATGGTGTTTGAAGTACCTCTTATTACCTCAGTAGGTTATGGAGGCTAAAAGTCTAAATATATCCAAAAAATATTTTTCTAAGCTTTTTTTGCTAATGACAGTTGAATCTATTCTTGAGCAACATGCTTGTACAGGATATTTTTGTATGTGTTTTTTCCTAATCCTCAAAAAATCCTGGAAAGTAGTTATCCTGATCTTTTTGCAGATAAGGAATTAGTAAGGTTATGGAATGTGTCCTGTCTCACAGGTCTAAGTAGCAGAGCCAGGATTGTGGCCCAGGTCTGCCAGCTGCAGAGCCGCATTTTCTTTGTAGATTATAGTGATGGAAATTTAAGTGGTCTTGATATGTCTTTCACCTTCTAGATGAGTTCAGAAAGTAAGCTTCCATGCATTCCAAGAAATAACCTCAGTACTTTTGTCCATGAGTCCTGCAATGAACAGAGCATTTGCTTTCATCAAGATGATATTTCTCATGTGCTTATAATTTTTAACACAACCATGGAATACATGTCGCCAGATATAAGCACTGGGCAAAAGAACCCTTGAGTAATACAGCTTGTTTCTTTTTTCAGAGACACCGAGAGGAACAAAGACATTGCTTTTCTAGAAGCCCAGATCTATGAATATGTAGAGATTCTTGGGGTGAGTAACTGACTCTGCTGAGGACTTTAAATGCTATAAAGAATGGGAGTAAGCAATAGGAACTCAGAGAGTATTTTTTTCAGGTTCAGAAGAGGAAGGGATAGGTGTTAAACTAGTTCAGTACAAAATAGAGGTCTTTCAGGGTACTTGGCCCTTTGGTAAGTTCCTGTTCTGTTGTTAGGTGATATTCCCAAGGTTGCCCAATTTCCATAAGGCCAGGCATAGAAAACAAAGTCCCCTCTCAATACAGCATCCAGAGTAGTGCCTGTTCTTTGCCTGAGCTTCAGAATATACCCAGGAGTGGCTCAAGCACCAAACACTCAAAAGGCAAATAAGAGAAAGGCTCTTGGTAGCTTTTCTGGTATTACTTATGAAAAGGCATTACTTACATGTTCAGAAGATTGTGAGAAACTTAGTAGGGTTAGAATATTATAGTACAAAGCTGGCTACGAATATTCTCCTTGAGTATTCTTTTAGGAGGAGTTGAAGGGCCGATTGGGGTAGGAAAAGGCCTAGCTTGACCAAGATGCTTATCTCAGAGAGAAAAGAGGGGGAGGAGTAGGAAGAAAGTGGAAGACAGGGTAGCACTCACTCAGAGAAGATGGTCAGTGTCTCTGGGAGTCATCCAGAAGACCAGGCTTTCTGATAGTGTCTGCTTTGTACAGTTTTCAACTGTTCCCAGAGCCTTTCCCTTTTTTTCCTTTTTTCTTTTTTTTTTTTTTTTTTTGAGACAGTCTCTCACTGTTGCCTGGGCGAGTGCTGTGGCCCGTGGTGTCAACCTAGCTCACAACAACCTCAAACTCCTGGGCTCAAGCAATCTTCCTGCCTCAGCCTCCTAAGTAGCTGGGACTACAGGCACACACTACCATGCCTGGCTAAGTTTTTCTACTTTTAGTAAAGACTCAGTCTTGCTCTTGCTCAGGCTGGTCTTGAACTCCTGAGCTCAAGCAATCCTCCCACCGTGGCCTCCCAGAGTGCTAGGATCACAGGCATGAGCCACTGGGCCCAACCTTTGCCTTTACACACACTCAGGTGTGCTTTGAGTGGGTTGCTCTGGCTCAGATAGCTTTTTTACATATCTGTCAATTGCCATGGACATTTTCATTCTCCCCTTGTTTGGAAACCACACATATAGTAGCTATAGAACTACTCACCTCTTGGTGACTAGTTACAACTGCCTTCTGTTACAACTGCCTTCATTGAAAGGCCAGCCAGACATTGGGCATTGAGGACACATGTTCTTCACAGTGAACTTGGGCTGTGCTAGTGTGGGCAGCAATCTGAATTGCCAGTCCTCTGAAAATGGCTGGGAGGCCATTGTCATCATGCCCATGACATGAGATATGCCCACTTTCTTCCCCCTTTAAGAGCATTTGCTTTCCCTGCCAGGAGGTGGCACCATTGTCTTTGGAGTTCTGACCAGTGCCAGCCAAATGGTTTCCAGAAGTTACTCTCATTATGTTACTCTGCCATTATTTTGCCATTTATTGATGTCTCTTGGTTTCTGAACATTATGCCAAATTTTTGGATACAGTAGTGAATATGACACAACTTCGTGCCCTTGAAAAACCCATGTTGTGGTTGGGGAGACAGATGATTGCAGTATAAGGTGATACATGTCATAATACACTGAGATTAGGTTTTCTAAACAGAGGGAGAAAATGTTTCAGGTACAGGAAACAGCAAGCACAAAGATACAACGTTAGGAAAGGAAATTATATGTCCAGGAAATAATGAGAAATTCAGTGCATTTAGAGTGTGATCTAGAGTGTTCCTTGTGAAGGGAGTGGTCAGAGAAAAATTTGGAGAGTTATGTTGGAAATTTGGACTTTGTCCTTTAAACAGTAGGAAGCCAATAAAAATTCCTTAAGCAGGAGAGTGTGCCATTAGATTTGGTTTTTTAAACAGATAAATTTGACAGCAAAGTGGAAACTGAACTGGAATGGGGAGAGACTTAGGGTAAGTTAGAAGGTGGTCACCCTGGTGAGGGCAGTAACATCGGGAAAGAAAAGACTGGTTCAGGAGCTATCTTATAGACAAGATAGATGAGACTGTTCTCTGTTGTTCTGTGATAGTCTGCCGGCCTCCAGTGAGTAATTAGGCAAGGGATGTAAAACATTTGACTTTTCCTTCAGGATCAGGTAGGGCCTGCTGATAAGGAGTTCTGATGTGAAGGGAAGACTTTCCATTCATTCTACAAGAAAAAGCCTTATCCTTGGAAGTGAAGGGTCAGCAAAGGTCATAGGAAATTTCCCTTCTTATTCTGCACTACTTTTCTCTGACTTTTCATTTACCAATCTGCCTTAGGAACAGCGACATCTTACACATGAAAATGTACAACGCAAGCAAGCAAGGACAGGAGAAGAGCGAGAAGAGGAGGAGGAAGAGCAGATCAGTGAGAGTGAAAGTGAAGATGAAGAGAATGAGATCATTTACAACCCCAAAAACCTGCCCCTTGGCTGGGATGGCAAAGTAAGTCCCAGCACTCCCCATTCCCCATATTGGAAGCAGGTGCAGACCTTAGTAGACTAATGCTGTTTCTTACTTTTTATTTCTTCTTTAGCCCATTCCCTACTGGCTGTATAAGCTTCATGGCCTAAACATCAACTACAACTGTGAAATCTGTGGAAACTACACCTACCGAGGACCCAAGGCCTTCCAACGGCACTTTGCTGTAAGGAATTCAGAACCATTTCTCCTGAGAATTGAAGTAGAAGCATGAGACTTTTAGAGAACAAGATAGGAGCAACCTGAGAGGACCACTAGTATCCAGAGGTGAAGGGAATCAGAGAAGGATGGGTCTAAAAGCACATTCATAGCATTTGGCCTTTGGCACCAGTCCTGCTAGTCTTGAGTACCTGAGAATTTCTGGAGGCATTCTACCACCCTGCTATTTTAACTTCATTTTGTTTTTCTCCTGCTTACTCTTTTTTTGAGACAGAGTCTCACTCTCTTGCCTGAGCTAGGGTGCCATGGCATCAGCCTAGCTCACAGCAACCTCAAACTCTTGGGCTCAAGCGATCCTTCTGCGTCAGCCTCCCAAGCTGGGACTACAGGCATGTGCCACCATGCCCGGCTAATTTTTTCTCTATATTTTTAGTTGGCCAATTACTTTCTATTTTTAGTAGAGATGGGGTCTCACTCTTGCCCAGGCTGGTTTCGAACTCCTGACCTTGAACAGTCCTCCCACCTCAGCCTCCCTGAGTGCTAGGATTATGGGTATGAGCCACCGTGCCTGGCCCCTGCTTGTTCTTTGGTCTTTCTTCCAACATCTTAGCCTAATCTCTGATTCCTTGGTCATTTCTCCTCCCATTGCTAGTAGTCAGGACCAAAAAAGGAGCTGACTACCTCCTTTGGGTCTTATATGGGCCTTTACCTCTTTGAAAAAAAGAAACTAATGGACCGTCTTTAGCAAGCTATTCTTGAGAAAAGGCATCATCTGGGTGGTACTCCAATAGGTAGGCTCACCCTTCTTTTGTTTCTGCCTTCAATTCTCAATACTTGGAAAGAAATTTTACAGAATGGGAAAAACTTACCAAGGATGATGAATCTATGTGAAACTCTTCTCTCCCTCTCTTAGACATACATATTACTAGTTGATCCTGGGTCTTTTTTGCTGAGCTCCTGAGTGAGCTCTGAATCTTGCTCAACACTACGTCCAATGATTGGTGATGGCATCCAGGATAAACTCCATACCATTTATCATCTCTCGGCCAAAACTGTCATGACATCAGTATCTCTCCCTCCCCTGTCTCACATCCTTATTCCTGATAAACAATCTCCTTTAGTTACAAAGGTGATGCTGACCTGCCATCAGAACCTTTATTCATGCTGGTGGTCAGAGTTGCTGGGGCTATATCAGGTTCTCCCATAATATGGGAGGTGACTGGTTAGAGTTGTGTTTTTCTGTGGTCATGACCCAGAGATTGTGTCCGTAAGACCACTAGATCTAGAATCTAGGTTTTACAAACCAGCCCAGTAAGGCAAACAATGCATTGCTGCTTTGAAATACTAGCCTCTTTTCAATCACAGCCAGCTATTTACGTAAAACACAAAAGGAATGCTGCCTGTAGGTAGAATAGAATGGTGTTAGTGTTCTGTGTTCAGGTTTTCCCATTTCACATGGTCCTTTTGCTTCTCTCTCCTTCCAGGAATGGCGTCATGCTCACGGCATGAGATGTTTGGGCATCCCAAACACTGCCCACTTTGCTAATGTGACACAGATTGAAGATGCTGTCTCCTGTAAGTAAGCTTTATTTACTATTTCCTGGGCTAGACCAAGTAGCCACTCCTACAGCTCAGTGTCCCAATACCCTGGTGTATCCAGGCCCAAGAGCAGTCATGGATATGTAAAAGCTAGACCAGTCATCTAATTATTGCATTTTTAAGGGGAATTAGTTAGCAGCTAATTGTTTCTCCCTTGAGAAGAGCCCTATGCTGAGTGTAAACCAGGGTTTAAACCTGGGTCTGTGAACTCCCCCAGCAAGATTTTGAGTGAATGGTTGTATGTATGTTTTTTTTAATTGATTTTAATATGTTAAATGCTGATATAAAGGAAAAAAGAGAAGTGGCTTCAGTGGAGCACCTATATGCCAGGTTATAGAGCAAAGCATTTTCTCATATATTGTCTCATTTACTATTTCTTTACCCATGTTAGGCTTCAACTTTATATGATATTTCTTCTAATCTTAACAAATTTAGGGATTGTTTTACTTGGTGGGAAAGGTAGAAACATAGGAACCAAGTAGTTCTGCCTGTTTGCCGTCATCTGTTGATATTATATCATTTTCCCCCTCTAGCAGCAGACCTGTCTTATGTATTCCATGCAGCCATTTGTTCTAAGAGTTCACTTTCCTAACACCATTCTTAAAGATTCCAGTCATTCTTTCCCTGGTTTTGTATCTGTTTTTTTCTTCTGTATGTGTCTGATCACTCCCTCTAAAGCTATGGTGGTTTTTACAGATGTCTTCACCTTTTCATCTTCATGGGATAATTTGTTATTGAACTATAAGAAATTTTATTTTAATATCTCCACTGTCTATTGAACAGTCTTATCTTTCAGACTCTTTGGCCATGAAATTTCACCTTTTTCCCCCACAGAAATTTCTAAAATATTTGCACTAGACTAGTATTGTTTATAGGTGGCTGAGAACCAAAATTCCATTTGGGGGCAAGCAAGAATCTCAAAGGCGGAGTCATCCAGGGGGATCCTCACGGGGGCTGGTAATGGCTGGGTCATCCTGATTGCTGCTGATTTCTTGTCCTGCAGTGTGGGCCAAGCTGAAACTGCAGAAGGCTTCAGAGCGATGGCAGCCCGACACTGAGGTGGGTGCTGATGTGGACAGTGTTGGGGATGATGTCAAGTGACAGCTCTCTCACCAGAATGGTCCCTGCTGTACTGGAGTAGCGAGTATAATGTGACAATATCTATAAATTGACTCTTGATATGTAAGCCTAATTTATTTGAGATATTTGTCACACTATAATTTTTTTAAAAAATATGGTATGCTTTATAAATTTGTGTGTCATCCTTGTGCAGAGGCCATGCTAATCTTCTCTGTATCCGATTTTAGTAGATGTGCTGCTGAAGTGAGCACCTGTTAGACTTTAATCTGTGTCTCAAGGCAGGTTGTATTCTCCCATTGAAATGTTGAAGTGACAGGCGGGAGTACCCAATCTCTTGTCCTGCCATGGGGATTTACAGACTAAAAGCTTGAGAATCCTTATCATATATCACATCCCCTTTGAGGAAAGCATCTAAGAAGAGATGATCCTCACATAGGGATCCTCCTTGTTGGTCCTGAGATAGTCATGTCAAACAGCAGGTTTCAGAGATGAGGAATGACATGTATGTTAAGTATGGTAGCAACTCACCACATGTCCCACAGTGACTGGCAATAGACTCCCTTTCTTTTAGGTTAGTGGTTTTTATATAGATAGATAGATTGATTTTTTTTTTTTTTTTTTTGTAAGCAGCAAAACCCTTTTACCAGCTGTAATACAGAACTCTGATATATAAAATACAATAAAGAAAACTGCTCTGGAAGTAGGGAAGCTCGGCCTTCCTTTTAACTCCTGCAGAAACCTAGAGTTCTTCGAAACCACTTGAAAACTGCTGTCTTAGGCTTTCTCAACTAGGGTTCCTCATCTTAAACACAGAAAAGTAATTTGAACAATTTCCTCAGATACTCTAAGGATAGGTCATGAATGGTACCATTCTAGATGTCTAGGACAGAAGTAAATTCATTACACACAGTGCCTGCCTTAGGGGCACAGGGCTTCTCTGGTGGAACCTCAGTGGGGAAAGGCTGTCTTAGATAAATGCCAATCTCCGAGTACCAATGGAATCTCTGGTGTGCCATGGAATCAGGCCAGGGTGAGCTCAGGTACCCAGAGATTGGTTCCAAGCATTCCTCCTAGGGGGTGTAGCTAACAAAGTATACCGCTTCCTTTTTAGGAAGAATATGAAGACTCCAGTGGGAATGTTGTGAATAAGAAGACGTATGAGGATCTGAAAAGACAAGGACTGCTCTAGTGTTCAGGGATGTAGCTCATCTTTTGGGCTTGGCCAGGCTCCCCTGAGATCTGCATTTTCTATTTCCTTCAACCAAATGCTCAGAGACCCTTTACTATGTAGTCTTATGGTCTAGCAGCATGCATCTTGTAGAAACAAGGCATGCTGACAAAAAGCAGGGTTGAAATGTGTTTTATCTTTGTTTTATATTAAAAAAGATTCTGCCGGAAAATAAAACCATCCCTTGTTTTGAATGTGTCTTGTTCTGAAGGCCCAGGGTTATGGACTAACTCAATCCTTCAGGTCTTAATGCCTCCGTGGCTCTTTCTCACCAACTTTGGTAGCAGCTAGGATTTAATGAACACCTGTTATGCTGTAAGTTAAGTTAGGTAGATCTGACCTGACCTCTTTCCCTGTCCTCACAACAGCCACATCCCAAAATAAGCATCACCCCAGGATGAGCCCTGCCCTTAGTTGAGTCAGCCATTGATGCACACACTAGGGAAAGATATGGAAGGTGGGCCAGGGCTCCTCCTAAGGGCTAAGTATGGCACCAAGGTTTGCCTTTTCTGTTGGCATAAAGAAAGGAGTTGGGCTGTTTGGGAATGGACCTGCAGCCTTGCCCCTTCTCTGTGCCTCAGCTGCCCAGCACTCAGTGGCACTAGGACCTGTAGTCCAGCCACATGCCTGTAGTCCAGCTTCTCGGGAGGCTGAGGCAGAAGAATCACTTGAGCCCACAAGTTTGAGGTTGCTGTGAGCTAGGCTAATGCCACAGCACTCTAGCCCGGGCAACAGAGTGAGACTCTGTCAAAAAAAAAAAAAAAAAATACCAACTCAGAGTAAAGTGCCATAGGAGTGAGGGTGGTGAAACCTTACTGCCATGGAAATGACAGCAGAGACTCCACACACTTGCTATTTCAGAATGAGTCTTTGGTGAGCCTGTCGGCCCATTTCTTCTACAAGATCCCTATTTGACTAGAAGTGGCTAATATCATGTGTTCTCCAGCCCCAAATGGGGAGAACTGGGGAAGCCAAGGAGCCACTAATCTGCCCATAAGCACAATCATCTGAAGGCCAGGGCCTGCTCCAGGACAGATTCTGCAGAGGCCCTTTTGCCCCCTCAGTACTCAGACCTCCTTTCAGTTTTCTTGTTTTTAATATATATACTTTTAAAAAATCCCAACTCTGGAACAGGCCATCTGCCTCACACTTAACTATTGCCCTAGTTATTTCCATGACAGTAAGGTTTCACCACCCCCACCCCTATGGCACTTTACTCCGGGTTGGTCTTTTCTTTTTTCTCTTTTCTCTCTTCTCTTTTCTCTCTTCTCTTCTTTTCTTTCTTTCTTTCTTTCTTCTTTCTGACAGTCTCACTCTGTTTCCCAGGCTAGAGTGCCATGGCATCAGCCTAGCTCACAGCAACCTCAAACTGGGCTCAAGCAATCCTTCTGCCTCAGCCTCCCAAGTAGCTGGACTACAGGCATGTGCCACCATGCCCAGCTAATTTTTTCTATATATTTTTAGTTGGCCAATTAATTTCTATTTTTAGTAGAGACAGGGTCTCACTCTTGCTCAGGCTGGTTTTGAACTCCTGACCTCGAGCAATCCGCCCGCCTCGGCCTCCCAGAGTGCTAGGATTACAGGCATGAGCCACCACGCCCAGCCTGGGTTGGTATTTTTCTTCCTGGTTCAACCCCGGACAACTCCACACGTTTGTCCTTTGGCTCTTTCAGTTGCTTAAAACCCCAGTTGGACAATCCCTCCAGGGCTTTATCTTCTGAAGCAGAGTGGATAATTAAACCTAATTGAGCCAACAAGAAACACTGATGACTAAAAACTGGCTCAGAGTGCAAGGAAACATTGCCATCTGGAAAGAGGGTTAAAGCCTTGGAAATGGGAAATGTGGGGAGGACACGTCTCCCCCAACCTTCCTGTTGGAACAGCAGTCACATTGGGGCTACCAAGGAATGCACCTGCTGCTTTCCAGCTGTCACATTCCTCAGAGACCCCTTTTGAGGAGTGGGTGCTTGGGACTCCAGGGGCCTGGTGCTTACCTGTCACAGCAAAGCCTTGTTCATTTGTTACGGTCATTCATTCAAATTTTTTTAGTGCCTTCCATGTGCCAGGTAGAGCTAGATTGGCAAACATTGAGAATTAACTGGCAGTAAGATGGTGGGAACAGAAGCCAGAAGTAAAGAAGCCCAGCTGCCTTCATGAGCAGGCCTGAAGAGCAGTGTGGGCAACTCCATCCCCCTCCTCCAAGTGGCCCAGGCAAACTCACATCAGAAGTGGTTCTGAACTTCATGGAGCTGCTATAGGAAGAACAGGGTTTCTGCTCAGCCTCCTGACCAGGCTGGGGAAGGAGTACAAGATTCCTTTCTCTTGGTTTAGATCAGTAGTTCTTAATCTTTTTAGGATCATGGATTCCTTTGGAAATACAAAGATAATTGTGGACTTTCTCCCTAGAAAAATGCACATACTATTTTTTTTCTTTTTAGAGGCAGGGTCTCACTCTATCACCCAGGCTAGGGTACAGTGGTGTCACACTGCAACCTTGAACTCCTGGGCTCAAGTGATCTTCCTGCCTCAGCCTCTTGAGTAGCTAGTACTACAGGCACATGCCACCATACCTGGTTTTAATTTTTGTAGAGATAGGGATCTCTATGTTGCTCAGGCTGGTCTCAAACTCCTGGCCTCAAGCAATCCTACTGCCTTGGCCTCCAAAAGTGCTGAGATTAAAGCTGCAAGTCACTGCACCCAGCCTGCATACATTTTTATACGCGGTTTCAGAGGTTCACGAATTTCCAGAAGTCCATCCTTGGTTCCTGAGTCTTCCTTTCTTTTTTTATTTATTTTTTATTTTTTTTTATTTTAGCGTATTATGGGGGTACAAGTGTTAAGGCTACGTATATTGCCCATGACCCTCCTACCCCCTCGAGTCAGAGCTTCAAGCATGTCCACCCCCCAAACTTTGCACATCTTACTCATTGTGTTTGTATATACCCATCCCCTCCTCCCCCCTCCCACCTGCCCGACACCCGATAAATGTTATTCCTATATGTCCACTTAGGTGTTGATCTGTTAATACCAATTTGCTGGTGAGTACATGCGGTGCTTGTTTTTCCATTCTTGAGATACTTCACTTAGTAGAATGGGTTCCACCTCTATCCAGGAATATACAAGAGGTGCTATATCACCATTGTTTCTTAAAGCTGAATAGTGCTCCATGGTATACATATACCACATTTTATTAATCCACTCATGAATTGATGGGCACTTGGGTTGTTTCCACAGCTTTGCAATTGTGAATTGTGCTGCTATAAACATTCGAGTGCACCTTTTATTTTTTTATTCTTTTTAACAGAACACTTCCCAACTTAGGTTCCTGAGTCTTCCAAGAATCTCTCTTTTAGACTTGGAGTCTGAACCTCTGCCAGGGCACTTATTGCTGAGAACAGTTGATGCAGCTAGCTCTTCAAGGAGGAAAACTGCAGGAAGCATTTGGGGAGTTGTTCCCAGGTCGACCCCAGACTGGTGCTGCTGAATGCAGAGGCTGAGGAGCCCTCCCAGGAGCAGGACTATCCTCACTCCTTACCTCTCAGAGGAGAGCGAATGAATCTGTGTGGCCTCAAATGGTTATCCCTTTCCTCTCCATTTTCTCCTCCCCTTCCTGGGGTCAGCTTGTGCTGGAAGGCTTTGCAAAGGGAACACCCTAAAGGTAACCAGTGTGTTGAGGAAGAGTTCTGAGATTTTCCTCCTCCCTCTGTATTTTTTTTTTTTAATCCTTGGGACGATAGCTACCTCTCCCCTCATCTTTTGGGTCATACTGTCTGCCTCACCTCAACATTCTCAGGGTGGGAACCTATGACCTTTTCCAGTATCAGCCAGAAGAGTCCTCCCATTTTATGCGGGCTCGGAGGACACTGGTCTCCCTTCCTGTTCTCAGAGTCCTCTCCACCTGCCATGTTTCTGATCCAGACAAATATGGCACCTCCCAGTGGGATGTTGGGATGGGGGTCTTTTGATTTGCCCAAGCTGCTAGCTGGCTTTGTGTCCTCCCTCCGACTACAGTCTGGACATCATCTGTACTTCCTTCTTTTGCCTGTGGTCCCTGTGTATGTCCAGTGGCAGCAACATCAGAGGGAACTCCCAGGGCTGACAAATGACTGGAGGGGAGAGCAGGCAGCTGCCAGCTTCCAGGAACTGCACCTGCAGCTTCACTGTCTTGTACATACACACTCGCTGCCCCTGCACTTTCAGGTGAGCTGCTAGGTCTATAGCTGGGATGGTGTGGGCACAGGGAATACTGGGAATATTCTCGCTAGCCTTGGAGGAGTGCACAGACTAAAGTATATGGGCAAAAAGTTTGAATTAATACAGCCTAGGGTATCCACCTAGGCTTCGCGCAGCCTTCTGATTCTGCTCAATGTCTGTCGGTCCACCCTGTCATATTCCTGAGTTTGTCCCTCCAGTCTCATCTGCCCAAACCAGGGAAGAAGAAAGGGGCTTGTGTAGGAGGCCTGGGCTCTTTCTTTTCACAAGGCTACTGGGACCTGGGTAGAACCTTCAGCCCTTGACCTATGAGCCTTTAGAGACTGAGGTCCCCTTGTACAGGTGCTGGCTGGGTGAAAACTGTTTCTTGAGCATAGTGTTGGAGGAGAGGGAACAACAGGTTAACCCCAGGCCAGAGGGGGTCCTCACTGCAGGCTCTCCTCTATATTGTAGCACCATGGCAGCACAGACCTGGGTGCTGATGCAGGATTATAGCCATGAGGACAGGGCCATGGATGCCCCATTAGCTCTGGGAACCTGGGGTTGGGAAGATGGGAATAACACTCCCACTGTCTCATCTCTAGCAGTATTCTACGTTGAATGGAAAAACCTAATCCCAGCCTTGGTAGACCCTTCCTGGGCTGATCCCTCAGGGCTGGGGGAGGTAGAGCCTGGGATCCAGGATCTGGAGTCAGAGCTACCTCCCGCCCTTGGCTCAGCTCTCACGTAGGGACAGGGTGGGGTCTGAAACCTGAAGAACGTTTGGACAAGGTGAGCCCTAACTTCTGATCCTCTCTGTGCAGCTCAGGATTTCCCTGCCCAGGGTTCTGAGGAACCCCATCACCCCCCCAACTCCCCACCTCCAGGCACCTTCTGACATCAAAGGCAAATTTTATTTTATTAATAGATATCCAGAGACACTGGATATCTATTTCCTGTCACTGCATCTGCTCCAGCTCTGCCACCCCATAACCCTCCTGGGCCTAGGATGCTGCTGTTGCCATGCCAACAACATCATGGATTCTCAGAGGGGCTGTTACTAGGACACAGGCCCCTTTGTGCCTGCCTTGATGTCACTCTGAAAGTATGACTTGCAGGAAGCAAAAGCTGAGCCCTTGGGATCCCTTATTGCCTTTTGGTTGACCTCTCCTGCTCCCCAGCCTCAGTTTATTCATAGTGCGATAATGGCAGTCGTGTTTGCAGCCTTCACCTGGACTGCTTAGGACTGGTCCTTCAACCTCGCCAGCTCCTGCAGCGCCTCAGCTGAAGATGTCTGTGGCCAGGGGTGGCCATAGGGCTGCTTTCCTCCAAGGTAGCTGTCCTCAGCTCAGGGACCCTGACTTTTCCTGGACCCTGTAACCAATCCTAACCTGACACTATTGCTATACCCTAGGACTGCCCCTACTTTTCCCTGACCTCATGACCTTAACACTGCGTGACCTTTCCTTGATTTGCAACATTTGAGCTGGTTACTCCCTACAGTGGCTCCCTCTCTCCTTTTCCTCCTACAAGTCCCCCTGCTGGTCTTACTGGTAGCCCAGAACCTGCTAGGAAGTCAGCTGACCCCTGCTTCTGTCCAGGTAAGCAGCACTGAAGGAGGGGAGAGCCTTCCTAATGCCTCCGGCTCATGGGCAGGGGGCCAAGGCATTCAACCCAACCACAGATATGCCCCAGCTTCCACTGCCATGGAGCAGTGTGCTACCAGGACAGAGCTCCCGCTCCTCAAACCTCCTCCTGCTTTCTCTTCCAAGAGAAAATTGCCACCTTCTGCCAAGGTGGCAACTGCTTCAAAGGGCAGAAAGCTGTGGCCATGTGCCCTGAGGGCTTGGACTTCTGTAGGGTGAGCCCTGCTCCAAGGATTGGGGTGCTACGGCCTTTCGCCTCCTGCCTGGAGGAGGTAGCTAGGAGCCAGGCAGCCTGGGGTCTAACAAGTTTGACACTCTCAGCTCTGCATGATGCCAAAAACCTAGGGCAGCAGCTGGAATTTTCCAAGCTTCCAAGATATGCCTCCTTGTTTTAGACCACTCTGCATGTTCACTGGGGACTGACTGACCTTGTAGAGAAGCAGGTCTGGGTCCATGGAGGCTCAGGTCAGCCCATGACCCACTTAACACTTTCTGCCTCTATGAGTGGGGGAGAGGGGCAGAGGGCAGATGAATGGTCCCATCTCTTGCAGCTGAACTGGTCCAGCTCAGGCTACACCAAGGGCTACA
Source organism: Microcebus murinus (assembly GCF_040939455.1). Lineage (NCBI taxonomy): Eukaryota > Metazoa > Chordata > Mammalia > Primates > Cheirogaleidae > Microcebus > Microcebus murinus. Next base: position 27,484,611 of record NC_134105.1, on the reverse strand, counting down.
GCTAGGCCCGTGAGGCAGGGAACCCCAGGTATCGTGGGGCTGTGGCTTACCCTGCTACTAGGAGCACTGTCAAGCCTCGAACTCAGGCAGCTGCCTCTAGCTGGATGGGAGCCTTCACTTCAACTAGGCAGCCCCAGGGGCCACCAGGAACCCCCTGCACTGGACCCTGGTTGTGGCCCTTTTGCTGCTCCTCCACTCCGCCCTGCTCCTGCTGCCTTAGCTGGGCCCATAAATCAGGGAGCAGTGGCCAAGAAGACCCTGCAGGCCCTGCCAGCCCCTAGGCCCACACTCAGCTCTGATTCCTGTAGTTATACCTTTAGTAAAAGTCCACAGCACTGGGCTTGAGGGGCCTCACTTTTCCCCTCCTAGGGCCTAGGACTGGACATGGGTCCTCCCAGGGAGCAGGGCCTTAGCCCCAATCCCAGGGAAAGGCTGGGGTTTGTCTGGAAAGTAGAAAACTTCTTGCTTGACCTCCATCCCAGTGGGAGGACCCCCAAATCCTGAAGGGACAGGGATAGTTTCTTCAACTGTAAAAAGTACCCAGTCCCGGCCGGGCGCGGTGGCTCATGCCTGTAATCCTACCACTCTGGGAGGCCGAGGCGGGCGGATTGCTCGACGTCAGGAGTTCAAAACCAGCCTGAGCAGGAGTGAGACCTCATCTCTACTATAAAAATAGAAAGAAATTAATTGGCCAACTAATATATATAGAAAAAATTAGCTGGGCATGGTGGTGCATGCCTGTAGTCCCAGCTACTTGGGAGGCTGAGGCAGAAGGATCGCTTGAGCCCAGGAGTTTGAGGTTGCTGTGAGCCAGGCTGACACCATGGCACTCACTGTAGCCTGGGCAACAAAGTGAAACTCTGTCTCAAAAAAAAAAAAAAAAAAGTACCCAGTCCCATCCACTTTTCCCAGACCCTCCTTCCTCTAGCCTTTGACACTATGAGCAGGACTGGAGTTGGGGTCCCCTGCTTTCCTGCAGTGACCTCTGCCCCCTCCATCTCTAAGGCTCTGAATCTCATCCTCCACACGACTTTGAAACCAAATTCAAACAAACTTGAGCTCAAACAGCTTAGTGCTGTGGATGTTTCCAGGAAAAGCAGATTGGGAAGAAGGCAATGTCTGTTTCTGGGAAGGGTTTACATATGCAAAGTGGAACTGGTCATTAGCATGGTCACTGGTCATTAGGTCGATTACCTCTCTTAGGGAAAGAGGAGGGGAGACTGGTCAGAGGTCACAGCAGTCACGCCTTCATTCTTTCAGTTTGAGGGGGTCAAAGCTTGAGAGAACATGTTTTCATTAAAATAATTAAGGAATTCATTAACTCAATAAATGTGGTCTATGTGCCAGAAACTACTGGAGCCATGAGGAAAAGGCACAGCCCTGTCCTCAGGGAGCTCACAGCTCCGCGAAATGGCCAGCAGGCTGGGAGAGAACCATCCTAGAGTCCCTTATCTGAGCTGGCCCTTCTGTCTGCCTGGAGCAACCTCCTCATCTTAGACAGGGAAATTGAGGCCCAAAAGGAGAAGGGTCTTGGTCAAGGGCGCATGGCTAGGTGAATCAGGGAAGGGGCTTGAGAACCACAAAATCCACTCTCTGGCTGTCTTAAGAACCAAGGGGCCCTTCTCACATCCTCTGTCCTCCCCAGGGAATAGAGGCCTTGGCCTGGTGACAGTCATTGCAGTGCTGCACATGAAAGTGTGTCCATATCCAGGATCCTCACACAGCCCTGTGTGGCAGGCAGGGCCAGGTGGGCTGAGGAAGGATGCAGGGCAGTTGTGTGGCAGTGTAAATGGCCCAGGAATTGGAGTCAGACTTCTAGCCAAGGCCCAATCTTGCCACTTGCTAGGAGCTTTGTCAAATTGCTTACCCTCTCTGAGCCTCAGTTTCTCCACCTGGAAAATGGGGATAATTGTTCTTCATAGTCTTGTTCTCCCTCCATTAAGCTAGGATAGGGTAGTTGTTTGGGAGGTAAGAATTTCAGTACAGGTCAGACCTGTCCCTCCTAGAGTGAGAAAAGCTGAGAACAGAATTAAGGAGAAAATAAAAATGCATTATTTTCTTCTCTTAAGGTAAACGTGACCATCTTCCTTCCGGGCCCTGGACAGACAGCTCTGGCCCCATGACTTAGAGGGCCAGGAGTGGGGATTAGGGCACTCATTAGAAAACCTTTCCTGAATAGGGAGCCCAGCGCACCCCAGGACCTAAGGGGTTAATGGGGGCGAGGAGACTCCCCCGCGATGATCGGCTCAGGCATGCTGGGACTTGCAGGCTGGCTGACCGTCTTGGCGCAGGGGCTGCTGGGAAACGTAGTCACTGACCTGCCCCGGCCACAGTGTCCCGCGCGCCCAGCGAGCAGTGACAGCTCAGGAGGTAGGCGGTGTTGGCCAGGGGCTGGGAGCGGGTGCAGAGCAGGAAAGCCAGGGCTGGGCAGGAGGAAGTGGGCAAGCCGAGGGCTGGGACCCCTGTCCTGCCTCCATCAGACCGGACACCACCCCACCCGCCTGCCTACGGCTGATGCAACGGCCCGCTAGGCAGAGTGAGGGGCAAGGAGCAACGGGATGCTTTTCCTGTCCCCCAGGAAAGTGAAACAGGCCCCAGTTCCTTCTCCAGGATGGGACGCGCCCTTCCTGAGAGTAAGGGGATGTTCCCCTATCCCCACGCAGACAGACCAGTGACCCTCCCAGAGAGGTTCCCGCAGGACAAATACTGCTCCCCTCCCCGCCAAAGGGCTCTGCCCTGTCCCAGGAGCAGTGGGACCAGGTCTCCTTCTCCAGTCCTTGAACCAGATACCACACTTCCAACAAGTAGACTGGACCCCATTCAAGAATAACTGGATGCCCTCCCAGGCAAAGGGCAGTGAGACAGTGTACATCCCACCAGGGGCAAGGGGCCTGGGCCCCTGTCCCTGGAAACTAAAAGGCCTATTCTAGGGAGGAGAAAGAAGGGGGGGACCAGGCCTCCCCTCTACCCTCCCCTCCACCAATGCCCCTCCTTCCTGCCTCCCAGCACTCAGTGGCAGCTCCATCACCTCTTGGGGAACTTGTTGACCAAATGGGGCTCCCATCTGCCCTCCCCCGGGGTGTGTGTCTGCAGGGGCCAGTATGGACCAGTCCGTGGCGATCCAGGAGACTCTGGCCGAGAGGGAATACTGCATCATCATATCCTTCCCTGCACGGAGCTCCCACCCCCGCGCCAGCCCTGGCCTTGGCAAGTGGAACAGAATGTGTCGTGGTGTCCATCCTCCCCACTCCTTCCTCTCTCTGAGCTCTCCCAGGAGAAGGAAACCAGCATTTACTAAGTATTATACTTACTGAGGCCTGGACCTCCCACCCACCCTATGAAGTTGGGGATTATTATCCCCCTTTCATAGATGAGGAAGGCTCAGAGAGGTGAAGCAACTTGCCCAAGGTCACACAGCGAATCCAGGGAAAGCGGGCAGGGAAGGGAAGAGCGGGAGGGTGGGTTGGGAGAGGCCTGGCTCCCATTCATTTTCCCTTGACTCTGAGCAGCAGGCGGTGCAAGGTGTGCTGTGTGAGGGAGACAGCCGGCAGAGCCGCCTCCTGGGGCTCGTGCGCCACCGCCCGGAGCACGGTGGCCAGGAACACGCGTGAGTGAGGGGCTTGGCCTCTGCCTGTCGGCCCGGGAATACTCTTCACTGTGCCCTCACGCTGGACTTCACCCATCCTAACAGGGCAGGGTCTGAGTCTTCTAGAATAATCACTCAACACTATATTCTAAGCCTTTCACATGTATTGACTCATATAATCCCTAGGATTTGAGGAGGAAGCTTCTTTTTTTTTTTTTTTTTTTTGAGACAGAGTCTCACTTTGTTACCCAGGCTAGAGTGAGTGCCGTGGCATCAGCCTAGCTCACAGCAACCTCAAACTCCTGGGCTCCAGCGATCCTCCTGCCTCAGCCTCCCGAGTAGCTGGGACTACAGGCATGCACCACCATGCCTGGCTAATTTTTTTTCTATATATATCAGTTGGCCAATTAATTTCTTTCTATTTATAGTAGAGACGGGGTCTCGCTCTTGCTCAGGCTGGTTTCGAACTCCTGACCTCGAGCAATCTGCCTGCCTCGGCCTCCCAGAGTGCTAAGATTACAGCATACAGAGTGCTAGAGTGAGTGACGCCACGGCACTCACTCTAGCCTGGGCAACAAAGTGAGACTCTGTCTCAAAAAAAAAAAAAGATTAAAGTGAGTCGGTATGAGTAAAGTGTTTATTTATTTATTTATTTTTTGAGACAGAGTCTCACTTTGTTGTCCAGGCTAGAGTGCTGTGGCGTCAGCCTAGCTCACAGCAACCTCAATCTCCTGGGCTCAAGCGATCCTCCTGCCTCAGCCTCCCGAGTAGCTGGGACTACAGGCATGTGCCACTATGCCTGGCTAATTTTTTGTATATATATTTTTATTTGGTTAATTAATTTTTTTCTGTTTTTAGTAGAGACGGGGTCTTGCTCAGGCTGGTTTTGCACTCCCGACCTTGAGTAATCCGCCCGCCTCTGTCTCCCAGAGTGCTAGGATTACAGGCATGAGCCACCGCGCTCGGCCTGAGTAAAGTGTTTAAAACACCATGAGGCACATAGAAAGTTCTCGATAAATGTTGCCTAATAATACCTGCATATTGCGTAGAAGCATAGAGAGAGAGTAAATAATACTTGCCAAAGGTCTCATCTCTGGTAGTAAAGCTCAGGGTCTCAGAGCTGGCAGGGAGGGGGCCTTAGAGATTTTTTAACCCACTACCCTAGTTTTTTTCTTTTTTTTTTTTTTTTTTTTTATTTTAACTTTTCTCTATTTCTTTTATTTCAACATTAGGCATACAAGCTAATACCCTAGTTTTTTATAAATGGGGAAACTGAGGTTGAAGGCAAGAAAGGGGGTGTCTAAGGTTGCACTGTTCCTGTCACATGCAGTGCTAGAATGCACCATGGATAGATCAAATGTGTATTTCACTAACAAAGCCAGGGGCTCCCCAAATGAGAAAAGGTCAGCTTTGATGACCTCACCCATAAAACTGCAGTCTCTGATGGGCTCCACGTACAGCCATTGTGCACAGCCAGGGCACCAGCAGCACAGTGCTGAGAGCCAAGGAGGGCAAGCACCTGAGGCCTCCAAGATGGGCCTGAGCAGGGGCAGTGGGCCCCATCCTCACCTCTGCTTCCTGCCCTTAGTCTTTTCCTGTATATGCACCGGAGGATGGCCATTACCGGGGATGATGTCTCTTTGGACCAGATAGTGCCGATCTCACAGGATTTTACGCTGAAAGAAGGTGCCACAGGGGGCTGGGTGGTATGAATCCCTCTCCTCTGGGCCCCCAGTCATCTCTGCCCTTGTTGGTGGGGGGCAGAGGGAATAAGGATGGCGCTCAACTGCTAAGGACATTCTTGTTTCCTCCCCATAGTGTTCCCGGATGGTGAACTCTACATCCTTGGTGAGTGGTCCTCTCTGTCTGGGTCCTGCTTGGGGCAGGGGGGTACAGGATCTTCAGCGAGAGGAATGGTGTGAAGTAAGAGCACCCCCTGATATCCTTCCTGTGACAAGTAGGACCCTGCAGGATGGGGCCTCGCCCACCTCTGTGGGCTCATCCCCCATCACTCCCTTCCTTGCTGCTGTTCCACAGTTCTCACCACGGAGCCCTTGCACGTGCTGTTCCCTCTTCCCGAAAGCCTCACACCTCTTTCACTCAGCCAACTCCTACTCAGCCGTCAGGGCTTCCGTTCACGCACCTCTCTTTCCAGGAAGCCTTTGTTAAACCCCTGAAGTTGTCTGTAACTCACTGATACACATACCTTTTTCTCAAACTTGCCAGCCCTCTGTCACTCATAGTGATCTAATTATTCATATTGATGTATTTAAGTCTGTCTACTTTGCTAGACAGTAATAATAACAACAGATGCAAATATTTAATCAATGATTATCTCGTGCCAGGTACTATGCTAAAAGCTTTTTTTTTTTTTTTTTTTGTGACAGGATCTCACTGGGCACCCTGGGTAGAGTGTAGTGGCATCATCGTAGCCCACTGCAGCCTCAAACTCCTGGGCTCAAGTAATCCTCCTGCCTCAGCCTCCAGAGTAGCTGGGACTACAGGCACATGCCACCACATCTGGCTAATTTTTTTTCCTATTTTTAGTAGAGATAGGGTCTCACTCTTGCTCAGGCTGGTCTCAAACTCTTGAGCTCAAGTGATCCTCCTACCTTAGCCTCCCAGAGTACTAGGATTACAGGTGTGAGCCACCATGCCTGGCTATGCTAAAAGCTTTACACACATCATATCAGGCTTTTCTCACAACAATTCTATGAGGTTATCATTGTTTTCATCCCCATTTTATGGACAAGGTAACTGAGGCCCAGAGAAATTAAATAATTTAGTAAGGGGTGGAACTAGGATTAAAATTCAGAATCCAGAGTCTAGAACCTACATTCTTAATCACTCTGCTAGGTTGCTTCTATTCATTCATTAGTTTGGCATGTTTGGTGTTTTTTTTTTTAATTTTGTGTGTATGTGTGTGTGCGACCAAGTCTTGCTCTGTCCCCAGGCTGGAGTGCAGTAGTGCAGTCTTGCAGTCATAGCTCACTGCAGCCTTAAACTCTTGGGCTCAAGTGCCTTGGCCTCCCAAAGCACTGGAATCATAGGCATGAGCCACCTCACTCGGCCTCGGCACGTTTTTGAGCGCTCACTACATGCCTGGTACTGGGTATATGACATGAATAGGGTGCCTTCTACAGTCTAGCTCTCTGAAGACAGGCCCACATCTGTCCTCTTCACTGTGGTATTCTAGTGCCTGGCACTGGGCCTGGCATGGTCAGGTGGACTGACTGATGGATAGCCCCTCTTGCTGCCTCTGTGTGCTTTTCATCTCAATGGGAGGGGAACAGTCCAGAGAACCTGTTCTCTCCCAGCTCCATCTAGTACTGCGATGGTGAGGTTTATTGACTTTTCTTTTTTAAAGGCTGGTCAAGTGGAGCGGTGGGAGTGGAGACAGAACAAAGAAATCTGTAACTGGTTGTGATCAATTAGTTGTAAACACCACTGCACTCGGACCAACCCTTACTGACTTTTTAGAGCCTTGGTCTACCTCTTCTATAAAGTGGGGCTGATGTTAATTTGGTACAGAGGGTTCCCTTATTGTCCCAGCAGCATCCCCAAGTGAGTTGCTTAAGGGCTGAAGTGGCTTTGGGAGCCTGTGCTGCTGATTCTCCATTCTGGGGACTCCAGCTTTAAGATGCATGAAGCACTTAGCTCCTGGCAGCCAAGGGCTCATTTCCTGTTTCCTTTGTGCAGGCTCAGATGTGACTGTCCAGCTGGATACAGCGGAGCTCAGCCTCGTATTCCAGCTACCCTTTGGTTCGCACACCAGGACGTTCCTCCAGGAAGTCGCCAGGGCCTGTCCAGGTAGGAAACACCCCAGGCTTCTGGGGTGGGTGTGTTGGTCGGGCACTCACCTACCCACTCCAGTTGACTTTTCACCCTTTGGACTCACACTCCACAGTTTCTGTGCTCTCTCAAAGCTGCTGGCATGAAGCCACAGTGCCCCCAGGCTGCCAGCCAACCACGGTGTATGCTTTTCTGTTTACAGTTTCTGGACTTGAATATTAACTACAGCAGGGCTCCTCTGCCCTCCCAGCTATGGGCAGGGCTGCACAGGGTAGCTTGTGACTGTGATGCAGAATCTCTTACAAGTTGGCAATGTCAGCAGCTTGTAGAGGACCACCTTTCCTCTCTCTGCCACCCATAACTAGAACCAAGTGAAATCTGTCATATCTGCTCTCTCCTGCTCTGGAACCCTGCTCTATCCCCCTCTGCAGCTAGAAAACGGTCTAGCTTTGGGCTAGCAGTGAGAGGTTAGTGGCCTCTAGGACAGAATTTGTTTAGATCAGGAAATCAGCCAGGCAGATAAAGGAGAATTTGCTTACAGAGCAGAAGATCAGTTGCAGAAGATGCAAATTCAAGCCGCCAGGTGCTGGGGCTTAAGTGTTTACCCAACACTTTTAGCTGTTTCCTTTCAAGCTTTACATCTTGTCTCTGTGAGAATGGGGGTGGAGGAAAAGGCTTGCCTTCTCTGTAGTCTCGCTGTGGAGTCTGAACCTCCAGGGGCTCCAAATTATTTTGCCTGGCATGCCAGGAAGGGGACTGGCTTTGGATACAAACTGGAGTATGTGGAAAAAGGAAGTAGACACGTGATTATAGAGCCTTGACTGCCTGATTGAGGGGTTTAAATTTTATTCTATAATCAGGGGAAAATTTATCTCTAAATCTTAATAAGGACAGCTTATGATTATTAGTAATAGTTGTAGGAAGTGTAATAGTAGTAATAGCACCAAGGAGCAAGGGCTTTGAAGCTGTACAACTCCTTGAGTCTGAAACTCATCTCTGCCAGTCCCTGGCTGTGTAACTCTGGAGAAGCTACTTCACCTCTCCGAACCTTAGTTTTTGTAGGCTTCTGGTATGTAATGACTATCTTCCTCATGGGGTTGTGAGAATTAAATGAGATAATACATGTGAAAGTACCCAGCACATAGCAGGATCTCAGAAAATGTTTTCTCCCTCCGTACAAGAGGGCTCATAGCTAACATTCATTGTTGACTTATCATGTGTTAGGCACTATTCTAAGAACTTTTTAGGCCAGGGACGGTGGCTCACGCCTGTAATCCTAGCACTCTGGGAGGCCGAGGCGGGAGGATCGCTCAAGGTCAGGAGTTCAAAACCAGCCTGAATAAGAGCGAGACCCCGTCTCTACTAAAAATAGAAATAAATTAATTGGCCAACTAAAACCTTATAGAAAAAAAATTAGCCGGGCATGGTGGCACATGCCTGTAGTCCCAGTTACTTGGGAGGCTAAGGCAGGAGGATCCCTTGAGCCCAGGAGTTTGAGGTTGCTTGGAGCTAAGCTGACGCCATGGCACTCTAGACTGGGCAACACAGTGAGACTCTGTCTCAAATAAAAAAATGAAAAAGAACTTTTCACACATTATCTCATTTAATCTTCACTATAATCTTACAAGTCTCTATTTTGCAAATGGGGGAATAGAGGCTCAGAGAGGGTAAGAGCATTGCCTTAGTACTTAGGTAGTATAAGAAATGACAGAGCCAGGGTTAGGCAGGATTTGACAGTTCTACTCCAGAGCCTGAGCTCTTGAGTGTTTTGCTCTAGTTCTTCCTTACCTCATATCACCCTCTGCCCTATAAACAGCTCAGGGAAGGCTTCATGTAGGAGGTGATGTTTAAGCTGAGACTAGAAGGATAAACAAGAGTTCTTTCCCAGGCAGGCAACAAAGAGGAAAAGAGCATGGCAGTCCCTAGGGAAGAGGAGGAAGGGCTGTGGTTTGGTGGGGCTCAATTTTGGGTTAGAAGGAGGGTGTGGCAAGAGCTGAGTCAGGAGAGGCCAGCAGAGGGCAGCTCATGAAGGGTCTTAACCAGTAAAGTGCTTGGACTTTGCCCTACAGCTTGTGAGGAGCCTAAAAGGAATTTTAAGCTTGGGGAGTGATAAGGCAAGATTTACAAGTTAGAAAATTTCTCTGGCAATTGCTATGGAAAAGGAGAGCTGAGAGCAGAGAGATCAATAGGAATGTATTGCAGTGGTTCAGGAATAAAAAAAAATGAGGCTTGGACCAGGGTCCTGGTCATGGAAGTGGGGAAGGAGAGATGGACTAGAGCAGGCGTCCTCAAACTACAGCCCGCGGGCCACATGCGGGTGTTTTTGCCTGTTTGTTTTTTTACTTCAAAAGAAGATATGTGCAGTGTGCATAGGAATTTGTTCATAGTTTTTTTTAAACTATAGTCCCGCCCTCCAACGGTCTGAGGGACAGTGAACTGGCCCCCTGTTTAAAAAGTTTGAGGACCCCTGGACTAGAGAGATACTGAGGCCAAACTGATGAGAACAAAGGCACCCTAGGGGCAGTGAATTTGGGTCATGTTCACAGCTTTATCCTCCGTGATTAGAACAGTGCCTGGCATGTAGCAGGCACTTAAAAAATATTTGTTGAATGTATAAACAGAGCTTGGCACCTGGCTGCGAGAATGAAGGAAAGAGAGGAGTGTGTGTGTCTTGCAGTTCTCTTAACTGCTCTTCCTTTAAGGGTCTGAACGGCACCTGGGGTAACCAGCAGGGAAACTTTGCACCAACTCAACTTCTCTGAGTGGTCATCATGATGGGGATTTCCTCAGGGAGGGCCCTTGGTAGGAGGAGACTCTCAGAATTGACAGACTCATTGATATCCACCAGCCCAACCCTTGTATTTTACAGATAAAGGGACTAGAGTCCAAGACATGGTCACAGGTGAAAGAACTAAGTTTTTCTACTCAGTCCTCTATGGATAATGCTGTACAGCACAAAAGGCCAGAGAGTGGAAGTGCCTTGGTCAAGAGACCACAGTAAGAGAAACATCAGCTTACAAGAGACCACAGTTAGCTACATTAATTAAGCCCCTACTATGTGCTAGACATTTTTCTAGATTTCTAGACAATACACAACAACCATGTTTGTTTTCTGTTTAGTCTTTTGAGCAGTACCAAGGAGTAGATATCCTGTTTTATAGATGAGTAAACTGACACAAATAAAGTAACTTACCCACATTCATTCATTAATTGAAGTAGTAGCACCAGGTTTGAAATCCTAGGTTCTAAAGTCAGAGTCCATAAAGTCCAGAGATTTCAGTTCAGATCCCAGCTCTGCCGCTTCCTAGATATGTATGTGGACAATATATTTTATTTCTACAGGCTTTGGCTTTCTTATTTGTCCAATGGAAATATAAGCTTGCCTTACCTAATAATTGAAGGGTTTTGTGAGAATCAGGTAGGGCCAATTATGGGTCAGTAGTATGTAAATGCTGAAAATATTAATCATTTAAAAGCTGTGTCTTGGCCGGGCGCGGTGGCTCACACCTGTAATCCTAGCACTCTGGGAGGCCAAGGCAGGAGGATTCTGGAGGTCAGGAGTTCGAAACCAGCCTGAGCAAGAGCGAGACCCTGTCTCTACTATAAATAGAAAGAAATTAATTGGCCAACTAATATATATAGAAAAAAAAAATTAGCCAGGCATGGTGCCGCATGCCTGTAGTCCCAGCTACTCGGGAGGCTGAGGCAGCAGGATTGCTTCAGCCCAGAAGTTTGAGGTTGCTGTGAGCTAGGCTGATGCCACAGCACTCTCTATCCTGGGCAACAAAGCAGGACTCTGTCTAAAAAATAAATAAATAAATAAAATAAAATAAAATAAAATAAAATAAAATAAAATAAAATAAAAGCTGTGTCTGGCAGTGCCATAGGTAGGGCTGGAACCCAAATCTCCTTGTGTATATGTTCTTGCAAATCCAATTCAGTTTGATCAAGTTCATGCAGTTCTACAAGCACAGTTGGCAGGATAGAAGAAGGGTTAACAGCAAGTGTTTTGGAGTCAGACAGACCTGGGTTTGAGTCAGAGGCAGAGGTGACTCAAGAATGTCTAGGAATTGACATTTTGGGCTGGATAATTAAAAAAAAAAGAATTTCTAGGAAAAAAGGGTGGCAATCTGGTTAAGGGGGAAACAGAGGACCTGTCTTGATAGTATATTAATAGCAAGCACACTGATGTTACTTAGAGCATGTGTTTCTTTGGAGCAGCCTGCAAATTGCAGATGGAGGTTATGGGTAGTTAAAGCCCCCAACTCATTGGCATTTGTTTGGATCCCTCACTCTGCCACTCACTCTGGCCTTAGACCTCTCTGAACTCAGTTGCCCCCTATATAAAATTGGGATAATGGTTTCCTACCTCATAAAGTTTGTGTGAGGATTAAGGAGGTTATATATATATACACAAAACACAGACCTTGGCATATAGTTACCATGAAGTCAGAGGAATGGCGAGGGTGTCTGCTTTGGAAGTATTTTTGTGTTCACATTATTATTGTAGTTGAACCTCGGACCCACCCTGTGCTCGAGGGAAACGGGCTTGGAGACTCTCCAGAAGATACAATCATGCAGAGGTGGAGTCGGCTCTTCAAGCCCGTGGCTCAGTGTGCCCTCCTTGTTCCTGCACAGGCCTCGATTCTGGAACCCGGGATCCTCAGTTCCTGTGGCTGTCTCGATATGGGTGCACAGAACCACAGCCGGAGTCGCCCACGCCCCGTGTTTGGAATTCGGCCCCAGGTACCTGGCCAGGGTGCGCGACAATTGGCGGAGGCAGGTACCCATCTCGGAAGGGGCAGTGGGGATTGGAGGAGGCTCAGCTTCTGGGGGCGGGCTCCGTCCTGTTTGGGGGAGGGGCTACGGAGCAGACGGACTTTCGATTGGTGGAGGTGGCGCCCGGGGGCGGGCCCACTTGGGGGCGGAGCGCGCGGGGCGGACGGCGGGATGAAGAGCTTGAAGAAGCAGGCAGAGAAATGTCTGCCGCCGGCTCTCGGGAGCGCGACTCTGCAGGTCCGGCGGGCGGCGGGCGGCGGGCGGCGGGGCTGGGGAGCTGGGCTGGGGGCAGCGGTGGGCCCGACCTGAGGGTGGACGCACGGGGTGGAGACCAAGGTGCTGGCCCTCTGGAGGCGGGGGCACTGGGGCAGAAGTTCCGTGATGTTATTCTCAGCCGGCCGTGACGAGGGCAGGCGGGTGGGGATGTGGTACTCGGGAATCCGGAGGCTGGGGTTTTAGTAAAGCTCCGTTCCTAACTCGCTGTGTGACGTGGGGACACTCGCTGTCCCTCTCTGGGCCTCAGTTTCTTCAGCCGAGCTTGCTCTTCAGTCCCGACCTTGTGTCTTTGGCGCGAGAGTGGGTGCACCCCCTGTGACAGAGCCTGCCTTTGGGTGGGTATGGTGCGTGTTGGGGTTCTCTGTCAGTCCTCAGCCCCTGTGATAGATTGGGCTAATCCAGGAGAACCCTGTCCACCCTGGGACGGGAGGCCAGGATGAGGTTACAGATAGATGAAAGGGACTAGGTTTTTTTTCCATCCAGTTCTGGTGGATAATGTTGTACAGCACAAAAGGCCAATTATTGAGCAGGAGGTTACCTTTTGGAGAGTGAGAGGCTCAGGGTTGAAATTTGGGTCATTCTGGTACGTTGGGAGGACCTGAAGACCTGTCTTTTCTGTTGAGTTCTATGGTTTTCTGCAAAGCTTCCTGGTGTCCCCCCCCCCCCCCCGTGTGCCTTTGAAACTCCAGTTATGTGCAAGCTTTGGCATGCCCACTAGTATCCACTTGTATCCCTTTTCTCAGTCATTTGCTAGCAATGGAGAGTCTGTTAAGTAGCTATGTAAAGAGTGGCCAGCACTCCACTTGCTCTTACAGGGCTTGGAAACTAAGGGGCAGGGAGGACTGGCATGTTGCACAAGAGTTTGTAAAATGAGAGGAAACTAGGTAGGCAGAGGACTTCCTCAATGCTTATATTTTTATTCCATTGCAACTACCACAAGGTGCAGTTGAAGCACCTGTTGGTGCTGATAGTTTGCATCATTCTTGGGCTTATCTCAGAGTTCAATTAAAGAGCCCATTTTGAGACAGCTATTGCTTCAGTTTCTATGACATTCTGGGCTATGGTGCTGGGATGGGTGAGAGATTAAGAGCATATCCTTGGCCGGGTGCGATGGCTCACACCTGTAATCCTAGCACTCTGGGAGCCTGAGACAGGAGGATCGCTTGAGGTCAGGAGTTTGAGACCAGCCTGGGCAAGAGGGAGACCCCATCTCTACCAAAAATACAAAAATTAGCTGGGCGTGGTGGGACACACCTGCAGTCCCAGCTACTTTGGAGGTTGAGGCAGGAGGATGGCTTGGGCTCAGGAGTTTGAGGTTACAGTGAGCTATCATGCCATTGCATGCTACCTGGGGGGACCAGAGCAAGACTCTTGTCATAAAAAAAAAAAAAAAAAAAAAAAAGTATATCCTCATATCTTCTTGCCCCTTTGTAAGAGGCTGCCAGAATCCTTCCAGATAATTGGTGGAGGACAGGCCCAGTGTCAGCAGAAAGAGGTGGACTCTGTCTTCCCAGTCAGAGTTTCCAGAGCCGGGCTGTTGGACTGTGAGAATGCTTCATTCCCTTCGCAGAGGGATGTCTTCTATGAGAAGTCGGGCCTGCCAGCTCAGAAGCCAGTTAGCTGCCCCTGGGTGAGAAATGTGCAGAGATCTCAGAATCTTTTGTTTCCTTTCATAAAACAAAAACTATTCCACTTGCTGAGTAGGAATTATTGTCAAGGTTTTGGTTTCGTTGTAGTTTAAAAGAATGTGTCACTGGATGCAGTGGCTTATGCTCTGTAATCTTAGCACTTTGGGAGGCTGATGTAGGAGGCTCACTTGAGCCCAGGAGTTAAGAGGTTGCAGTGAACTGTGATTGTGCTACTGCACTCCAACCTGGGCAACAGAGCAGGACCCTGTCTCTAAAAAAAAAGAAAGATTTTGTCCCATTGTAATACTTATAGTAAGTGGGGTTACACTATATTAATTGCTAAGTTGTTCCTGTTAAAATTGGTAAGAGATGGCACCAAGCCACAAGTTCTATTCAGGTCATCTCTGTTTCCAGAGTTGCTGTAGCCTCAGAATAGAGTTACATCTCTACTCTGAGGCAGGCAGAAGGAACCCTTTGGGGTGACTTGGATGAGTCCTGGGCCCTATGCAGGATCCCACTGGGGTTTTCTGGATAAGAGCCCCTTCAATTGGTAAGTGGAAATAATAAGGCGGTTATATCAGAAGGGCATGCAATTAAAAAAAACGAAGCATTTCTCCCAAATAAGTCCACATTCTTTTTAAGGAAAGAAAAAGCTACACAAGAAGTTAAGTGCAGTTAGATAAGTGAAAAAGCAGAAAGGCGGGTAAGAGGAACTCTTTGGGATGCCTGTGGATGTCAGTCCAGGCCCCAAGGGAAACAGGGTAGTAGATTTGGTTCTTCCTATATGCATAGGATCAAAATACCCACTTCCTGATGGCCTGGGGAACTCAAGGCAAAAGTCTGCTTAAAAATGGGGCTTGTGAGCTGGGCCTAATGGTACATGCCCGTAGTCCAAGCTTGAGGCAGGAGGATCCCTTGACCCCAGGAGTTTGAGGCTGCAGTGTGCTATGATTGAGCCACTGCACTCCAACCTGGGCAACATAGTGAGTCCTCATCTCTATTTTTTAAAAATGCTGTTTGTGATACACAGCAAGAGAAACACTCACACCCACCCCAGGAGATGGCAGTTTGACAGAGAGGGGTCTGGTAGTCCATAAATAGAGGTAAGAGATCATAGCAGAACACTAGTCCTTGTAGGGTAAGCCTAGGTCAACAGCACCCCGAAGGCCTAAGTATTCTGGCAACAAGGTGAATCTGGTCTTCATTCCTCACCTCTGCCTTGGTAGAGAAAGGAAAGATCTCACTTTGATGATTCCTTCCAAAATGTCCATTCCTTTCTTTCATTTGTCTCTGCTGAATTCAGGAGTGTTAAGGCAAGCTTGGCAGGGATTGTAGTAGAAAAATGAAATGAAGCTAGTTTCAGATTGGAATCCATGACTTCAGGTTCAGAATGTTGTCTAGGAGTTAAGGTGTGATGTTGAAGTGAGATGTAGTGCTTCTGGTTGAGTGGCAGTCTGTTCATCTGATTCTCTTGGCCTCTTCAACTGCTAAGACCTTACACTGGCCTTAGTCTGGTAGTTATAGGCAGGAGCCTTTCTGCTTTTTCACTTATTTAACTTCTTTGTGTAGCGTTTTCTTTCCTTAAAAAGAATGGGGTCACCTGGGGCCAGTGGCTCTCGCCTGTGATCCTAGCACTCCAGGAGGCCAAGGTGAGAAGGTCTGTCGAGGTCAGGAATTTCAAATCAGCCTGAGTAAGAGTGAGACCATCTCTGCTAAAAATAGAAAAAATTAGCCAGGCGTGTTGGCACCCCATAGTCCTAGCTACCTGGGAGGCTGAGGCAGGAACACTTGAGCCCAAGAGTTTGAGGTTGCAGTGAGCTATGATGATGTCACTATAGTCTGCCCAGGACAGACAGAGTAAGACCCTGTCTCCAAACAAAACAAAACAAAAAAAGAATGGAGTTTCATTTGAGAAAAATGTTTTTTTTTGTTTCTTAAATTGCATGCCCTTCCAATGTAACCGCCTTATTATTTCTATCTAGCAACTGAAGGGGCTCTTATCCAGAAAACCCCAGTGGGATCCTGCACAGGGCCCAGGACTCATCCAAGTCATCATGTAAAGTGTTCACTTGCATTTCATCCTAGGTACATGCAAAGACCTGGAGCTGTGCTCTGGAGGATTCTGAGCTGTGTGCTAGAAAGGAAACAGCTACTTGGAAGTCCCACAGGGGCCATTCTGGGCTAATTTAACAAAGTGGTAATAGCAAACAAATTTTGGTCTTTTGAAGTGGCTTTTTTTTTTTTTTTTTAATTTTGTTTTTAATTTTGTTTTTGTTTTTGAGACAGAGTCTCACTCTGCTGCCTAGGCTAGAGTGCCATAGCATTAGCCTAGCTCACAGCAACCTCAAACTCCTGGGCTCAGGCAATCCTCCTGCCTCAGCCTCCCAGGTAGCTGGGACTACAGGCACGCGCCATTGTGCCCGGCTAATTTTTTCTATTTTTAGTTGTTTGGCTAATTTCTTTCTATTTATAGTAGAGACAGAGTCTTGCTCTTGCTCAGGTTGGTCTCGAACTCCTGAGCTGAAGTAATCCTTACACCTCGGCATCCCAGAGTGCTAGGATTACAGGCGGGAGCCACCCCGCCCGGCCTGAAGTGGCTTTTTAATCCCATGGTTGATTCAAAGTGAGCAGCCAGCTTTGTATAATAGTAACTCAAATTTAGAATGAAATGTGTTAGAAGTACTTTTTTCCCTGGACCCAGGAAACAAAGCATTCAAGTCTAGCCTGTGAAAGGAAATGACTGCTACTTATATGTTAGGGTAACATAAGGGTAACCTGAATTACCAGGGTAGAAGCCAGAGAGAATGTTAGAAAAATAGCCCCTGGGTTGATTTTCTCTTTATTTCATCTTGCTTTGTCAGTATTAATAAGTAAAACCTGTGCAACCAACATATCCTTTTAGCTTGGAGAAAATGAATTTGCTTTGGTTTATCCTAGAGAGAGCAACACCGTGCATCATTTCTACCTTTGTGAGAAGCTCTGCAGGCTCCTAAGTAAATTAATTTATTTGGGGTCCACTTATTTCTTTAAATAAAAGTGTATTGGTTTTTCTTCCTCCTTTTGTTGTTCCCCTCTCCATTTTCCTTCTTTGTCCCATTTAACCCTGTGTTTTTCTTGTTTTTTTTTTTTTTGAGACAGAGTCTCACTTTGTTGCCCAGGCTACAGTGAGTGCCGTGGTATCTTCCTAGCTCACAGCAACCTCAATCTCCTGGGTTCAGGTGACCCTCCTGCCTCAGCCTCCCGAGTAGCTGGGACTACAGGCATGTACCACCATGCCCAGCTAATTTTTTGTATATGTATCTTTTTAGTTGGCCAATTAATTTCTTTCTATTTATAGTAAAGACGGGGTCTCACTCTTGCTCAGGCTGGTTTCGAACTCCTGACCTCGAGCAATCCTCCTGCCTCGGCCTCAGAGTGCTAGGATTACAGGTGTGAGCCACCGCGCCGGCCTTAACCCTGTGTTTGTTTCTAAGGTATCAGAACCCCCTACAGACTGTTTTCTTTCTGGAAACTGTTTGTTTGGAATTCTACAGTTGTCTAGAGCAAGAGAGGTGACCCACATTCAGTTAGAAGTAGAGCTTTGCACAGAATAATCCTCAGGGATGGACGGTTCAATAAGAGAGGAAGACATCAATATTTATTATAGGAAAGACAGTATTGGGGCATAGAAGCTAGCAGTGCATGTTTTTTCTTCCTGCTTAAAATATCCTGTAATAGGCCAGGTGCAGTAGCTCATGCCTGTAATCCTAGCACTCTGGGAGGCCAAGAGTGGAGGATTGCTCGAGGTCAGGAGTTGGAAACCAGCCTGAGCAAGAGCGAGACCCTGTCTCTACTATAAATAGAAAGAAATTAATTGGCCAACTAATATATATAGAAACAATTAGCCAGGCATGGTGGCGCATGCCTGTAGTCCCAGCTACTCAGGAGGCTGAGGCAGCAGGATCACTTGAGCCCAGGAGTTTGAAGTTGCTGTGAGCTATGCCGACGCCACGGCACTCAGTCTAGCCTGGGCAACTGAGCAAGACTCTGTCTCAAAAAAAAAAAAAAATCCTGTAACAATTTTGTAGACATTACTAGTGATCTGCATGTGAACTGAAGCTAGCAAATAAGAATGGGAAGAGTTCCTGGGAATGAGGATTTAAACAAAGTGTATGTCTAAGTGGCCCGGATATTTTTCTTTTTCTTTTCTTTATTGCTTCTTGGTACAATACTAGACAAATCTCTTGATGTTCCTTTCTTACATCTGTAAAATGGGAGTGAATGTTTGCCTCCCGGAAGATCATGCAAGACTTAAGGAATGCTCAATTATTTAGGGGTACTTTCGTTTAGATAACATAGAAATTGCAGATAACTACCTCTAAGAGTTTAGAATCTGGCTGCCCTCTTCAGGGCCTATTCCTAGGACAATTCCTTCCCAATAAGAACTGTACTTACTGTCTTCTTTACTCTTTTCCTCCCTCCAGTTTCATTGCTTTTAGTGCAATCACTAAATGCCTTGGTCATCCTTGACTCTTCCCTCAACTCCTACATATAATAAGCAGATTCTGTCTGTTCTTTTTCTGCTGTGTCTCTCCTATCTGCCCCACATTTCAAAATCCCCGTGTACATGGTGGTGTCCTCTTACCTGAACCATTGCAGTGATCTCCTTACAAGTCTTCCTAACCTTAAGTTCTCCTCTCCCTTAGAGATCATATGTGCACAGCACTCTCTGTTCCTACAGAATGAAGTTCAAATTCCTTAGTGTGGTGTTGAAGTCCTGCACAGCCTGGCCTTAGCCTGCCTCACTGGTCTTATCTGCCACAACTAATCTTCATTTTCTCTTACTTCAAACATAACGGCTTCTTCTTTATGGATAAAGCCCTGTACTTTTTCACCTCTGTGTTGACTTCTCATTTAGCTACATTTTAATAAGCTTGAATTTGCTGCCCTTAGCATTTTCCATTCTCTCTCCTTTCCACATGCCAGCCTAATGCCTTCCTTGTACATGAGTGCTCAAAAAATGTCTGTGTGTCTCTGGTTTAACTGTAGAGGCCCATACAACTCCTAGCTTGCAGCGCCTTGTAGCCTGAACACCTCCTGCCCCCTTCCTCCTTGAGCATGCTCTGCACTGCCCTCCCCCGCTTCCTGATTTGCTCTTACCCACTTCTCTTTTAGCTTTATCACCAGACCACAGACAGTTCACAGAAGGCCCACTGAGGGGAGAGCCTGAAGGAAAAATTCAAGTCATCTCTCCAGTGCCCTATCACCACTAACCTGTTAACGTGAAGTAATTGCACTGTAGTCTTCCTCTTTGAAAGCTAAACTGGTCATATTTAGTCCTTACTAGCCTAAATTGTATTTGCACAGAGTACAAATTGGATTTTCACTCCAGGGCTTACAGGTGTGCAGGGGATGAGACGTATTTTTAGCCATGTCTGTGCCCATTTTAAATGCCAAAATCATGGTACTTTTTTTTTAAAGTCATGAGATACTGAGAAATTATAAAAGAAATGAAAAAAGGAAAGAAAAGAAAATTCAGCGTGGATATTTGATTTGTAAGAAAGTAACAGAACTATTTGCAGGTGGTGGCCAGTTTGAAATGGGAAAAATAAGATTCTTTCCATTCTTTTTAATGTCCTGGGTTATGATCTTCACTCAAGAGCTCCCCGCCTTGTGTGCTATGTAAACACTTACCTCCCCTTTGCTGTAAGAGTAAAATCCAAACCGCAAGTGACGTTCAAGTCTTACAGTTGGCCCTAAACTAATTACTGTTGTCATCATCATTATTACTAGCAGTCACCGTTTGTTAAGGACTTACTGTGGGTCTGTGGGTTTATGCTGCAAAAGTTTGTGGGCAAAAGTTCTGGAAAAGAATCTCCATTTTTCAGTTGGGGACGTTGAGGCTCAGAGAGGATAGGTATCATGCCTGTGATCATGCACCTGGTCAGTGACACAGCTGTCTTTGTGCTTTTGGTGACATTTTTTCCTTTGCCAGAAATGTTTTCTGAGCTCCTCATTTTTTGTTTTTGTTTTTTATTATTTTATCACTATTTTTTAAATTATTATTTTTTAGACAGGGTCTCATTTTGTCTCTGGGGCTGGAGTGCAGTGGTGTCATCATAGCTCACTGCAGCCTCCCACTCCTGGTCTCAAGCGATCCTCTTGCCTCAGCCTCATGAGTAGCTGGGACTACAGGTGCATGCTTCCATGCCTGGCTAATTTTTTAATTTTTTTGTAGAGACGGGGTTTTGATATTGCCCAAGCTGCTCTCAAACTCCTGGGCTCAAGCAATCCTCCCACCTCAGCCTCCCAAAGTGCTAGGATTACAGGTGTGAGGCACCATGCCTGGCCTATTTTTAAATCTTTTTAAAGACTTATGCCACTCAGGAGCCACTTGTTTTTCTGATAGGTGATACAGTCTCTTGGTTGGAGTATAGACCTTTTTTTTTTTTTTTTAGAGACTCACTCTGTTGCCCGGGCTAGAGTGCTGTGGCGTCAGCCTAGC
Source organism: Microcebus murinus (assembly GCF_040939455.1). NCBI lineage: Eukaryota > Metazoa > Chordata > Mammalia > Primates > Cheirogaleidae > Microcebus > Microcebus murinus. The sequence continues at coordinate 27,464,066 of NC_134105.1, read as the reverse complement.
TCACAGCAACCTCAAATTCCTGGGCTCAAGCAATCCTTCTGCCTCAGCCTCCCGAGTAGCTGGGACTACAGGCATGTGTCACCATGCCTGGCTAATTTTTTCTATATATAGTTAGTTGTCCAGCTAATTTCTGCCTATTTATTTATTTATTTATTTATTTTTGAGACAGTCTCACTCTGTTGCCCGGGCTAGAGTGCTGTGGTGACTGCCTAGCTCATAGCAACCTCAAACTCCTGGCCTCAGGCGATCCTCCTGCCTCAGCCTCACAAGTAGCTGGGACTACAGGCATGTGCTACCATGCCCAACTAATTTTTTCTATATATTTTTAGTTGGCCTTTTACTTTCTATTTTTAGTAGAGATGGATCTCACTCTTGCTTAGGCTGGTTTCGAACTCCTGACCTTGAGTGATCCACCTGCCTCGGCCTCCCAGAGTGCTAGGACTACAGGCCAGAGCGACTACGCCGGGCCGGGAGCTTAGACTCTTGACTCAGATTCCCTGGGTTTGGATCCTGGCTATGTATGTACTCTTATTACTATGTACTCTTGGACAAGTTATTTAACTTCTCTGTGTTTATCTTCTGTAATATGAACATAATAACAACACCTACCTCACAGAGTAATTGTGAGGATAAAAGATATGTGAAATGATTAACATATAGTAAGTATTAAGTATCTGCTATTAGTATTGCTCATGGTAATATTACTCTCATTGTCATCATCAACACAGCTTGACTTGGATTCTGGGTAGTTGGATCTAGATTGTTTTATCTTCCCATGAGTTGAACACATTCCTTGCTAGTGTGTGTGGCCTTGTCGTAGACTGAGAGAACCCTTGGCACGGCCCCCTGGTGGCGCATGCGCAGCACGGTGTTTCTGGTAAACATCAACCAACTCTGCCAGTTTGAACTGTCAGGTATTTTGCAGCACATGGTTTGCAGCTATTTTGCTTACATGGTTTTACAGGTTCTTCCGGTGTGTTGGAAATGAAGTGCAAAGGCTGGTGACTGAGAAGATAAGAGGGGACACTGCCTATTAGACCTGTCTAGTAGATACCCAGGAAGGATAGGACGTGATCTCCACCCAGCAGTGACAGGTGCACACCCACACATCCTGTAGAAACCATGATGGGGCCGGGCGTGGTGGCTTACGTCTGTAATCCTAGCTCTCTGGGAGGCCGAGGTGGGCGGATTGCTTGAGATCAGGAGTTCGAAACCAGACTGAGCAAGAGCGAGACCCCATCTCTACTATAAATAGAAAATAATTAATTGGCCAACTAATATATATAGAAAATATTAGCCGGGCATGGTGGCGCATGCCTGTAGTCCCAGCTACTCGGGAGGCTGAGGCAGCAAGATTGCTTGAGCCAGGAGTTTGAGGTTGCTGTGAGCTAGGCTGATGCCACGGCACTCACTCTTTCCTGGGCAACAAAGTGAGACTCTGTCTCAAAACAAACAAACAAACAAAAAAACCATGCTAGTATTTTTGCTTTGTTGTCCAAACAGGTTTAACCTTTCTATTCACCAAGTACTTACTCCTGAGAGTTTACAGTTTCACTGATGATGCTGTGTTCCTGTTTGCAAAGGGGAGGCTGTGACGCTTCGGAGTCAAGCAGATCTGGGTTTTAATGTCAACTGCTCTACTTACTGGCTCTGTGTCTTTGGGTGTGTCTGCTCTGGGCCTCAGTATCCTTACTTGTCAAAGGAGGCCAGTAATCAGACACAGTACAAGGAGCACATAGCACAATACATAGCTGTGAGAGGGCACTCAATACACGGTAGTCAGTATTATGAAAGCAGAGGGGGATAAGGGGTAGGGAAGGAGAGGGAAAAGGACAAACAGTTCCTGAATGCCTGCTGTGTACCGGGCATTGTGCTAGGTTCTTGACCTGTAAAGATTGTATTTGTTTATCCTTTTGGCTTCTCTGTAAGTGTGATAGCATTACCTCCATTTTACAAATGAGGAACCAAATTAAGTAATTTGCTTGACGTTTCATTTGAGGTGATGGGTGGAGCCAGTAAAACAGTCCGCTCTGTTTTATTACAAAGCCCAAGGCATTTTCTAGAATACTTTAATGTCTCTTAAAGTGCCAAACAAGTTATATAGAGAAGAACACCCTCAGAATTCAGAGGAGTGACTGCTGAGGCCTGGACTGGTGTGGCTTAGGAAGGACTTCATGATGGGAGAGACAGGCGTGGAGACTGGGATCTGGAGGAGAGGTGGCCAGAAAACAGGAGGGACCTCTTGTGAGGGCAGCAGTGAGTGTGGCATGCATGGGGAGCCTATCATTTTATTTATTTATTTATTTATTTATTTATTTATTTATTTATTTATTTATTTATTTAATGAGACAGAGTCTTACTTTGTTGCCCAGGCTAGAGTGAGTGCCATAGTGTCAGTCTAGCTCACAGCAACCTCAATCTCCTGGGCTCAAGCAATCCTGCTGCCTCAGCCTCCCAAGTAGCTGGGACTACAGGCATGCGCCACCATGCCTGGCTAATTTTTTTCTATATATATTAGTTGGGCAATTAATTTCTTTCTATTTATAGTAGAGACGGGGTCTCGCTCTTGCTTAGGCTGGTTTCGAACTCCTGACCTTGAGCAATCCGTCTGCCTCGGCCTCTCAGAGTGCTAGGATTATAGGCGTGAGCCACCGGGCCTGGCTAGGAACCTATCATTTTAGATCAGGCTGACTTTGGGTGATGGATTGATGAGGGTAAGTAGAGTCAATATGCAAAAGACCTCAGATGCCAGTTGAACCAGTTTTTGCCTTAACCTGCTGGCAGTGGTGTAACACTGAGAGTTTTAGAGCCAAGTCCAGAGACCAGACAGGATAGGGAGAAGTGGGAGGATCTCTCAGTTGGGAGACTCTTGAGGTCGCAAGTGAGGAGGTGATGGCCTGGAGGAAGGCAGCCATGAGAGTGAGGAGCCGGATGACTGAGTCTCTGGAGCCCAAAGAGAGAAGTGAGTGGATGGCAGGATGGTACTCCTAGCTGATGGAGAGAATGCTGGAGCTGGTGGCAGAAGGGAGAGCTTGGGAAGAGGCCCAGAAGTTGGCCATGGTTTTACCTGGGACACACTATGTACAAATCGTCCAGCAGACAGTGGAGGGGCCTAGCAGGGCTGGACAGCTCTGTTTATGCTCAACTGTGACAGCTGGTGGTTCTGCTTGTAGAAGAAGAAGAACAAGGTCTAGATCTGCACTGTCCAATATGGTAGGCACTAGCCATAGGTGGCTATTTAAATTTAATTTAGATAAAATCTAATCAATGCAGTTTCTCATTTGTTTAAGCCACATTTTAAGTGTTAAAGTGTGGCTAATGGCTACTGTATAATATGGTGCAGTTATAGAATATTTCTATCATAAAAAAAAAAATTCTATTGGGCAGCACTGGTCTAGGCCTTGGGGAGTGCCTACAAATAACTTGGGGGCCTACAGGAGAAAACAGAGCAAAACAAGAAGACAGAAGGAGCAATTAAATGAAAAAATAATGTGGCCTCTCAGACAATTCTGAAAAGAAAGGGGATATTTCAATTTTGGTTTGAGTTTACTTTTTTCCTTGTATAATGTCATGTTTTAGAAAAAGCCCAGACCTGAAGTCAGTGGTTGGCCAGGCTACAAGATATTGAAATTGAGGCCTTGCCTCCTATCTTTGTTTTGTAGGTCTGGGCTTTCAACAGGTCTGGATTGGCTTCTAGAGCACTTTTTGGTCATGCCTCCAGCTGACCATGGGAAAAGAAGATAGCAACCATATGAGGCAGATACTGTTATCTTTGTTCAGTTGAGGGAAGTGGAAGCTTCCAGACGTTAGATAACTTACTGAAGGTCACACAGCCGGTAAGAAGCAGGGCCAGAAATAGAACCTAAATATTTGAGTCCAAAGCTGGTGTGTGTGTGTGTGTGTGTGTGTGTGTGTGTGTGTGTAAAACACATAAAAATACTTGTTATTTTTGCTAACTTTGAAAGTACATATAAGGAAAAAAAAAATCCTACCACTGAGAAATGACTACTGTTAACATTTTTTTTTTTTTTTGAGATAGAGTCTCGCTCAGTTGCCCTGACTAGAGTGCCATAGCAGCAGCCTAGCTCACAGCAACCTCAAACTCCTGGGCTCAAGTAATCTTCCTGCCTCAGCCTCCTGAGTAGCAGGGATTACAGGCATGCGCCACCATGCCCGGATAATTTTTTCTATATATTTTTAGTTGGCCAATTAATTTCTTTCTATTTTTGGTAGAGATGGGGACTCACTCTTGCTCAGGCTGGTTTCGAACTCCTGACCTTGAGTGATCCACCCGCCTCAGCCTCCCAGAGTGCTAGGATTACAGGCGTGAGCCACCGCGCCCGGCCTACTGTTAACATTTTGGTGTATACCCTGCCAGACTTTCTATGTATATATGTCTGTGTCTGTATAAATGTAGTATGTGTATATTTACAAACGTGTTAAATATGTATGTAGACATATATTCCAGTCCTTTCTAATGCATATAGATATGTCAGGCCATGCTCATAACTACCATCCTCAATCCCTTATGGGCAATTCTGAAGTCCCGAAAGCTCTGAAGGCTAAAAAAAATTTCTTTTAAGTTTGGCCCAAGTTCAATTTGGCAGTAAGAGTTGCTTGAACTGACATGAGACTATTTATAGGCTTTGTTTATCCCACTGTGTTACTATTCATAAGTTACACTGTGGAAATATAAAAGGGTTTGATTACTGGTGTTAACTTAGACTCTGCTGGGGTTGTTATATAACATTTGGTATAGGTAATGTGTTATCTCTCTAAAATCTCCCCAAATCTGAATTCCAAAATACACTTGGCCCAAAAGGTTTCAGATAAGAGATTGTGGATTTCTATAGGTTATACTGCTGCTTGGGCTAAGGAAGGGGCCTCAAGTGTTAACATTGACTATTTAGTGAGGTGTGTGAGAGGGGTTTTGGTTCTAAAATATGCGCAGTGCAAAGTGCAAAATTTGCAAGAAAAATAGAACATTTGCACTTTTATACATCCACATCAAGCTGCAGTTGTTACTATGATTTGCCTACTAGGTAGGCTGTTACTGGGAAATGGTTTCAACTGTAGCATGAAAGGTGGTCAGCAAGAATCACACTGAGCTTAGTCTGTGCTCTGAGGCTATTTGTTCAGGATTTGACTGCCTAGTGTGAACCATGTTTCATGGCAAGCTGGGGCCACAGAAGAAAAAACATCAGTCCCTGCTTCCAAGAAGCCTTGTGATCTAGCTAAAGAGGTAAGACAAATAAGAACAGTTAAACCCAGTTGTGGTTCCATTATGATAAACATAAACGCCTTGATAGAGGTAAGCACCGTGTTGTGTGAGCATATAAGGAGAGGGCCAGAGAAGGCTTTTTGGAGGTGATGACTCCTGAGCTGGGTCTTGAAGGATGAGTTTGTCGCTCACAACATGGGGGTGGAACTGGCAGGTGGTTAGGATATACCTAGGAGCAGGAGTGGGCTGAGGAGGTAATATCTGAAAAGATAAATAGTTTTGGTGTGACTGTATTGGGAGGTGGGAGCAGGGAGTTTGGAGTGGGCATGGGAAACAGGGCTGGAGAGGTAGACTGAGGCTATTTATACATGTCTTTGTGTGCAATACTCAGAGGTTTGGGTTTTATTCCAAAAATGATGTCAGTTATTGAGGGATTTTATGCACAGGAATGACCAGCTCAGATTTATGTTTTCTTCTAGGTGTTGGCAGAATGTAGGCAGGGAAATCACTAAGTGGGCTTTACACAAATATTAAGGGCCTAATAAACTAAGGCATGGCAGTACGGACAGAGAAGAGGGTCAGGTATAAAATTTAGGAGAGAGGATTCATAGGCCTCAGTTGACTGAATGTGGGAAGAAAAGAAAAGTCCCTCTTGTCATCTAAAGGATTAGAGGTCTGAGGTTGGGAAAAGGGCCGAGTGGGAGTAGGGAAGCAGGAGTGGAGAAAGGACAGGAAGCTGTGGCCAGAGAGGGAACTGTGGGGCTGTGTAATGGCAAATCTGGTAGAGAGCCGCTGACAGCCAGCTTCCGTGCAAGACTCTGGAGAGAAGAGATTCCGAGAAGACCGCTCTGTGGCTGGAAATCCCCCACATCATGCCTTGAAGTTTCCATACATAGAGTCATGGTGAAGATGTTCCAGTCCTCACTGGACTAAGTCCAGAGAGGGATCCCATGTGGGAGCATGGACAAGATATATGTCTGCATGGCAGTTTTCCCACTAGTACACTACCCACGCCTGGCTGTGAGCTGAATCCACAGGGACAAACCCGCTGGTCCCCAGGAGATGTCCTTACATTGAGGCTATTAGGAAGTACCCAAAGAAGCAAAATCCTGATGGAGTCCATAGGGAAGTACTGACAGGCAGAAGCAGCACTTAATCATGACTCCTTAGTTTAAAAAGTACAGGTGCTTTTGCATCTTATAAAGCCTCATTACAGGCCGGGCGCTGTGGCTCACGCCTGCAATCCTAGCTCTTGGGAGGCCGAGGCGGGCGGATTGCTCAAGGTCAGGAGTTCAAAACCAGCCTGAGCAAGAGCGAGACCCCGTCTCTATAAAAAAAATAAATAAATAAATAAAAAATAAAGCCTCATTACATATTTATACTAAAGTCTGCACTTTATGGATGAAGAAATTAGACCCAAAGAGAAGTCATACAGGAAGGTAATGGTAGAACTGCACATCAAGTTTCCTGATATTTTGCTGCACTTAACACATGGAGTACCTTTTGTGTACCTAACACCATTTTACATCTCAGGGAAGTAGCATAAAGAATACCAAATCCTTGCCTCATAGAGATCACTTTTTTTGAGACAGGGTCTTGCTCTGTTGCTCAGGCTGGAGTGAAATGGCATGATCACTGTGGCCTCGAACCTCTTGGCTCAAGACATCCTCCTGCCTCAGCCTCCCAAGTAGCTGGGATAATAGGTGTGCACTACCACAACTGGCTAATTTTCAAATTTTTTGTAGAGACAGGATCTGAGTATGTTGTCCAGGCTGGTCTTGAACTTTTGGCTGCAAGTGATCCTCCTGCCTTGGCCTCCCAAAGTGCTTTAATTATAGGCATGAGCCACCACACCTGGCAGAGCTTACATTTCAGTGGGAATGAATGGCATCCAATAATAATGAATACATACAAGATTTAACATCAAATGGTATTAGTGCTAAGGGGGAAATTTAAAAAAAAAATAAATGGTGTGGCTCCCAAACTGTGTGCTAAGGTACCCTGGGCTCTGCAGTGACACTCACAGGGATACTGTGGGAGATTTAACATTTTCAAGGTAAACACAGAAATCTATTGGAACACCAGATTATAAACACCAATTATAAATGTTCACAGTTTCAACTTTATATGGTGCTGCATTCCTTTTGATGACATATCTTTGGAAAGCTGGGTTTTTGGTGGCTGCTGTAATTAAAAACAAGTGCTGTGCAAAATCAATGTGGAAAATTGTGTTTGGTATCTAACCTGATTGCAACATTTGAGAAGTTGTTCAGTACCCAACAGGTATAACACATCTCGTTAGTAATTGTAATTAAGATTAAAGGGAAATGTTTTTTCTTTCTATTTATGTGTATTATTTTATTTAAACTGCTACTAAGTTGTTAGGGCTTAAGTACTTATTAATTTATTTGGCCCTAACTACTTAAGTAGAACTGTTAGGTGTTTCTTTTGGCCTAGAGGTGCCTTGAGAAAATGACTGAGACAGTAGGGTGTGGTGAGCTCAGCACACTTAGGAGCCTCTGGAATAAGGGGATAGAGTGATGTGGGGTGGCGGGCCTCTGACTATTATTTGGGGCATCAGAGAGAGCTTCTGACATTTGGACAGAGGCCTGGGTGAAGTGAAGGAGTGGGCAGTGTGGCGATCTTAAGGAAAAGCACTCCAGGCAGAGGGGCTAGCAAGAGCAAAGGCCCTGAGTTAGGAATGAGCTTGACATGTTCTGGGAACAGCCAGAAAGGAAGCGTGGCAAGGTCTGGCTGAGTGAGATGGAGCATGGCCAGTGAGGTTGGAGAGGCATCAGGAGCCAGGTCAGGTAGGCCCTTATTATCTTTGTTTAGGAGTTGGAATGTGAAAATGTGTTGGGAATCTATTTGAATGTTTTAAGCAAGGAAGTTACTTCATCTGATGCTCGGATGTACTTTTTTTCCTCCCCAAATTCATTCTGGCTGCTCTATGGAACACTAACTGTAGGAGTGTACTCTAAGCACAGAAAGCAGTTAGGAAGCTGCTGCTGTAGTCTTGGTGAGAACTTTGTTTTTTGTTGTTGTTGTTTTGTTTTGTTTTTTAGGTAGAGCTTGCTTGAATTGCAGATGAATTAGATATGGGTGTGGGGCAGGGAGGAGTCAGGGGTGAGTCCTAGGTGTTTATTCTGAGCAGCTGGTTGGATGATGTGCCATTTACTGAGCTTAGAATGCCTACGTGGAGAAAGAGCAAAAATCTAGAACTCAGGTAGAAGGTGCAGACTGGAGATGGAAATTTGAGAGTAATCAGCATGTAGGTGGTTTTTACACCTATAAGACTAAATGAGATCTTGAGATAAGAACCTTACCCCAGGTCTCTGGGGTCATTCAGGTGTGAAGAACTATAGAAACTATTTACCAAAGGAGGGAAGAACCATCTGTCAAGACCAACCAAAGAGTGGAAGTAGACTTAGCTGAAAACTGTGCATTGACCATTGGATTTGGCAGTGGAAAGGTGGTCTGTAATGTTTTTTTTTTTTTTTTTTTTGAGACAGAGTCTCGCTTTGTTGCCCAGGCTTGAGTGAGTGTCATGGCTTCAGCCTAGCTCACAGCAACCTCAAACTCCTGGGCTCAAGCAATCCTCCTGCCTTAGCCTCCCGAGTAGCTGGGACTACAGGCATGTGCCACCATGCCTGGCTAATTTTTTCTATTTATATTAGTCGGCCAATTAATTTCTTTCTGTTTATAGTAGAGACGGGGTCTCACTCTTGCTCAGGCTGGTTTTGAACTCCTGACCTTGAGCAATCCTCCCACCTCGGCCTCCCAGAGTGCTAGGATTACAGGCGTGAGCCACCTCGCCCATGGTCTGTAACCTTAACACAGCAGTTGCCGTGGGGTAGTGGAGACAAGGCTTGATTGCAGAGGGTTGAGAAGAGAATGGGAGGTGAGGCAGAGACTAGATAAGCCTTTCAAAGAGTTTTGATTTTGGTCTTCAATATGCATTTTTTTAAATAAAAATTTAAATTTTAAAAGTTTTAAATTCCCATACCCCCTTTAGTGAGGTTGTTTCATATATTTTTGATATAGTTAGAGTCTTTTGTCATTTTCTACATTTTACCCTGGGATCCCTTGATGTCCTAAATGATTTTTAAAATTTGCATACATTAAGATTCATTCTTTGTATTATAAATTTATGTGGATTTTGAACCCCATGAATAATGTCATGTATCCACCATTACAGTTTCTTCCCACATAGTTTCACTGCCCTAAAAAGTCTCCTGTGCTTCACCAGCCTAATCCCAACCCCAGAACCCCTGGCAGCCACTGATGTATTTGCTATCTCTATAGTTTTGACTTATCCAGAATGTTGGAATCATGTAGGAGGTAGTCTTTTCAGACTGACTTCTTTCACTTAGCAGTACACATTTAAGATTCATTCATGTCCTTTCATGGTTTGATAACTTGTTCCTTTTTATTGCTGAGTAATATTTCATTAGAGGACATACTACAGTGTGTTTATCCATCCACCTATTAAAAGACATCTTGGTTGCTTCCAGTTTTTGGCAGTTGTACATCAAGCTACTATTAACGTTTACATAAAGGTTTTTATGTGAACATAAATTTTTTTTTTTTTTTGAGACAGAGTCTCACTCTGTTGCCCGGGCTACAGTGCCGTGGCGTCAGTCTAGCTCACAGCAACCTCAAACTCCTGGGCTTAAGCAGTCCTTCTGCCTCAGCCTCCCGAGTCGCTGGGACTACAGGCATGCACTACCATGCCCAGCTAATTTTTTTTCTATATGTTTTTAGTTGGCCAGTTAATTTCTTTGTATTTTTAGTAGAGACAAGGTCTCGCTCTTGCTTAGGCTGGTTTCGAACTCCTGATCTGAGCGATCCTCCCGCCTCAGCCTCCCAGAGAGCTAGGATTACAGGCGTGAGCCACTGTGCCCAGCCTGAACATAAATTTTTATATCAATAAATATCTATCCTACTCTAATGCTCTGAAAAAAAAAAAAAAAGAATAAATATCTAGGGGCCGGGTGCAGGGGCTCACGCCTATAATCCTAGCACTCTGGGAGGCCGAGGTGGGAGGATTGCTCAAGGTCAGGAGTTCGAAACCAGCCTGAGCAAGAGTGAGACCCCATCTCTACTATAAACAGAAAGAAATTAATTGGCCAACTAATATATATAGAAAAAATTAGCCGGACATAGTGGCACATGCCTGTAGTCCCAGCTACTCGGGAGGCTGAGGCAGCAGGATTGCTTGAGCCCAGGAGTTTGAGGTTGCTGTGAGCTAGGCTGATGCCACGGCACTCACTCTACCCTGGACAACAAAGCGAGACTCTGTCTCAAAAAAAAAAAAAAAAAAAAAGTATCTAGGAATGCTGGATCATATGGTAAGACTGTTTAGTTTTATAAGAAACTGCCAAACTGTTTTCCAAAGTGGCTATTCCATTTTCCATCCTCAAATCCATTAATGAGAATTACTGTTGCTCCGCATCCTTTGTCAGCAATTGGTATTGTCACTTTTTTTCCCCAAATACCTTAATTCTCTAAGCTTTGTAGCTTAGTGAAAGCAAAACAAGAGAAGTAGAATCCAGTTGAGGATTTGGTTTCCAGGAATAATAATTATTAAGTGACCATGGGGTAGTAGAATTCTAGACACAACCCATTCTAGGTCTCCCCTTTCTTATTTTTGTTGTCTGCTGGAGACAATGGGAAGATTACCTCAGATGTTTTAAAAGAATGCTCTAGACTTGAACTTGGATATTATGTATTCATATAAAGCCTATAAGGGATTCAGGTTCATCTAGTATTTTCTGCTGAATTGTTGAGTGATTGTGCTGCTTATAATGTGTTGAGCAGTGTTATGATGATGGGGATATAGTGATGAATAAATCAGATGTCTCATTCTCAGTAAGCTTACAGACTAACTGGGGAGAAAAAACAGTTACAATACACAGCAATCAAGGCTACAATGGGAGAAGTACAAGAAGCTGTAGAAACACCAGTATCAGGGCATCTGATCAACCTATGAGGGGTCAGAGAAAACTTTTTGGAAGAAATGACCTCTACGATGTGGCTTACAGCAGGAGTTAGCTAACTACAGTCCATAGGCCAAATTCAGTCCGCCACCTGCTTTGGTACAGCTCATGAGCCAAGAATGGTTTTTACATGTTTAAATGTTTGAAAAGACTCAAAAGAGAACAGTAGCTTGTGATATATGAAAATTATATGATATTCAAAATTTTAGTGTCTATAAATAAAACATCATTGCAGTGGAGAACTGCTCATGGCTGCTTTTGCACTGGCAGAGTTGAATAGTTGCAACACAGACTTATGGCCTGCAAAGCCTAGGACATTTGCTTTGTGGCCCCTTAGAGAAAAAGTTTGCTGACCCGTGGCACAGGATAGGTAGGAGTTAGTCATATAGAGTGAGGAAGGGGGAAGTCAGCTTCTGATGGGATCTTTGTATAGCTGCAGTAACAGTAATATATTAATACTTAGAGCATGGCATCGAAGAGGCAGGGGCCGGAGCACTGTGGTGAGTGATGTGGCTAAAGCGGTGGGCAGGGTCTAGACTGGGAAGAGCCTAGGCAACCATAGGAAGGGATCTGGGTTTATCCAGTGGGGAGCCTTTAAAAGATTTAAAGTGATGTGATCAGAATTACTTTTTCAGAAAATCCTCTGGCCACAGGATAGACATTGAGTTGGAGAAGGTAGGATGAGAAAAGAGGCAGGGGGACTAGTTCAGGCTTTTGTAGTCACTCAAGGGAGATGTTGATAACCTGGACTAGTTAGTATAGCGACATTGGGGATAGGAATAAATTTATTTGAGAGACATTTAGGAAGCAGAATTGAAAGGCTTTGGTATCTTAGTTCATTCAGATGCTATAACAAAATACTGTAGACTGGTGTCTTATAAACAACAGAGATTTATTTTTCATAGTTCTGGAGGCTGGGAAGTTCAAGATCAAGGTGCTTTGAGTTTTAGTGTCTGATGAGGGTCCACTTCCTGGTTTATAGACAGCTGTCTTTTTGAGGTGTTCTTACATGGTGGAAAGGGAACTCTGGTTTTTTTAGCCCTTTATAAGGGCACTGATCCAAATCATGAGGGCTCCTCCTTTGTGACCCAAACACCTCCCAAAGGCCCCACCTCCTAGTGCATTACCTTGGGGGTTAGGATTTCAACATATGAATTTTGGGAGGGACATAAATATTCAGTCTGTAGCACTTGGTGATTGATTGGAAGCATTGAAGTGTGATTATTTTCATGTTCCAAAAGATTTTCTTTTTTTGAAAAGTTTGTTTTTTGTGGTTCGTGAGAAAAGCATGGTTGAGAATTCCATGTTTAGTAATAGTTGTCAGAGAAAAATTCTTCCGTGATGTTTCATGCCTCCAGAGAGAGCTCCTTCCTATAATTTGGGTGTTGAAGTCATATATCTCTGTGGCCTCTTCATGTTGTTCCCTGTTGACAAGAAATTTGACTTTTAAGGAGCAGAGAAGCTATTGGCAGATTAATTTGTATTTTCAAGTTTATCTTGGTTTAACAACTTTCATTTCTTTTTTGAGAGTCCTTGGGCTCTTTGGTTTTCAAGGCAATTTGTTTACAATGACGTTCCCTAGAGCACTTAGAAGCTTTCCAGTTTTGGATCTTTGACCCTTGCCTTTCTCCTCTTTGGAGAAAGTCTCTCTTGCAGTAGAAGGTAACAAAATCACTGTCTTATAATTTATAAAATGTTATGTGGCTTTTAAAGTTCCCACTTTTACATGTCAACTCATTCGATCCTGCAGTAAAGCTGTGAAGAAGACATGACACAGGTCAAATTCCTGAGATTAAGAGAGGTTAGATGGCTCGCCCAAAGTCAGAAGACCAATAAGTAGTAAAGCAGGCGATAAAACTTAGGTTTTTGGATTTCATAGTTTTATATTTTCTATAATGTACAATGTCTCTGGGAAAAGGGGGTTAGGCTAGTTAGAATAGTTATGTTTTTAGCAGTAAAAACATCCAGATGAAATACTTTTTTTCTCCTCTGTGTATGCTTTGTGTGACTTCACCCAGACACCAGCATAGGCCTTTCCTATGCTTGAAAGCAATACGTGGGCTACCAATAATTCCCAGACTACAGATTGAGAAGCTGTGGTCTGTATATTAATGCATCTGTAAGTATATTTTAATTCCTTTCCTCTCTCTTTAGGTGGTTCCAACTGTGACAGTTCAAGGCCAAATGGGAAGGGTCTGCTTGTGGATCCAAGTTCCAGGGGTCAGGATAAACCAGAAAACTTGCTTACAAGGTAATGCAACTCTCCCTTCATTTGTATCTCTTAGGCCTGAGCTTTTCCTCATGATAGAACTGAGACCATTTCTGTACATAGTTTGAGTTGTCCCAGGGTGGCTGGCTTAGGGAATGTTCTTAATATTGCCTGCTATTTATTGAATACTTACAATGTATGCTAGGTACCATGTTCTTACATGGATTATTTTATTTTAACTTAAGAAGTAGGTAATTTTTTCTGTCTTACAGCTAAGGAAACTCAGGTGATGAGAAGTTATATAACTCACCCAACATTCCAGAACTAGCAAGGATTTGAAACTGGCAGTATCACCTTGTCTTCGAAATGTAGATTAGAAACATTTGACTTCTCCCTTTCATTCTTTTAGGAGTTCCTGACTAAAGATACTTTTTTTCCTCTTTTTTATTTATTCTTTTCTTTTTTTCCTGATGTCTTGTTATATTTAATCTGCACTCCAGTGCCTCCTACTGATGGTAACCAGAATCATCAAAATTTCACTTTCTGGCAGGGCATGGTGGTGCACACCTGTAGTCCCAGCTACTCGGGAGGCTGAGGCAGGAGGATTCCTGGAGTCCAGGAGTTCAAGGTTGCGATGAGCTATGGTTGCCCCACTGTACTCTAGCTCAGGCAATAGAGTGCGACCCTGTCTCTAAAAAGAAAACAAAAACAAAAACTTCACTTTCTTATTTGTGTCCATATTTTATGCACGTAAGCAGCAATGAACAATCCTTGAAAACTTTAAATGTAGCTACATCTATCGGTCTTAATTCACTATTGAGCCATCTCAGTATATAGATATGTTTTTACATAGCCTTAATTAGTATGCACATAACAATAGTAATATCAAATACTTATGTGGCATTTATTCAGTGTCAGAAACTATTTTTGCTTAAGTTGGCATTTGACTGATTTGTAGAATGACTATAAATATGTATTACACAAATAATGAAATGTACATTTTCATTGCATTTTTATTTTGTATTATTCCTATGAAATAGAGATATGGAAGTAGAATTACTAAGGCAAAGGACCTGGAGGGTATTATAATCTTATTCCATGAGGCACTAAAGTCCAGAAAGAGCTCTACGAGAGGACTGAATTTTTTTGCTTTAGTTTTTTTCCTTTGCTTTTGTCTATGAAGTCTGCATTTTAATCTCATACTCTGCCACCGTCCAGCTGGACAAATCTTTGATGATGCTGAGCTTCATTTTTCTCATTTGAAAATGAAGAAATTATATTAATTATCTTCAAGTTCCCCTTCTGGTCTGAGATTCTGTGAATCTATTATCAGAAAAATCTCTGGACCAATATATTATGCGATTAGCAACATATAACTTCACTTAATCTCACATAGAAATAGTGTTGTTTTAGTAAACAGATTTTACTTTGGTCTCCTTTAGTATTCTGTGACTCTGACGCTTGTGTGTCTGGGAACTTCTAGCTTTGTATTTATTTATTTTGCCATGGAGGACTCATTAACATATGAAAAAAATGTTTCTGTTTTTCCAGACAGACTAAATCCAAGTCTGAAATTACTGACATGGTCCGTTCCTCCACTATCATCACAGTACCAGACAAGGCTCATATTTTATCAATGCAGAAGTTTGGACTGCGAGATACAATTGTGAAATCACATCTAGTACAGAAAGAAGAGGATTATACCTATATCCAGAACTTCAGGTAGCTACCTGGGTCTTAGACTGTTTTCAAAGCAAAATGATCTTTCAGTTCTCTAGAATGTAAATGCTCCCCCCCCCCACGGCCCACCTCCCCCCACCATACCCTGGGTTTGGAAGCAAATTTTTCTATAGAATCTTTCCCCTCATTTTCAGAATGAGTGATTCTGTTCACTCGTCATTAACACACATCTATTCTGTTCCTTTCCTGGGCAGGCACTCTGGCAGGGTGGGACTGAGAGTTATACAACTTGAGAACAGTTACAGA
The DNA here is from genome assembly GCF_040939455.1 of Microcebus murinus. Lineage (NCBI taxonomy): Eukaryota > Metazoa > Chordata > Mammalia > Primates > Cheirogaleidae > Microcebus > Microcebus murinus. The sequence goes on along the minus strand of NC_134105.1, from coordinate 27,448,651 downwards.
AATATTTACAGAGACAAATGGTGATTCTTGTGTACCCTCTGAGGATTTATACTCCCTTGATCATTCTGGGACTTTGAAGAAAGTCATATAAAATGAAGATAGTAAAATGAAGTTAGTTGGTGTTTGGTAATCTTTTTAGGCAAGATAACTGAAAGCTAAATGAATAAAGGTTGCAATATTTTGCTAGATCTTTAAAAATCATTGCATCAGGACTGTAAGACAAGATAACGTTGTTTCTAGGGATATAAACAGTGAAATTATGGTGAAGAAGTAAACTTTTGAATACTGGTGTTGCTTTCCTGCTAAAAATAATTACCAAGGTACTTTTCATTTATTCATTTCAGTACCATGCACAGGGTTAAGAATCATTTTGTAGGTGATGGCTTGATAATGGCTGCCTAAGGGAGGTGGAAATGTTCAGAGTAGGCCTGTACCATTCGAAGTTGTTATCACAAAAGGGAGGTGGAAATGTTCAGAGTAGGCCTGTACCATTCGAAGTTGTTATCACAAAAGCAGCAGATACCCTGGTAGACTGCAAGTCACCCCTTGGTTCTGCAGTCACTGGTCTAGGTCAGATATGACATTTCTTATGTCTTAAAATGCCACTCTACAGAGACTGAAATCAGCATAAAATACTTTCCCCTGTCATCTCCATAGTGCTTCTGAATCACTGATTGATTCTCTTTGTGACAGGTTTTTTGTGGGAACATACAATGTGAATGGACAGTCCCCCAAAGAATGCCTCCGGCCCTGGCTAAGCCACGGTATCCAGGCCCCAGATGTATATTGTGTAGGGTGAGTGCCTCTCTCCTAGTCATCTGTCCATCCTGAGAACTAGAGCTGAAGTGAAGGATTGGGGACTTGAATATGTAGATGAGTGTTCACAGCAGGTGAAGGAATTGACAAATGAGCATGTACCTAATAACAGCTGCCTCTCTGATGTTCTTCCTCATGGTAAACAAATGTCTGGTGCTATTAAAGGTGCTGTGCTTGACATCTAAATGCTAATATTTAATTTTTAGCATAACCCTCTATTAAAATCAATGCATCCTGAACTGCTTAGACCTCATTGCTTAGACCTTCAACACTTTTTGTCACTTTTGCCAGGAAAGAAAGGTTAAAGAAAGTCCTATCGGTTAGTCTTTATTTCCTCCGCACCCTTACTATCCTCTCATCACTGTACTGAGCACTATTAGTGGGGAGGGGCAGCAAAGGAAGCCTGTATGGTATATTGCAAAGAGCTAGAATTTAGAATTTATACAGACCTAGGCTTTATACAGACCTTTGCTGCTTGGTGCTTGTGAACTAGCGATCACAGATATGAAATAAGGACAACTACTTCATCAGCTAGTCCTGAAGAGGAAGTGGGCTGATGTTTGCAAATGCATCTGGTGAGTTCCTTGGCATTTGGTTCTTTGGCTCTGAGTGTTTATTTTTCTTCCCTCCTGAGGGTCCTGCAGTTTAGCTAGAAAGCTGGGGGTTATGTACCTAAACCAGTCTGAGAGTGTATTGTTTGCACATGACCTTTCTCTACTATCTAATGGGTTGCTTCTCTATTAGGTTCCAGGAGCTTGATCTGAGTAAGGAAGCCTTTTTCTTTCATGATACCCCAAAGGAGGAAGAGTGGTTTAAAGCTGTATCAGAGGGTCTTCATCCAGATGCCAAATATGCAAAGGTGAGAGAGGAGTCAGGGACCTTTTAATTTTATGTTGCCATACAGGGAAATTCCAGGATATTTTTTCACCTGTTACCTTTATCTTAAGCCAGTCATAATTATCCTTCTATTTTCAGTCTCAGGTACTCCAAAAGGGATGCCTCTGGGTGGGAAAGAAGGCTTGCTTGTAGTTATCATGTAGCCTGCTCACGAGTTGAATAGGTGATTACCTTTTGTTCCAGCATGGAGAAGAAGATGCATTAATGTCTCAGCCAGCTTCCAGCCCACTTTCCCTTTGGGATATTTATTCCTGTTTGCCACTTCTAATGCCATGACTTGAATGTTTGTCTCTGTTTTCCAGGTGAAGCTCATCCGACTAGTTGGGATTATGCTGCTGTTATATGTCAAACAGGAGCATGCAGCGTATATCTCAGAAGTGGAAGCTGAGACTGTGGGGACAGGGATCATGGGGAGAATGGTGAGTCCTGCGTTGGTGTGTTTGGGGCGGTGCAGACCCCTAAGGTTTTAACACAGCTTCTCATGAAGCAGTAACTAACTTCACATGTCCCACTCTGAGGGTACCAGTACTGCAAGATGAATTGTACCCTCAAGCGGGGCTGGATTGAGCAGACTATTTAGAAATCCATATTTTAGTAAATTGCTGGCTGACTTGTCCAACTAGTACCTGTCCTCATACTCACTGAACACTAGAGCCTCCCACTTAACCCATGAACTATGTTACAGAAACTATGTTGGGTCACCAAGAAAAACAAAGAGTGATAATAGTAGATTTGCAATTTCCTCTTCTTTTTGAGGCTGTTAAAGTTCTGCTTTTAGGTTCTCCTGCAAAAGCTTAGCTTTGTGTGGAGAAGGGAGAAACTATGGTTTACCTATGATTTAGTAAAAAGAGTATTTTGGAAGTCTGTAGGTTTCAATGACTAACACAAATAAATTGTGAATTAGATTTCTTTTGGATCCTTTTACTAGGGTAACAAAGGAGGTGTGGCAATCAGGTTCCAGTTCCACAACACCAGCATCTGTGTCGTGAACTCTCATTTGGCAGCTCACACCGAAGAGTTTGAGAGGAGGAACCAGGACTATAAAGACATTTGTTCTCGAATGCAGTTTTGTCAGGTTGACCCAAGCCTTCCCCCTCTCACCATCAGCAGGCATGAGTAAGTCTGGGCTTCGAACCCATTCAGTTCACCACGTGTGCTGTACAGAGTTATGGGCTCTGTCTGTTGTTGGGGAGGTTTCTGGGAGTGGCTTCCCACTGCTGGAGTGGTAGTAGCTGCTGGCTCTCAGTTACGTGTAGATTATATCTCTTAGAAATGTTTAGCTTCCTAACTTACCATCTGGCAGACCTCTAGAATCTTTCTGAAGCTTCATTTTTCCTGGCAAAATAATAACATTTATTTTATTTGATTTCTTTTCAAATTTTCAAATTATTTCATTTAGTTTTGTCAATACATGTATGAGACCAAGCATCCCTGGCTGCTGAGGGAATAAGCAGAGAGGTATAGTTAAGAAACAACTTTATTTTGAGCAGGGGAAATGACGACATAGCCCTTAACAGCTATATTGTAGTCTGAATCTTGCTTAAGATTTATTTTAATATGGGTCTGCCTCAATCCAGCATTCTGAGGAAGGCAACCAAAGAATGGGCATCTCAAACCCAGCTGTTAGAAGTAGGTTTTAGGATTTTATATGTCTGTTCTTTCCAGAGCATGTATAACTGAGAGTTGGATTGCATTTTGTTTGCCTCCACTTGGTCTTTTTTTTTCCCTTGTAATTCAACTTTACAAAGCTCTAGTTGCAATTAGAGCATCTTGTGCTAATTTTTATTTATTCTCTTTGCTTATTCTTTTTATTTCATTTATCTCCAAAACTTCCTATTTGTCTAAATTCAAAGCCTTTTTCTAAATTCAGACTTTATGATAACAGCTGAAGCTTATGCTGCTTCTTTTATAAAGAAGAAGAAGCCACTGAGGCCATGGTGTCTGCAGGGAGTAAACAGAGTCACACCTCTCATCCTGCCTGCTGTGGTGGAACTGTCTGGAGCTTTCTGGTGTTCTGGAAGCCAACAGGATGGCTTTTCTCCCCCAGGGCAACTAGTTGGGACTGTCTTGCAGCTGAGCTCTCCCGTCTGGTGTACCTGCAGCATCCTAGTTTGTGAGGTTGCAGCTTACATGTTAGTTTGTTTTTAGCGTGTGGGTGCATTTATTTTGGATTGTGTTTACTGCTGTGTAGACTCTCTAATAACATGGTTGTTGGCTTCAGTTAGAGAATTATTGGAATTCATGAGATATGTGTTGTCATCAGGGAGCCTTCAGTTAGCTTTTTCCCAAAGCAGCAGGTGTAGTAAAACACCTGTCATGCTGCCCAGGAGTGCAAAAAAGAGCCAACCACAATGATATGGTTGTGGTTAAATTGAGGCTCCACTATAAAGGTTGAGCTTTGTTTCAGAGGAACTCTGTTCTAGAAACAAAGGCTGAGAGTGTGTTTTGTGGACTGCAGTGTACACAGAGGCAGAGGCGGCATCATGGCATCATCTGGTTTTGGGTCCCTGGGTGATTGGCATGACTCCCAATTCTTGATCTTTTTTGCCTCTTCTCAGGAATGAGTAAACTATTGCCTTGCTTTTAGATCTTACTAGACTATCTTTCTAATAATACAATAATAAAATAGTCAAGGAGAACTCAAAGCTATTTATAATGAACTTGGACCAAGACAATTGGGTAAGCTGAGCATGCTAGGGTATTAAATGGGATGGCAAGAGAAAAACATTTCCTGAACGGCTGAATCACTTCCCCACCCAGGTCCCAAGAGGCTGAGCCTCAGGGGCCTTCTGTCAGAAGCACCCCAGATAGGATGGGTTAAAGTCCCTCCTAAATGCTGTTACCTTTGTGCTCTGTCCTCACAGTGTGATCTTGTGGCTGGGGGACCTCAACTACAGGATAGAAGAGCTGGATGTGGAAAAAGTGAAAAAGCTCATCGAAGAGAAGGCCTTTCAAACCCTGTATGCGTATGATCAGGTACAGATGGCCACCTTGCCCTCTTTAGGCCGCTGCCGCCCACTGTGAGGGCACAGAAAAGCCTGGCTTCCAAACTCTCAGCCTCTTCTTCCTCAGCTTGGAAGGTTTCCCTGATGTTGTTTGGTCATTTCTTCATTTCACCCACATTTACCTCTTCCTTAGTTGTCTCCCTGTGGGCTCTTTCCTAAGGCATCTTGTCTTTTTTGGGAACAAGAGTGAGTTCTCTCTCCCTGTCTTTCTTTCTGTCTCTCTCTCACTTTCTCTCATTCATTCATTCGAGAGACCTGAAGTTGGGGCTAAAAGGGTATCAATCTTCTATTTAAAAAAGTACTTGGTATATTTAAGCTGACTTAATGATGTTTTTAGAATGAGCCCCCTGCTCCCTTTGTCCTTTTCCTCGCCAGACTCCTCCAGTGTGAGTGACAGCTCATCCTAAGTGGCTTTCCTCACTTCCTACACTACAGGAACCAGGTCCATAGCCTGCTGTTCACCACATTTGACTTAGCGTTTCTTTCTCAGAGCATCAGCCCTTTCACTGTACAGACAAATCTGTTTCCCTGTGACTTTCTTCTGGCTACTCCTTCAATAGATTTCAAACCCGTTCAAGTGATCAGAGTTATTCAGCATGTTAAAGTGCTTTTTGTTTTTTAGTTATATCCTCCCCCTTTTAATAACCTTAGTATTGTCATTAGTCTAAATCTTTCAATTATCTTTTTTCCCCAGTGCAGATTAATTGAAGAAAAAGAATCTCAACTTTGTTATATCTGGCTTTCTTTGAAATAATTTCTTTATTGACCCATGTTTTTTTCTATCTAGCTCTTTTCCTTGGTAAATTAAGTTCATTCTACTTAATCCCAATGTCAGGGGTAACCCAGTCTTTCTCTGTCCCTTCTGGTTCTGACTGAGGCTTTCTGATTTCCCTTATAGTTTGATGCCTATCTTCACTTGCCTTCGTTTCTGGTCTTTCCTGAAGTCGTATTACTCATTATGTGTGTTATCTGCTTTCCAGATGGGTTTAAGGCCTATATGTATTCATTCAAGAATCATCAGTTTACATTCATACCTAAATTTTTACTATATCCTATTGCCTTCTATTTAATAGTTTTTTTTTTTTTAAGGAAATCGTATTTTCAGGAATTTGGCAAGTGGTATCTCCTGGATAGCTGACGCTGTATCCAGCATTAGAGCTGACAGTCCCTCACCAGTCATGCAGTGCCAAGTTTGGCGCTCCAGGGAGGAGGCAGGGGCACCTGTCGTTTCCATCTCTTGCTGAGAGTATGATCGGGAAGGAGCTCCTAAAATTAATACAATAGGAAGGATGCTAGCTATTTCATAATGTGTCAGGCACTGTTCTAAGTTGACAGTTAATCTTTCTAATGACCCTATGAGGTAGATACTATTAGTATTGTAAATCCAAAATTTACAGATGCATAAACCAAGGCACAGAGCTTCCCCCAGTTCACATAACTAATTTGACAACACAATCCTATCTTTGTGTATATTTGGAGCAACTGCGCTACACAGATGAAGTGTTTAATACCTGGAAGGAAAAAACTATATTGAATGGTACTTAGTCCTCTTAGGAACGTCTCAGTAAGATGGTACTCAGGCCTCGTGGGTGTAGGTATACTCTTATAAAAGAGCCTTAAAAACTATTTACTGGTGAAGGAATGGTCAACTTCTCCTCCTCCTAGGAATTAGTTAACTTAAGATCTTGTAGAATAGCTTTCTTGTGGGGCCTTTCCCTTTGAGTTAGGATTTGAATTCCAAATTGATTTTCTTTTCTCTGCTAACTCAAAGTTTGACCTTTTTATTCTGAGATATTTTTTCTCCCATCCTTTTGTATAGCTGAAAATTCAGGTGGCTGCAAAGACTGTCTTTGAAGGCTTCACAGAGGGTGAGCTCACATTCCAGCCTACCTATAAGTATGATACCGGCTCTGATGACTGGGATACCAGGTAGGTCAGAGGTTGCTTCAGGGGAGTGAGTAAATGGAATCCCAGAAATTCTGGAAAGCACTTGCCCTATGGACCTACACAATATGTATTTCCTGTGACTTTCTCTCCATGTTTTGTACTGTGGTCAAACATTTTCTCTCAGTATGTGTTCATTAAGCAACCTGCCTTCCCACATCTTTTCTTTGTAACTGCCTTAGCCTCTGTTTCATAATAATTTTCTTTTTTTTTTCTTTTTGTGTTTTTTTTTGGAGTCAGAGTCTCACTCTGTTGCCCGGGCTAGAGTGCTGTGGCATCTGGCCGGGCGCAGTGGCTCATGCCTATAATCCTAGCACTCTAGGAGACCGAGGCAGGCGGATTGCTCGAGGTCAGGAGTTCAAAACCAGCCTGAGCAAGAGTGAGACCCCCGTCTCTACCATAAATAGAAATAAATTAATTGGCCAACTAATATATGTAGAAAAAATTAGCCGGGCATGGTGGCACATGCCTGTAGTCCCAGCTACTCGGGAGGCTGAGGCAGAAAGATCGCTTGAGCCCAGGAGTTTGAGGTTGCTGTGAGCTAGGCTGACGCCACAGCACTCACTCTTGCCTGGGCAACAAAGTGACTCTGCCTTAAAAATAAAAAAATTAAAAAAAAAAAAAAAGGAATAGAGTGCTGTGGCATCAGCCTAGCTCACAGCAACCTCAAACTCCTGGGCTGAAGCAATCCTTCTGCCTCAGCCTCACGAGTAGCTGGGACTACAGGCATGCGCCACCATGCCCAGCTAATTTTGTCTATACATATTTTTAGTTTTCCAGCTAATTTCTTTCTATTTTTAGTAGAAACAGGTTCTTGCTCTTGCTCAGGCTGGTCTCGAACTCTTGCCTTGGGCGATCCTCCTGCTTTGGCCTCCTTGAGTGCTAGGATTATAAGCATGAGCCACCACACCTAGCAATTTTCTTTTCTTTTTTTTTTTTTTTTTTTTGAGGCAGGGTTTTTCTCTCTTGCCTGGGTGAGAGTGCAGCGATGTGATCATAGCTCACTGCAAGCTTGAACTCCTGGGTTCAAGCAGTCCTCCCTCCTCAGCTTCCTGAGTAGCTGGGACTAGAGGCTTGCGCCACCACGCCCAGTGGCTAACATAATAATTTTTGATATTGATTTACTTTTTAGCTATGCCTTGGGTAATGAGATGATGCCAACTAACTTAGTGTGTCCTTGGTCATTACACAGTAGTTAATTTTTTTCATTAGTGCTTACCATGTGCCACATGCTATTTCATATACTTGTTTTTGTCATTTAATACCCTCAACAACCCATTGAGCTAAGTATGATTTATTATTCTCATTTTATTAGATGGCACTGAAACATAGAAAAATTAAAGAGTTCCCCAGGCAGGCAAGTGGTAGAGGCAGGATTTGAACCCAGACAGTGGGAATTCAGAGCCTCTTCTCTTAACCACCATCTTTTTTATTTTTTTTATTTTTTCCTTTTTTAGAGACAGAGGATCACTATGTTGCTCAGGCTGGTCTCAAACTCCTAAGCTGAAACGATCCTCCTGCCTCAGCCTCCTGAGTAACTGGGACTACAGGCGTGTGCCACCATGGCTGGCAGTCACCATCTTTTAAGGACCATAGAGTGCTTACTCTCAGAGTGCCGTTTTCATGCTCTCCTAATCCTCATGGGAGGGTAAAGAGCAGAGAATCAGTCTGACCTGTGTTTTGGCTTTGAGCTTTCATGGTTGTTTTAGATGTTACTTGTAGGATGTATGTTATCCCTTGGTGGGCCCAGACCACCCTTACTGTCCCAGGTGACCAGGCTACATGGACACGAAGGTTCTGGTTCGTTGTTCCCTGCCCAGGTCAGGGCACTAGCCAGGCAGCAGGCACTGGTGTTCTGTCAGTGCTCCCAGTGTGGACTTTGCATTTCAGCGAGAAATGTCGTGCTCCTGCCTGGTGTGACCGGATCCTCTGGAAAGGGAAAAACATCACTCAGCTGAGTTACCAGAGCCACATGGCCCTGAAGACCAGTGACCACAAGCCCGTCAGCTCAGTGTTTGACATTGGGGTAGGTGTGCAGCTGGTGCCTGTTTTAATCATTCTGTAGGGAATTGGTTCTCAAAACTAAGACCACTTGTCTTTCTGGTTTCCTCTCTCCAATGTGAAGAAGGTCCTTTTAACAATTTTGTTTACATTTAATTAATAATTGTTTGGATATGCTTCTATATTTTTCTACATGCATAGAAATTTACTTTTGCTTTTTGAACTGTATCTTTCCAGATCTTTTTCTATGCATTTACAAATGAGTGTGTCAATATTCTGTATACAACATAGAGGATATTTTTCCTTTTTTGTAAAAGAGATCATATTATGCATATTGCTCTGAGAAGATTTTTTCCTCTTACTCAATATGTCTTAGGAGATCTTTCTATGACAGTAAAGGTCATTGCTCTGCATTATTTTTCAAGGCTGCAAAGTATTCCATAGTATGGGTGAGCCATAATGTATGTACTGATGATCATTTAAGTTGTTTCCCAAGTTTTTCTATTATATGGCTATCATGACCGTCCTTCACATTTATCTTTGTGTATTAGTGTATTTCTATAGAATAAAATTATTAGAGGTAAAATTAGTGGTTCAAAGAAAAATATATTTTAAAATTATTAGATCCTGCTAAATTATCCTTCCAACAGTTCTTACTATTTTACACTTCTACCAACCATGTATGACCTTATTTTCCCATACCCTTGCCAATATTGGATTTTATCAATCTTTTTAAATTTTTACCAACCCAATAAGCAAAATAAATAAATAAATAAATAAGATGTCAGATTATATTTCCCTGATGCCTAGCTAGTGAGGTCAAACATCTTTTCATTTCTTTATTACCTACTTGTACTTCTTTTTCAGTAGGAACTTCTATGTTCCTTTATATTACCAATTCTCAAGGGTATGAGTATCAGAATCTATGAGGGTATGGGTAGTTTGAGAAAAGCCTACTGAATGTTATAATTCAGGCTTTAGGGCCAGCGCGGTGGCTCATGCCTGTAATCCTAGCACTCTGGGAGGCCAAGGCAGGCGGATTGCTCAAGGTCAGGAGTTCAAAACCAGCCTGAGCAAGAGTGAGACCCCGTCTCTACTATAAATAGAAAGAAATTAATTGGCCAACTAATATATATAGAGAAAAATTAGCCAGGCATGGTGGTGCATGCCTGTAGTCCCAGCTACTCGGGAGGCTGAGGCAGAAGAATTGCTTGAGCCCAGGAGTTTGAGGGTGCTGTGAGCTAGGCTGACGCCACAGCACTCACTCTAGCCTGGGCAACAAAGCGAGACTCTGTCTCAAAAAACAACAACAACAACAACAAAAAAGGTTTTAGTATTGGAAAATGAAGGAAAATTGTGTTTATAATTAAAAATACGGAAGGGAGAGCCTGCCAAAATCTTCCTTGCTGATAGAGCATGGGTTTAAAAAGCTTGAGAAATGCTGCTTTACATCAAAGCCCTCAAGAAGTTTCTTACCACCAGCCTGTGGGTGGCAGGCAGCAAGCAAAATAGAGCCAGACCTGAAGCAAGTCCTGGGCCTAGGACCTAGCAGAACCAACTGCCAACCATGCTCTTACTCCCATGCCTTCTTTTTGCTGATCAGGAAGCAGTTGCCTTTGCACAAGCTTTGCCTCTGGGGGACCCTTTTAAGTTTACTGTTAATTGGGTTCTTTGTAAATTAATTAAATCTATTTAGCCTTTACTTCTCTGTGCCATTATCAGCTGCCATTTCATGCCATGAATGCCCTCTATACTGAAAAAGAAGAAATGGGCAGAAGCCAAAGCACTCAGTCTCTGATGTTTCTCATCCAGGTGAAGGTCATAAATGAAGAACTTTACCGGAAGACTCTGGAGGAAATTGTTCGCTCCCTGGATAAGATGGAAAATGCCAACATTCCTTCTGTGTCCCTCTCCAAACGAGAGGTAGGAAAGACATGTTAAGAATATTAGTATTTGGCTCTTCAAATCCTAGAACTTAAATCTCCCTCATGTACTAGAGCTCAGAATTCCAGGAGGCACCTATCATACTACTGGGCTCTGGTTTCTTGACAAGCTGCTTCTGGGTAAATTGAGGCTGATTATACTAGCTAAGGTTGTTGTCTTAGGTTATGTTCATGTTCTGTTCTCCTAAACCAGAGGATGATCCAAAGTGTGTTTTGATCTTAGAATAATTGATGTATATTCTTGCTATGGATTTGTCTCTGATGCTTTGCTTTGAGATTAAATTGAGTCTGAATTTTTTGGATACCCATGAATTGATGGAAGGGAAGGTAATATAGAAAAGTGATAGGTAGAAGAGGAGGTTGAAGAGGTTGAATTAGCTCTAAAAGCTAATGGTTTTTCATGGAAGAGTCACATGGAACATTATTCAAAGTTGATGGTGATCAAATGAGGGTTTATGGTGAAGGCATTTTTTTTTTGAGACAGAGTCTCACTCTGTTGCCCAGGCTGGAGTGCCGTGGCATCGACCTAGCTCACAGCAACCTCAAACTCCTGGGCTCAAGCCTCCCACCTCAGCCTCCTGAGTAGCTGGGACTACAGGCATACTCCACCACACCCAGCTAATTTTTTCTATATGTTTTTAGTTGTCCAGCTAATTTCTATTTTTTAGTAGAGACAGGGTCTTGCTCTTGCTCAGGCTGGTGTTGAACTCCTGACCTTGAGCGATCACCCCTCTTCACCCCCCACCCCCGCCTCCGCCTCCCAGAGTGCTAGGATTACAGGTGTGAGCCACTGCACCGGGTCATGGTGAAGGCATTTTTTTTTTTGAGACAGAGTCTCACTGTGTTGCCCGGGCTAGAGTGCCGTGGCATCAGCCTAGCTCACAGTAACCTCAAACTCCTGGGCTCAAGTGATCCTTCTGCCTCAGCCTCCCGAGTAACTGGGACTACAGGCACACACCACCATGCCCAGCTCATTTTTTCTATATATATATTTTTTAGTTGGCCAATTAATTTCTTTCTATTTTTAGTAGAGACGGGGTCTCGCTCAGGCTGGTTTTGAACTCCTGACCTTGAGCAATCCTCATGCCTCAGCTTCCCAGAGTGCTAGGATTACAGGCATGAGCCACCATGCCTGGCCAAGGCATTTTTAATGTTAACCTAGATGTCCAGCTACTTCGAAGGATGAACTTTTTTTTTTTTTTTAAGACAGAATCTCGCTCTGTTGCCCTGAGTGGAGTGCCGTGGCGTTAGCCTGGCTCACAGCAACCTTAAACTCCTGAGCTCATGTGATCCTCCTGACTCAACCTCCCAAGCTGGGACTATAGGTGCGCACCACCACACCCAGCTAATTTTTTCTATTTTTAGTAGAGTTGGGGTCTCACTCTTGCTCAGGCTGCTCTTGAACTCCTAACCTCAATCCATTCTCCTACCTCAGCCTCGCAGAGTGCTAGGATTACAGGTGTGAGCTACCATGCCCGGCTGGAAGGATAAACTTTATCCTCATGTTTAGGGGTGGAATTTGTGAAGGATATTTTGCAAATGTTTTTGGGTATAAAAGATGTAAAGTCTGACTCCTGGGCCGGGCGCAGTGGCTCACGCCTGTAATCCTAGCACTCTGGGAGGCCGAGGCGGGCGGATTGCTCGAGGTCGGGAGTTCGAAACCAGCCTGAGCGAGACCCCGTCTCTACTAAAAATAGAAAGAAATTAATTGACCAACTAAAAGTATATATACAAAAAATTAGCCGGGCATGGTGGCGCATGCCTGTAGTCCCAGCTACTCAGGAGGCTGAGGCAGGAGGATCGCTTGAGCCTAGGAGTTTGAGGTTGCTATGAACTAGGCTGACGCCACGGCACTCACTCTAGCCTGGGCAACAAAAGTGAGACTCTGTCTCAAAAAAAAAAAAAAAGTCTGACTCCTTCTGGAAATGTACATACCCAAACAGATGGAATTTTGGGGTCTTGGGGCTAAACAGAGAAAACTGGTGTTTAGTGGTAGCTGTGGCCTCTTAGGTAAATACTTAAAGCAGAAACATTTCAAAGAGATGGTCTTTCATTTTCTTTCCAGAGTAAGGATTGCTCAGTTGGGGTGGCCAGGCATGTTCCTGAGGAAAGGGTACTAGTTCTGACATGTCCCCGGCTTGTTCCCAGTTCTATTTTCAGAATGTGAAGTACATGCAGTTGCAAGTAGAATCCTTTAAAATTCATAATGGACAAGTCCCTTGTCAGTTTGAATTCATCAACAAACCTGATGAAGAGTCTTACTGTAAGCAGTGGCTGAATGCCAATCCCAGCAGAGGGTTCCTGCTGCCAGGTAAGGCCTCTGTTCTCAGGTTCCTGGCTTCTGGTTGGGAGAATGTCCTACCCTGTACTTGCTCATTTTCCTAAAATAAGCTTATTGCTTGAGTATTTTATTCTCTGCTTGAAACTTTTTTTAAAGCGTTATAAAAGAACCCATTCATAAACAAAATATAAAATAGTGGGGAGCATAAGTTGAGTTTCAAAAGCATTTTTAGTCATTTATGTGTTCCATAATTTCACAGAAAGAGAAAACATAAGATTGGTATAGAGCAGGTGCTGCTGGTAAATGAACCATTTTCACATTCTATCTCACTATAATCAATTCCTAGTTCTTGGCTCTTATGGAGAATGGTAATGGGGAAGTAATCCAGAAGTTATATCTGGTCCTGGAATGCATCATCTGCATCTTTCCCCTGATTTCTCCTTTGCATTCCGTATGATGCTGTGTGGCAGGATGAGGGCTGTTTAGTGGACAGTTCACAGGCTGATAATCGCATTACATTTCTGCCGGTTCAGGTATCTTCATCTCACCTGGCTCAAGGACTCTTTGATCCATGCCTTCTTTTTTTTTTTTTTTTTTTTGAGACAGAGTCTCATTTTGTTACCCAGGCTAGAGTGAGTGCCGTGGCATCAGCCTAGCTCACAACAACCTCAATCTCCTGGGCTCAAGCAATCCTGCTGCCTCAGCCTCCCGAGTAGCTGGGACTACAGGCATGCGCCACCATGTCCGGCTAATTTTTTCTATATATATTAGTTGGCCAATTAATTTCTTTCTATTTATGGTAGAGACGAGGTCTCGCTCTTGCTCAGGCTGGTTTTGAACTCCTGACCTCGAGCAATCCGCCTGCCTCGGCCTCCCAGAGTGCTAGGATTACAGGCGTGAGCCACCACGCCCGGCCTCATGCCTTTTTATTGTATGAATATTTCTAGCTTGAGCTGTGCTACTTGGTACTTGCATTTTATAGCATTTGTCTATTCAGATGTTTTTGTTTGTTGTTTTCATATTCTCAGTTGGACTATAAACTCTTTGTTCTTATGTCCCTGAGTGTTGAGCACATAGATGCTTGTTGGTTGCCAGATAACTTTTCTTTCCTTTTTCTAACCCTTTATGTCTTACCCTCTTTTCTACTATCTTCTTTTTCTTGAGAGAGACAGAGTCTTGTTCTGTTGCCCAGAATAGAGTATAGTGGCATCATCGTAGCTCACTGCAACTTTGAACTCCTGGGCTTGAGTGATCCTCCAGCCTCACTCTCCCAAGTAGCTGGGACTACAGGTGTGTACCACCACGCCCAGCTAATTTTTAATTTTTTTTTTTTTTTAAGACAGAGTGTCACTCTGTTGCCTGGGCTAGAGTGCCAAGGCCTCTTCCCAGTTCACAGCAACATCAAACTCCTGGGCTCAAGCGATCCTCCTGCCTCAGCCTCCTGAGTAGCAGGGACTACAGGCATGCACCACCATGCCCGGCTAATTTTTCCTATATATTTTTAGTTGGGTAATTAATTTGTTTCTATTTTTTGGTAGAGACAGGGTCTAGCTCTTGCTCAGGCTGGTTTCGAACTCCTGACCACCCGCCTCGGCCTCCCAGAGTGCAAGGATTACCGGCGTGAGCCACTGCACGCAGCCTAATTTGTAATTTTTTGTATAGATGGGGTCTCACTGTGTTTCCCAGGCTCATCTCAAACTTCTGGCCTCGAGTAATGCTCCTGCCTTGGCCTCCCAAAGTACTGGGATTATAGGTGTGAGCCACTGTGCCTGGTCCCTCCTATTTTCTTTTCCCCTTTCCTCTTGGCCTCCCTCAGCCAACGTTACTCTTTTTACTTTTCTGTAGATTCTGACATTGAGATTGAATTGGAGCTCTTTGTAAATAAGAACACAGCTACAAAGCTCAACTCAGGTGAAGACAAAATTGAGGACATTCTGGTCTTGCACTTGGACAGGGGAAAGGATTACTTTTTGTCTGTGTCTGGGAACTACCTGCCCAGCTGTTTTGGATCTCCCATTCATACATTGTGCTACATGAGGGAACCAATCTTGGACCTACCACCTGAAGTTATTAGTGAGCTGGTGAGTAACATGCCACAAGGAAACATCTACAACTTTGTAGCAGCCAAGCCAAACAAGATATTCCTATGCCTACCTTCCTAGGGACTTAAGAATTCTTCAGCTTCTGATACCTTGCTTAATCTGTCAGTTATATATTGCTAGGCAACAAACCACCCTGAAATTTTAGTTGTTTAAAACAACAGTGAATTATTGTTTCTCATGACTCTGTGGGTTTCCAGCGTCATTCTTCTGGTCTCACCAAGGCCACAAATGGTAGCTGTGATGGCTGGAGGGCTCCAGGTGGCCTGCCACACATGACTTGGTGTTGGCTGTTCTGGGCCTCCCTCTCCACCGGGGTTCTCTTCCTGCAGTAGGCTAGCTCAGGCTTCTGTAAGTGATGGCAAGAGTGTGAGATCAGAGCTGTAAGGCCTTTGTGACATAGGCTACAAAACTCACGTGATGATACTTCTGCCATGTTTCACCAGCAGATTCTAGGAGTGGGGAAAGACTCCATCTCTTGATGGGAAAAGCTGCAAAATGTTATGGCCATGTTTTTCAGTCTTTTGTATATAGTATATGTCTTAGTTTGTTTAGGCTGTTATAACAGAGTAGTACAGACTGGGCGGCTTATCAACAGCAGAAATTTATTTCTTATACTTCTGGAGACTGGGAAGTCCAAGATCAAAGCACCAGCAGATTTGGAATCTGGTGAGGCCCACTTTCTAGTTCATAGAGGGCCGTCTTCTCACTATGTCCTTACATGGCAGAAAGAGTGAGGGAGCTCTCTGGGGTCTCTTTTATAGGGGCACTAATCACATTCATGACCCAACTACCTCCTACCTCCTAATCACATTGGGGATTAGATTTCAACATATGCATTTTTGGGGTACAGAGCATTCAGTTTATAGCAGTATGTTAGAGAAACTCAGCCATGGATCCTTAGATAAAGAAAGTTCCATGGCCTATGATATTATCCATTTGTTTTTTAGTCATCACTTGGTAGGTTATCATTCTAAACTAAATTTGCTGAGATATAAAAGGCTCCTATAGAGATAAATCTAATACAAGGGAACTAGTTTGGCGCAGATTTATGGTAATATGTATGCTTTTTTTTTCCAATGCATTTTTTTTATTTAGGGAGTTTTGAACTCTATCCTCTCCATTATATAGATGAAAACAGAGGCCAAATCAAACAGAGTGATTTGTCACAGGTCACATGGTGAGTTTACAGTGGACCTGGACTTGGAACTCAGATTTTTGGACCCCTAAGTCTCTGTTCTTTCCTCACCAGACCACACCTTTTTCTTGGTTCTTTCTAATAGTGAGATGCTATAGGCATGATTTTTTTCCCTATGAGTCAGGTGCATATTTCACCTGATTCATTGAAACTACTTGCCATAACCCTTTCCCAATTCTCAAAAATCACTTTTTGTCCCTTGATTGTACCACCTGATTTCATTTTTGTCTGTGGGATGTCTGGTTAGGGGCATTGGAATGCTTTTCTTCTGTGGGTTTGCCATCCCGATATTGTGCATTCTCCTGAAGCCAGCCTGGTACAAGGTCCATTGTTGAGCTGCCTTGTCATGATTTTTATTGCTTTTCAGACTCTGATGCCAGTACAGACTGAAGATGATGGGAGCCGATTGGAGACCCCTATGAACATCCCCAAAGAGCTCTGGATGATGGTTGATTACTTGTACCGAAATGCTGTCCAGCAAGTAGGTTGTGGTTAAGCAGTCAGACCTGATTGCAGCCAGGCTGCCTTGAGAAAGACCATTAGCCCTAGGAACCTTTTACATTGAAAACTTTTACCTAAGGAACCTGTGGAGTACAGTTCTTCCCTCAGGGTGGGAAGGAGGGACACAATGTCATGTTTCACACCCTGTGGGCCCTATTGTCACACTACTTGATTACCCCCTGGAGAAGCTGCCTTGCAGAGGATGGCTTTCCCAGCAGGGTATGTACCCTCCCCTGGCCTCTGGAGGCCTCAGGGTGTCATATGCTCTCTGTTGCAGGAACTCTCACCAGCTTCTGGGAATGGGCGGGGTTCACTTGTTAAGAAGCCAGGTGGAAGCAGGGGGCCAGATGAAACTCGTAAGCCATGATTTTAGAAACCTTATTTCTAGACTGACTTAGGCAAGCTTCATGGGGACAGATTGATCAGTTTCACTGTATGTTCCAGGGAGACCTATACAAACTATAGTCCTATATATAGCTTTACCACTTCAGAGCAACATACATTCTTTTTTGTTTGTTTGTTTGAAGACAGGGTGGAGTTCAGTGGTGTTATCATAGCTCACTGCAACCTCTAGTGGACTCAAGTGATCCTCTTTCCTCAGCCTCCTGAGTAGCTAGGACTATAAGCACATGCCACTGTGCCCATCCTCTTTTATTTTTTATTTTTATTTATTTATTTTTTGAGCCCCAGCTAGATTGCAATTCTCCTGCCTCAGTCTCCCCAGTAGCTAGGACTACAAGCATGCATCACCATGCCCAGCTAATGTTTTCTATATATATTTTTAGTTGGCCAATTAATTTATTTCTATTTTTAGTAGAGACAGGGTCTCACTCTTGCTCAGGCTAGTTTTGAATTCCTGACTTTGAGCGATCCTCTCACCTGGGCCTCTCAGAGTGCTAGGATTACAGGCATGAGCCACCGAGCCCATCTCCCCCCCCTTTTTTTTAATTTACTTCCAAG
Organism: Microcebus murinus; assembly: GCF_040939455.1. Lineage (NCBI taxonomy): Eukaryota > Metazoa > Chordata > Mammalia > Primates > Cheirogaleidae > Microcebus > Microcebus murinus. The sequence continues at coordinate 27,431,006 of NC_134105.1, read as the reverse complement.
GTTCTGCTTGATTTTTTTTTAATTTTAACATATATTCTTATGTTCTGTTTTCATTTTTTTCCCTCACATTTATTAACTGTTGCAATATACCAAGCACTTTTTTTTTAAGAGAGAGGCTCTCACTCTTGGCCCCCAGGATAGAGTGTAGTAGCTCAAGAAATCCTTTAACTTCAGCCTTCCAAGTAGCTGGAATTACAGGCTTGGGCCACCATACCCAGCTAATTTTTCTTACCTTTGTAGACACAGGGTCTCACTATGTTGCCCAGGCTAGCCTCATACTCTTGGCTGCAAGCAGTCCTCCGGCCTTGGCCTCCCAAAGTGATAAGATTATAAGCATGGGCTATCTCGGCCCTAAGCACCATTCTAAGTGTTTTACAGCATTGCCTCATTTAGTTTTCACAGTAGCTCTCAGATGAGGAAACAAATACCCAGAAAAGTAAATAACTTGGTCAAGGTTTCAATGCTGATAAATAGGCAGAGGTGAGATTTGAAACCAGTAAATCTGGCCATAGAAGTCACATTCTTAAGTACTATACTAGTCTACCTTCTTTGTAGAGATCCTTTCAAATGTATTAATAACTTTTGACACCTGAGCCCAGGAATTTGAGGCTGCAGTAAACTGTGATGATGCCACTGTACTCTAGCCTAGGAGACTGAGACTCTGTCTCAAAAAAAAAAAAAGGAACTTTTCAGTAATACATGTAGTATTATTATTAATGCAGTTATATGGCATTAAGTCATTTTATAAAACAAATGAACATAAAGTATGCTGAGATTAATGAAAATACCTTTACTGCCATAATCTTGTTTGCCCAAAGCACTGAGATGCCTCTTTAGCTTTCTCCATCTTGTACATGGTAGATTTTCTTCAGGATTTTTTTTTTGTGTGTGTGTATGTGTGGTTGATCCTTCCATAGCACTGCAAAAAACATGGCTACCCTTTTTTTTTATCTTTTCTTTTCAACCTCATCTGACTGGACATAGCTGCTTTTAAGTTTTCTCTTATGTTGGATCTTCTTGCCATGTGCAGTGTGCCCTCCCCATACTTTTATTAATAGATGCCTAAAGACCTGTTGTAGAAACATGCCTGGGAAAGCCTACAACATGAATTAGCCACCTCAGCCTAAATCAGATTGTCTGCCAGGGTGATTCAGAGGTCTCACTACACTGCTCCCTCTTGCACTTTGTTGGTGATTCTACTAGGTCAGGGCATCATTGCTGATTTTCTGAGAAAATAATTGTTTTATAACTTTCTTCCTTTTTGCAGGAAGATCTGTTTCAGCAGCCTGGACTGAGGTTGGAATTTGAACATATCAGGGACTGTTTGGATACTGGGATGATTGATAACCTCTGTATCCTTTGGACATTCAGCTGTGTGTGTGTGTGTGTGTGTGTGTGTGTGTGTGTGTGTGTGAGAGAGAGAGAGAGAGAGAGAGAGAGCAAGCAATGAGAAAAAGGAAAGAAGAATATTTTGAATATTTTCAGGCTTCAGATCTGATGTTGTGTCCTCAGCTGTCATGTTTTTCTTACTTAAAGTTTGCATAGAGAAGAGTTTACAACTTTAAGCAACTAATATAGCAGGAACTCAGGAAGGATTGGCTCACTTGACAAACAGCGTGGCCCCTTCAAGATGTTAGGCTGGCACCTAGCTCTGAGCAGAGAGCCTGCCTGGGCAGGCAGCACTTCTGGCGTGTGCATGCTCCCAAGCCTCTTCCTAATCATGGGCAGCAGCATCACTGGTTCCTTAACCATGGGCCAAAAGCCGCTAGCAATCATTCTGTAGCTGAAGCCTTGCTGCTTTTCCTGGAGAGCCTGCCAGAGCCTGTCATCTGTAACAGTGCCTACCATAACTGCCTGGAGTGTTCTGGCAACTACACAGCAAGCAAACAGGTGAGGGGAAGCACTGAGCATCAGCATACACATGTTGCTAGCTTTAGTGAACAAAGTGGACACAGTTCCTCAAATGCAGAGTCTGAGAAACTTAGCAAGAACATTTGGAATCTGGCAAGGGCCCACTTCCAGGTTCACAGAGGGCCGTCTTCTCACTGTGTCCTTACATGGCAAAAGGGGTGAGGGAGCTCTCTATAGTCTCTTTTATAGGGGCACTAATCCCATTCATGGGGGCATTCCTTCTCAAACCTGTTCTTCTCATGTCCCTTTAATGGCATCACCCTTAATTCCAGTGACTAAACCCTGAAACATGAATCATTTCTGACTCCTCCCTCTCCTCATCGCCCACATGCCCAGTCCCATCAACCTATCACCCATCCTCTTGCTTCCATGCTCATTCCACTCACCTTGGTTCAATGCCATGCATTCAGGCTCTCCCTCTGCTGATTTGTTTTGCATGCTGCCATCAGATTGTGTATTCTAAAGCTCTTGTCATGTTACCATTGGTCAAAAACCATACTTGGCTCTCCATTGCTAATTAATGATTTTATTAAACAAAAATTCAAGACTTTTTTTTTTTTAGACAGGTTCTCACTTTGTCTCAGGCTAGAGTGCAATGGTGTCATCATAGCTAACTGCAGTCTCAAACTCCTGGGCTCAGTATAGGCGTATGCCACCATCCCGACTAATTTTTCTTTTTTTTTGTCAAGATGGAGGTCTTGCTCTTGCTCAGGCTGGTCTTGAACTCCGGGCCTCAAGCAATCCTCCCTCCTTGGCCTCCCAGAGTGCTAAGGTTACAGGCATAAGCCTCCACACCCAGCCAATATATTCAAGACTTTTTATGATCTGGCCTGCAAAAAACTTTTTATGATCTGTCCTGCAAAATACAACAGGCCTAGGCAGAATAATTGAGAAAACTTGCCAATAACACAGGTTCCAAAGCCTCACCCCAATCCACTGAATCAGAATCTCTTTTGGAATCTATTTTGTACAAATTCCCCAACTAATTCTGTTATGCAGATGGCTGGGGTACTTCTTGAATTCTAGCTGGTCAACTCTTCTAGTTATGCTCCAGCCCAAATTGACTTCTCATAATGTGCTCTCTATACTTACCTATTTTCTTTGCATTTTTTCTTCCCTAAATACCTACCCTAGTCTTTACCTATACAAGTCCAATTTTGTTTTATTTTGAAGACCCAACTAAAATGTCATCTTTAAGTCAGGTGTGGTGGCTCACTCCTGTAATCCTAGCACTCTGGGAGGCTGAGGCGGGAAGATCACTCAAGGTCACGAGTAGGAAACCAGCCTGAGCAAGAGCGAGACCCCCTCTATACTAAAAATAGAAATTAGCCAACTAAAAATATATATAGAAAAAATTAGCCGGGCATGGTGGCACATGCCTGTAGTCCCAGCTACTCGGGAGGCTGAGGCAGAAGGATCGCTTGAGCCCAGGAGTTTGAGGTTGCTGTGGGCTATGCTGACACCATGGCACTCCAGCCTGGGCAATAGAGCAAGACTCTGTCTCAAAAAAAAAAAAAAAAAAAAAAAAGTCATCTTTCCCCTTAATTCTTCTGAGAACATGCAGATAGATGTTTGATCTCTGAATTCATGTAGCACTTGGCCTATGCTTCTCTATTGGTACTTAGGTCAAGTGGTAACCCATCAAAGTTTCCTGTGCCCAGTCTTGCTCATGTACGTGGATCATATACTCACTTCTTGGACTATAGTAGGCACTGGACTAATGATTGAATGCACAAAAACACAATTCCAAATTCTCCCTCTTTCAGGTCATTTCTACTCTTCCCACATTCCACAAAAATGTCTTCAACTACTTGATGGCGTTTTTGCAAGAGCTGCTGAAAAATTCAGCCAAAAATCATTTGGATGAGAATATTTTAGGTAAGCAACTGAGTGTCTATGGAAAGCATTTCTGCAAACTGAGAGACTCATTATGAGAAATGGGGTTGAGGAGGGTCCCAAGTCCATTGCAGTAGAACTAAAATAACAAGTTCTGGGTAAAGCTTATAGCCAAACAGTTTTTCTTAAAGCAGAAAATGTTGCTTTTGAGCACCCCTCCCCCTTCCCAACATCACACAAGTAAGTACAGGTGTAAGTACAGGTGCGCCATATAACATTTTGGTCAATGATGGACCACATATAGGATGGTGAGCCAGCCCATAAGACTATATAATACACTCCCACTGCTCCACTTGACCAAAAAAAAAAAAAAGACTGTAATACAGTATTGTTACTGTACCATTTCTATGTTTAGATATGTTTAGGTGCACAAATAATTACTAGGGTGTTACAGTTGCCTACAGTATTCAGTATAGTAACATGCTATGCAGGTTTGTAGCCTTGGAGCAAAAGGCTTATAGCATGGAGCCTACATGTGTTAAGTAGGCTATACCACTTAGGTTTGCATAAGTACACTCTATGATATTCCCACAATGATGAAATTACCCAGTGACACATTTCTCAGAACGTATCCCTGTTGTTAAGCAATGCATGACTTTATTACCTTCTTTTGCTGAATTAATTTATTTTCTATTTTTTTCACACAGCTAGCATATTTGGCAGCTTACTGCTTCGAAACCCAGCTGGTGACCAAAAGCTTGAAATGACAGAGAAGAAGAAGGCTCAAGAATTTATTCACCAGTTTCTCTGCAACCCACTCTGAGCCTCTTTATCTCCTCCCCTGTTTTACCTGAGGCAGCCAGTTTCCAGCCCTACCAGTTCTAGCTCCAGAGATGCCTTAAGATTATGTGAGGCCACTTGGAAGGAAGATGGCAGCTGCCTGTTTCCTGAGCCTAGCACATTCAGTGCTACTATGAGTTGTGAAGACTTGAGGGAAGATCAACCACAGTGAAACTGACATTCAATGTTTATCTTTAGTTATTTAACACAGATCTCTATTCATTTTTTTATTTAAAAACATTTAAAATAACTGTACTTGTACTCACTCAACCTGCCTCCAGAGCATAGTTAGTGCCTTCCCTTTGGCCTGGGCTGAGCTCCCCATGGTCAGACATTTGAACAGACTTTGGAGTCCTGAAAGGACAATGAATTGGACAGCAAGAATGCAAGTGGAAACTGCTGGATAAATAGTCCACAGCCACCCCAGATTTTTCCAGTGCTCAGTCTGAGGACATGTGTATATGCATATGCAAATTCTACCCCTCTTCCTTTCCAGATAAGGCTCAATAATCTGAGGCTGGCCACACAGCCTCTGAAGGCAAAACAGTGGCTTAAAAAATGGAAACACTGAAAAAACGGGTGTTCTGGTAAAACAAGTGGGATTCTCTGGGCCAGCAAGTCCTCCAAACTGTATATGATGCATCCTATCTCATATATGTAATATATTTTAACGATAAATGTATTTTTAACAGTGGTTGTTGTGTATATTTTTATCTCTTAAAAGATGGGATCTTTCTGCAGCTGGACCTTTGTGGACTAGGCATTGGGGCAGCTAGTCAGGGGTTGAAGAGACATATGCCTGGCAGTCTGGTGGATGATACAACCATGGGCTGTACCCCTAGGCCCCTTATTTAGTCTTTGGGTTTGTCTCACTCTGAATATTCTAGAAAAGTAGTTTATGGGAAAAACAGGCAATGCCTGCAGGGAGAACCTAACATATAGATCTTCCAGGCGTTTAGAAAAGACAGGAGCATAATAAAGGAACATGCAGTCACTTCTTGGGCACTGGTATGCCACTACTTCTGGGCGGTGTAAAATGTTAGGGCCAGGACTGTGTGAACAGTTAAAGGAAGGGAGTGGCCAGTAGGTGGCGTTAACTGGCCCAGCACGAGTCCCATCGAAGTCAAGAATACTCTGCAGGGGAAAAAAGTTGGGACAGCCAGCCTGGGAAGGAGTGTGAGGAGAAAAGAACTTGGGCGTTTTATGAAAGCATGTGAGAAGGGAAGAGGCGGCGCAGTCCTCTCTGGCTGGCTTGGAATACTCTTAGTTCTGCCTTTTGGGTCTAATCCTCCTTTCTTACCCCTCCCCCCACCTATGTTAACTTTGATGGGTGGTGAGGGTGAGTTGGGGCCCGGAGGGGGAAACCCAGGAACGTCGCACGCTTCTAGCCGCTCCCTTGCGGGTCCGAGCCGGGATTCTGACGGCTAACTGTGGTCTTTCCCGTTGCAAGCTGCAGCTGCCAGCGCGAGCCAGGCTACCGATATTTGCGATTAGTATTGGGGGTTCGTTCCCTTTCCCTAGCGTCCGGTGAAGCCAGAACACACGGCGACTCGGGCCCCCCGGTAACGCCCGCAGCGCTTGCCGGCGCGGGACTAACTCAACGCCCGGACTACGTCCCCGCGGTGCCCGCCCCGCTCCTCCGGATTACCAATTGGAGGCTGGAGCTCAGCCCCCAGATCGCTTAAACCAACCAGAAGCGCCAGGGAGAGGCGGAGCCACTGTCCCCTCCTTCCTCCGGAAAGCGGAAGCGGAAGTGACGTTCGGGGAAGGTGGGGGCAATCATGGTGCCGCTGGGGAGGGGAGAAGCTGCTGCTGCCGCCGTTGCCGGGAGCCGCGGAGGTAAAAGGCTAAACTAGACTTGGTCTGGGCTTGGGACTTCCCGGGGGCGCGGGACTTAGGCTCCCTCCTGAAGCATTTCCCAGTAGAGGCCTCGGTCCGGTCACCATAGGGACCCCACCCCTCCTCCGTTTCCATGGGGATGGGTATCCAGCCCCCCTCCCCTGTTTCCATGGAGACCCGGACCCTGCCCCTCTTCGCCGCTTGGAGCCCCCCAGCTTGTCTTCTGTTTTTTCTGTGTATCCCTGGGTTGGAGGCTATCCCAGGCAGGTTCCTTTTCCCAGGCTCCTCTCAAGGGTGCTGCCTTCGCACTCCTTGTTGGCCTCCCTCAAATCTCCTGGTCTTGTTTGTTCAGGACAGTTGGTCTCCGCGTTGCCGCCGATGGTGCCGGGGCAGCCCACTGGGGCTCTCGCTGCTCTTATCTCTCCTCTCAGATGCAGCGAAATGTGCATCTATGGGGTTGCGTAAGCCAGAGCTAGGGGTCGGGCCGGTTCCTCCCGGATCCAGTCCCTTGGCCTGTCTCTGGTAACTACCTCTCTGTCTAGCTGCCCCACTAGGTAAAGGCTCACTTTCTAAACCAGAACAGAAGAGAAAGATAAAGTGCAAAGCCAGACTGAAAACTGAAAGTGTTGTGCTGAGAATTTTAAAATTCTCTGTTCTGCCTGTCAAATCCACATTTGTAGAGCCTGTGTTTGCAGGTGAAGCAAGAATCACTATTCCAGAACATGAGAGCTTCAATTTCATATTTTTCTCAAGAGAGCTTATCTTCTCAAGAGAGTATGTCGTCATGTCTTTCATTCATTTAGCTGACATTTTCTGAATTTGTAGTGTCAGTGTCAGTGTACTAATCTATGGGCTATAGAAACAAAACTCAGTAAGACTCACTCCCTCAAAACAGAGAGCCCACTACACTGGCATAGATTCTGGCCAACACCTTATTGTTTTAGGAGATGAATAGATATATTGATCATCATTAGTCTTGCCTAATTAGGGATTAGCTTCCTCACCCAGAGTCTGAAATTTCTGTTCTAGGAACGATGGAAGGAATTCACACTTATTCCTCTACTGTTTTTCAGACATTGTGCTTTATATACATTATCTTTTTTATTCCTCATAACAACTTTGAGAGAACAGGAATTAATAGTCCTACCTTACACATAAGAAAAATGAGACACAGAAAAGTTATCCAAGTGGTAAAGAGCAAATCCGGGGTTTGTAGGTACGTGACTGCCTCCAAACTCTTGCTCTTTCCACCATAGACTACATGAGGCCATGTCCTGTCTCATGTTCTGATTTGGGGAATATGTGAGTGCAGTTTCCATACTTTAAGATTTATAGTAAGTTAGCTTGGAAACAGCCACTGTTCTGCTTGCTCCTTAGTTCCCTTTAGGTATTTTGACCAATCTTCAAATTGTTTGACAGTAAGGCACATTTAGAAGGTCTTATGAACTGCTACTTGTTACTTCAACTTTTGAGAAAATGGCATTGCTTTTCCTTAAAAATGACTTAATGGGCCGGGCGCGGTGGCTCACGCCTGTAATCCTAGCTCTTGGGAGGCCGAGGCGGGCGGATTGCTCAAGGTCAGGAGTTCAAAACCAGCCTGAGCAAGAGCGAGACCCCGTCTCTACTATAAATAGAAAGAAATTAATTGGCCAACTGATATATATATAAAAAATTAGCCGGGCATGGTGGCGCATGCCTGTAGTCCCAGCTACTCGGGAGGCTGAGGCAGAAGGATCGCTCGAGCCCAGGAGTTTGAGGTTGCTGTGAGCTAGGCTGACGCCACGGCACTCACTCTAGCCTGGGCAACAAAGCGAGACTCTGTCTCAAAAAAAAAAAAAAAAAAAAAAAAAATGACTTAATGGTTTCAAAATTAAAATTAAAAATGATTCCTAAGGAAGATGATTTTTCATTTGCTCTGGCCTACTCTTTAAATATGACAGAAAATGGGCCCTGAGGTTTCTGAGGAGGTCCAGGGTCTTGTGGTTGGGCTCTAACTCTGGCTTTGTTCTATTGCAGACAGGTCATTACCTTTTCATTTCTCACAATTGGGCTGAGCACAATTGAACCATGGGGGAACACAGTCCAGACAACAACATCATCTACTTTGAGGCAGAGGAAGATGAGCTGACCCCCGATGATAAGATGCTCAGGTTTGTGGATAAAAATGGACTGGTGCCTTCCTCATCTGGAACTGTTTATGATAGGACCACTGTTCTTATTGAGCAGGACCCTGGCACTTTGGAGGATGAAGATGATGATGGACAGTGCGGAGAACACTTGCCTTTTCTAGTAGGGGGTGAAGAGGGGTTTCACCTAATAGATCATGAAGCAATGTCCCAGGGTTATGTGCAACACATTATCTCACCAGATCAGATTCATTTGACAATAAACCCTGGTTCCACGCCCATGCCAAGAAATATCGAAGGTGCAACCCTCACTCTGCAGTCGGAATGTCCAGAAACGAAACGTAAAGAAGTAAGTAAAGCAGTGAGTGAGGGCCCAGTTTGGTTTTGGGGCAAGTCCTTAAACAATTCTTATTGGCAGTTTTAGCTGGGGAGTAAAAGAGTCCCTCGTGTTAGGGCCTACAATAGTTTTGCTTCTTGTTTTGTTGTGACTGCTTTCTGGAAATTTTGGTTTGTATAGCCACATTGAAATTCGAGAATACTAAATTATAATTTCTCAAATTTTCTTCCCCAAATCATACATAAAATAGAAATTTCACAGAAGTAAATCCATGTTTCTGATGCTAAAATATGTCTGGGTTGTGTATAAATGATTTGTTTTGGAGATGAACATCTGCTATTATAGAATGTGCTTTATTATCTTGGTGAATGATTAATGAATAATAAAAGCTAGCTTTCTTTTATAAGAAATCAGGCAACAGGCAGTAACTGAGAGCAGGTTATCTAAAATAAGTTTTCATGTTCATCATTTAGCTAATGTGAGTAAGATAATGCATATCAGGATTCTTTGAAAACTGTAAAGCATTTTACAAATTATACTAGTTATTTATTTATTTATTTTTTTTGAGACAGAGTCTCACTCTGGTGCCTGGGCTAGAGTGCCATGGCATCAGCCTAGTTCACAGCAACCTCAAACTTCTGGGCTCAAGCAATCCTCCTGCCTCAGCCTCCTGAGTAGCTGGGATTACAGGCATGCGCCACCATGCCTGGCTAATTTTTTCTATATATTTTTAGTTGTTCAACTAATTTCTTTCTATTTTTTAGTAGAGACGGGGTCTCGCTCTTGCTCAAGCTGGTTTCGAACTCCTGACCTTGAGCCATCCACCCACCTCGGCCTCCCAGAGTGCTAGGATTATAGGCGTGAGCCACTGCGCCCGGCCTACTAGTGCTTATTATTAGCAGAATAAAAGTTATGATTTAAAGGTAGTGATATCCATTGTCTAGGAACTATTACAAATCAATTAGGAAAAAATAGGTCACTGGTAGTTATAGTGCCAGGGACTAAATGTAAGGTGTCACCAAACAGAAGTAAGGTGAATTATTTAGCCAAGTATTTTTCTCTTTTGTTCTAATTGAGGTCTTGAAATTGTATACGGCTTGTGCATATGGCTTATTGATGGCATATGGCTTTTCCTTTGCTAGCCTTAGAATCTCAGAGCTAGAAAGAACCTTAGAGAGACTACCTTGTCCTACTTCCCATCTCATGCAGGAATTTTTCTACAGCATCTCTAACATCAGTTCATCTGTTGTCCATTTAAACACTTCCAGAATGGTAAGAGCACAGTGTTTCACAGCTTAGCCCAATGTTTTTTGGCCAGCTCTGATTGTTAGAAAACTTTTAGTTGTGTAGAACCAAAATATACCTTTCTTCTGGTGCTGCCCACTGGTTCCAGATCTGCCTTCCTGAGTAACCTTCTTCCCACAGAACAGCCCATCAGCTATTTGAAGATAATGGGTTTCTCTTCATCTTCTCTTGTGTAGGCTAAACACCTCAATTTACTTAAATATCCCTCCTATGACATTCTCCCTAGTCTCTCATCAGCCTGGTCACCTTTGATTGTTGGAATTCCAGTTTTCCAAAGTTCTTTTAAAATCCAGAGTTGAACAGAGTCTCACAGTATGAGTCACCTAGAATAATACTATGTGGTTCTTATCTCTTAATCTGGACACTGTACTACAATTACTGTATAACCTATGTTTTATCAGCAACATCTTATAGCTGATACTTGGAAATTTCTAGAGTAGTGGTTTTCAGCTGCAGGCAATTTTGCTCCCCCAGGAGACATTTGACAATGTCTGGAGACATTTTACTTTGTCACACTGGGGAGGTGCTACTGGAATCCAGTGAGTCCAGGCTAAAGACTTTGTTAAAGATCTTACAATGCATAGGACAGCCCCCCTACAACAAAGAATTATCTGGCTTAAAATGTCAGTAGTGTTAGGATTGAGAAACTCTGCTCTAGGTTATTCTTATATGTGCAGCTGTCAAGTCTTGTGCAATTGAATATGAAAACCTGCATGTAAGCCTTAAAGATACTTCCCTACTAAATTTTTTCTTGTTGGTTTTAGCCCAGTATTTGGGCTTGCTTGTAAGGGTTCATTGCCATTCAGGAAGTGTAAGCAAGGGTGCTATTATGTTCTGTGGGGGATGCCAGTGACTATGATGATTTACAATATAGAAGTATAGAAACTTCTACAATATAGAAGTTTACAATATAGAAGTATAGAAGAAAATACATTTATACCAGTAATCATAACATCAGGCACAATATGATAAATGTGAAGAAGAGGTACAAATACTGACTGCACTGTGAGCACAGAGAGGCTCACCTTTAGCTTCAGGATCAGGGAAGTCTTCATGAAAAAGGTGGCATTTGAGCTGGTCTGAAAGAATGTGGACAGTTTAAGAAAAAAGCAGGAGAAGGTCTTTCTGAGAGATGGGAACAGCATGAACAAAGGAATGGAGGTGGGAACAAAGGCCATTTTCAAGGAATAGCCAGTTTCCTGTTGGAACAGCGGTCAGCACACTTTTTCTATAAAGGGCTAGATAGTAAATATTCTAGGCTTTGCAGGCCATAAGATCTTTGTTGCAACTACTCAACTCTTCTGTTGTAGCTCAAAAGCAGTCATAGGCAATACATAAATGAATGACCGTGGCCGTGTTCTGATAAAACTTTATTTCAAAAACAAGCAGCAGGCTGGATTTGGTCCATTGGCTGTAGTGTGCTGACCCTTGGACTGGAACATAAGGAGTAGTAGCAGATAAGGATAGAAAGATAACAAAGATCCAAACATAGAAGAAAGGCAGTGATAGCATAGTAAGGGTTTTGGACTGTATTCTTGAAATACTGGAAACCATTGAAGGTGTCTGAGCTAAGGACTAATACAGTTAGAATAGCATTTAGAAAGATTGGTCTGGCAGCAGTGGTAGTTTAGAGGCAGAGGGAAACTGGAGACTTATTGCCCAGTAAAGAGACAGTTGTAGTTTAGGTTTGGGGTTTCATTTAAGTCTGATGAAGGATAATGGTCTTGTACATGGAAAGAATCAAGAGCTTTTATAAAAGTATAAGAGAACTTGGTATATGTTCTTGGAATTTGAAGGATGAGCCATGAGTTGGGCATGATTCAGAGGTTTTGAATCATGTTGATTGAAATGATTCATCCATTTTTCCAAGTATGTTGAGTTTCAGCTGTGTTTTAGGACAGCTGATTGATGGAGCTTCAAGTCTAGATGAAGAGTTAAGTAGTTACAGTTCACTGTGGTTGGTGCTCTAACAGAGTGTTGCGTGCATGCTGAGGAGAAAGTGGCTGCAAATGGCAATCCCGTTAACAGGAATCAAGAAGATAGTAAAAGGAAAAAGGTTGGTAGGGAAATATATGAGTTTGGCTGGAGTGTATTGAATATGTACTTCTTGAAAAAAGTAACATGAACAAGTTGAAAGCCTGCTGGAAATATAGGTCTGAAGTCGAGGAAATGGCTTGTCATTAGAGTTGTGGATCCACGCAAGGGCAGTAGTTCAAACTATGGGCAGTTTACTCAAGGGAGAAGTAAGAGTTGGCCTGAGAATTTAAGGGTTGGAAAGAGAAAGAGGAACCCAAGAAGCTCACAGTAGTCCAAGAGATGGGTAAAATGCAGTGTTGTGGAAGCTGAGGGAGAAAAGTGTCCAGAAATCTGAATATTCCTGTGTGACCCTGCATAGGGATTGGGGAGCCAGAGAGAAGCCATTAGTTCTGCTAGTTGTGCGGGTGTTCACATCATGAGAAGACCTTCAGGAGAGCAACAGGCGCGGAAGCCAGACTTTGAGTGGTGAAGAAGTGAGTGGGTGATGAGGAAACAGGAGGCAGGAAGTGTCAAGTTTGGTGGTGGTGTTTTATTTAAGTTTGGTAGTTGGACTAAGAAGACTCATGAGGCAGTAGTAGCTCAAGGGGATTGAATCATTTTTTTAGCATAGAAAATTTGAACATGGTTTGGCCTAAACTTTAGGCCATTTTCAGTTAATGATTACTGTGTGAAAGTGTTTCATGAGATGTATGGGAAACATTAAGTTAAACCAGGAGAGAAGTTTGTTTATTACAGGACTTCTCAGAGCCTATGGTGTGGTAATAACCAAGAAGGAAGAAAATAGAGTTTTTCAAATGTTTTAAACTTGGGAAACCATTTTGCAGGTCTCATTTGAAGGGATCAGTGTTTTGTGGAACACATTTTGGGAAATGCTGATCTAGGCAGAAGAGGAGATGGTAGCGAGGGAATGATTATGTAATCAGTGATATTAGCTGTCACTTTCCCACTTTGTACTATTTGCAAATTGGTTTCTTCTATCTGCAAGTCTGGTTTGCCATTCATGTCTTCAGGTCATTGATAATCATGTCAACTAGGACAAGGTCAAGGATATTATGAGCACTTTGTTCTGTCTACTGTGGATTTAGCTCACTCTACTTTCCTCCCACCCAAGTTTTTCCATTCTATCAAAGAGACTTATATGGAAGGCTCTATAAACTGTTCTTGAAATCAATAGGTTTGGGGTTGGATGGGGATTGAGAGAGAAGCAGCGGCAGCTTTTAGTCTTTGACAATCTTGGCATTCAGGAGACTTGCCTTCCATCTTACCTTAGCTTTTGCTTTTTTTTTTGAGACAGAGTCTTGCTTTGTTGCGTATGCTAGAGTGAGTGCCATAGTGTCAGCCTAGCTCACAGCAACCTCAAAACTCCTGGGCTCAAGCGATCCTTCTGCCTCAGCCTCTCGAGTAGCTGGGACTACAGGCATGCGCCACCATGCCCAGCTAATTTTTTCTATATACATTAGTATATGTATATAGTAAATTAATGACCAATTAATGTAAATTAATGGCCAATTAATTTCTTTCTATTTATAGTAGAGACGGGGGTCTCACTCTTGCTGGGGCTGGTTTTGAACTCCTGACCTCAAGCAATCCGCCTGCCTCAGCCTCCCAGAGTGCTAGGATTACAGGTGTGAGCCACCACGCCCAGCCTTACCTTTTGCTTTGACAGTGATTTTATTTTGGCATTTAAATGCATTTAATTGGACTAAAGAGGCCAATGTTTATGACTGTTCTATAACACTTCATGATTCCTTAGCCTTCCCTAACTCCCCTCCCTCCCGCTTTTTAAAATGGGTTTCCCCCTCCTCTCCATGCTCAGGTGTTACTCTTGAGAAATCAAATCATTTGATAAGTAGTCTTCTTGGCTTCCTAAGCAGCTTATTTTCTGAGTCAGATTTTAGCCTGAATTTCCTGTTTACCCCTGTTCTATTGTTTCGCATAGTGTGTGTAGTTAGCCTACCTAATTACTTCACTTTTTTTCCTCATGCTTGTCTTGTGCAAAAATAAACCAACCAGAACCTTGCCACAGGTACTACCTTTTCCTACCATAAAGTCATTGGTCATTCTGACTCTAATTTCACATATCTTATTCTCATACTTGCTATTTTATTTTATTTATTTATTTTTGAGACAGTCTCGCTTTGTTGCCCAGGCTAGAGTGAGTACCGTGGCGTCAGCCTAGCTCACAGCAACCTCAAACTCCTGGGCTCAAGCAATCCTGCTGCCTCAGCCTCCCTAGTAGCTGGGACTACAGGCATGCGCCACCATGCCCAGCTAATTTTTTCTATATATATTAGTTGGCCAATTACTTTCTTTCTATTTATAGTAGAGACGGGGTCTCACTCTTACTCAGGCTGGTTTCAAATTCCTGACCTCGAGCAATCCACCCACTTCGGCCTCCCAGAGTGTTAGGATTACAGGCGTGAGCCACCAGACCCTGCCCATACTTGCTAATTTATTTATTTATTTATTTTTATTTATTTATTTATTTGGTTTTTTTTGAGACAGAGTCTCGATTTGTTGCCCAGGCTAGAGTGAGTGCCATGGCGTCAGCCTAGCTCACAGCAACCTCAAACTCCTGGGCTCAAGCGATTCTCCTGCCTCAGCCTCCTGAGTAGCTTGGACTACAGGCATGCGCCACCATGCCCGGCTAAATTTTTGTATATATTTTTAGTTGGTCAATTAATTTCTTTCCATTTATAGTAGAGACAGGTCTCGCTCTTGCTCAGAGCTGGTTTCGAACTCTGAACTCGAGCAATCCGCCCGCCTCGGCCTCCCAGAGAGCTAGGACTAAAGGCGTGAGCCACCGCGCCTGGCCTATTTATCTTTGAGACAGAGTCTCACTCTGTTGCCTGGGCTATAGTGCCATGGCATCAGCCTAGCTCACAGCAACCTCAAACTCCTGGGCTCAAGCGATCCTCCTGCCTCTGCCTCCCAAGTAGCTGGGACTACAGGCATGCGCCACCAGGCCCTACTAATTTTTCTATTTATTTTTAGTTGGCCAATTAATTTCTATTTTTTAGTAGAGATGGGGTCTTGCTCTTGCTCAGGCTAGTTTTGAACTCCTGACCTTGAGCGATCCGCCCGCCTTACCCTCCCAGAGTGCTAGGATTACAGTGCCCGGCTGCTATTTTATTATTTTGAGAAATTTCCAATCAAAATATTGTCATGGCTGGGTGAGGTGGCTCACACCTGTAATCCTAGCACTTTGGAAGGCTAAGGCGGGAGGATTGCCTAAGGCCAGGAGTTCAAGACCAGCCTGAGCAAGAGTAAGACCTGTCTCTACAAAAAAACCCAGAAAAATTAGCCAGGCGTGGTAGCGCACACCTGTGGTCCCAGCTACTTGAGAAGCTAAGGCAGGAGAATTGCTCAAGCCCAGGAGTAGATTGCAATGAGTTGTAATAACGCCACTGCACTCTAGCCTAGGTGACACGAGGACCTGTCTCAAAACAAAAACAAAATTGTCATTCTGCTCAAAAATATTCTTAAGAGTTGTTCCTTTAAGGCCTTTCTACTCCAGGTTTCTAAGCAGCTGTTCTCTTTAGCTGGTTCATGCAGTCCATGATTTCCCAAACTTTCTTGCATCTGTGCCTTTCCAGAGGACCTTCCAGGACCATGTAGTTGCCTGTTCATCCACTTCTGTCTGAACTACATTGATGAACATGATGTATTCTCCATGGCTAACTGACCTTGCCACTTTTCTACAGAATAGTTGGCCAAGGAATATGAAAATTAACCTAAGAGTCATATACCAAATATGTTCTTTGTGATGCACCAAGATACATACTCCCATGCATTGACTTGGAAAGAATATCCTTTTCTACCAAGAAGCACAATTACTATGATGTTTTGTGAATTCGATTGCTTGGTATATTGCTTCTAGATACACGACAAATGAATTTTATGGTCAGTGACATTCCAAGAAGAGATTTATATTTTTAGTGTGATAAATTTTAAGTATAAGAATAATGGAAAAATTTGGACTCCAGTGTTTCGGAACCTTTTCTATGTGTCCTTTACTTTGGGAGACCTCGTTCTGATCTCATTCCTCATTATAAATCCCTCAGGCAGTGGAATGATCCACTCAAACCAGGATGTTGCTGACTCTCCCAGAGGGGAGCTACCCACTTTTTAGTCATCGCATATTGTGATTACATTTCTTTGCAGGTCCCCTTCTGAACTCCCACAGCTATGTGTGTGAGGCTCTGTAGGAAGCGAGAGCAGGAATTGTTTTCCATTTACCACCATATGAAGTCGTTTTATCAGTGTGTCTACCACATGCCTGCCATGTATACCACTTCTCCTTAGTCGTCAGCATTTCCATCACTCGGGCCCGCTGGCCTGGGAAAGGGCCAGGGATGGTTTTGTGTACATATTGGTGTTCAAACTTGGTGCTATGGGATTTATAGGTCTCAAGTTTACATTTTACACAGGTTGTACACGTTAGGTATTACTAAAATTTTGGTGTTGTAGGACATTGGCAAAGAACCTGAATTTTAATGTTTTTCCCCCTCTTATCTAAATCAAGCTTATTTCTTTGTGTGTGTGTGTGTGTGTGTGTGTGTGTGTGTGTGTGTGTGTGTGTGTGTGTGACAGTCTCACTCTTTTGCCCAGGCTTGAGTGCCATGGTGTCAGCCTAGCTCACAGCAACCTCAAACTCCTAGGCTTAAGTGAGCCTTCTGCCTCAGCCTCCTGAATAGCTGGGACTACAGGCATGCGCCACCATGCCCAGCTAATTTTTTCTATATATATTTTTAGTTGTCCAGCTAATTTTCTTTCTATTTTTAATAGAGATGGGGTCTTGCTCTTGCTCAGGCTTATCTCAAACTCCTGAGCTCAAGCAATCCACCCATCTCGGTCTCCCAGACAAGCTTATTTCTTGATGTTTTTGCTGATCTACAAAGGAATAGTTTTAACCTAGGTTCCATCTTTGTTCTGGTATATACTAATATATACTTTGTATATACTACTATATACTTAGTATATACTTTGTTCTGGTATATACTGTGGCCTTGGGCAAGCTGCTCTGTTTCTTCTTTTGTAAAATTGAAATAAAAATACCCCATTGCATTCTGTGAAGATTAAATGAGATTTATTCATATATAAATAAATAGCAGTATAGGCATAAAATGTTTAGCATGGTGTCTGATGTATCATGGTTCACTGAATGTTCATTTCCTTTTTCTTCCTCATAGACCTCTGTGGCTCTTGAAGGAGGTTCTCTAGTTTAAGAAGATGTTAAAATGTTCTTTTGTTAGGAACTCTTTGGGAAGCATTTTTGCCTCAAGACAAGGTTATAGGCTGGGCGTAGTGGCTCACGCCTATAATCCTAGCACTCTGGGAGGCTGAGGCGGGAGGATCGCTCGAGGTCAGGAGTTCAAGATCAGCCTGAGCAAGAGTGAGACTCCATCTCTACTAAAAATAGAAAGAAATTATCTGGACAACTAAAAATATATATATATATATATATATATATATATATATATATATATATATATATATATAAAAAAATTAGCCGGTGGCACAAGCCTGTAGTCCCAGCTACTTGGGAGGCTGAGGCAGAAGGATTGCTTTAACCCAGGAGTTTGAGGTTGCTGTGAGCCAGACTGATGCCAGGGCACTCTTGCCCGGGCAACAGAACAAGACTTTGTCTCAAAAAAAAAAAAAAGAAGCAGGGGTTACAGACATGAACCACCATGTCGGGCAAGTGGATTGGGGGGAGGATAGGATGGGTAAATTCACACCTAACGGGCGTGGTGCTTATTGTCTGGGGAATGGGCACACTGTAGTTCTGACTTGGGCAGTGCAAAGGCAGTATATGCAACTAAAGTTTTGGTACCCCTGTAATATTCTGAAATTAAAAAATAAAATAAAATGAAAATAAAATAAAAAAAAAATAAATAAATAAAAAAAAAAGAAGAAGAAGACAAGGTTATAAATTATGATTAGGTTCCAGGATAGCCTACAGAAGTCTTGGTAACCCCTAAGTTTAAGTGAACTGTCCTATTAATAACACTGTGGAATGTGAACCACCATTTATAACCATGTTTTAAAATGAGAAACCTGTTCATAGACCCCTGCAGGGGTTCTGTGAATACTGATCTTGCCATAGGTATCTTCTGCTCTTATACTCAGCTTCCTTTGATTTCCTTAGTACCAGGCCACTGAAAGTTATTTCCATGGTGGTTATCTGGGGTACCAAGCAGAGCTGAGGGCTCTAAAAACTAAAGAATGAGGACTTGAGGACTCCTATTCTGCTGGCAGTGGTGGTGGAGAGAGGGTGAGACAGCTAGCGTCTGTTGAGTACCTGCTGTGTGCCAGTCACTGTGTTATGTGCTTTAATAAAGTTTTATGACCAGGCACAGTGGCTCACACCTGTAATCCCAGCACTTTGCGAGGGGCCGAGGTGGGAGGATCGCTTGAGCCCAGGAGTTTGCGACTAGCCTGGGCAACATATTGAGACCCTGTCTTTACAAAAAATAAAAGTACATAATATAGTTTTGTATTTACTTTTCATAATAATCTTGTAAAATAGGTACTATCAGCCCCCATTTTACAGATGAAAACCTGAGGCTTAGAAACAGAAACACAGTTACTTAGAAACACATAAGTAGCAAGTCATAGAATTAAGATTTGAGCTGAGGACTTTCTGGATGCCAAAGCCCATGCTCTCTATCACAACACAATTGCAAAGATGAGAAAATCAGACACTGAGACCTATTGGCTGTGAAAAGGGCTGAGAAACAAAGGGACAGCAGGATGGCATCAGCTCTGTAAGGGTAAAAGGTTGAGGTGTGGGGAAGCTGTATGAATTCAGCTTTGGTGGTGGGGCTTGGGACATGTGTTAAAGAAACAGGGTCCGTTCAGAGTTCTTAAGTTTCTTCGAGGAGCTTTTTGGTTGCCTATTCTGGAGGAGGGGAAATGAGATCTGTGCCAGATGGGGAATAAGAGTCAGACTTGGGGAGAGGGATGAGATGTGCCTAGAGATGGAGAGGAAAGAGCAGTTTCTACAACTGGAACAGTCAGGTCAATCATTAAGTATGGTAGGTGCTCAGAGTCTGAGACTCCCTTTCCTTATGACACCATAAAGGGGGACTGTAAATGTGTGTAAAATCTAGTTCTCAGTTTCACTTTCTTTTCTTCCAGGAGAAACCCAGCCTTTTTTTCTTTTTCTAATTTTTTAAAGCTTTTGTCTCCTGGAGTTCCAGTGTTTAATTTTCTCACTTTTGCTTATCTCATTCACCTTTCTTTTTTCTTTGATTCTGTTGACTTAACAGGGTGATCATCTTTGTAAAATATTTTTGTCATCTAGAACTGCTCAGAGCACTTTGCAAATCTACATCCGTTCTCAGAAAGCTCATGCTTCATGCCCATTCCTAACATTAGACTCCACCCTTACTGAACCTAACCTATGCTCCCTCTGTGCTCCTTAGCATGGTAATAGGCAACTGTTTGATGCCGCACAGGAAAATTAAAGTCTTGCTTAGAGTTTGAAGCTCTTTTGGAGAAACAAGTTTTCTTTATTATCCAATGGAATCTTTGGTGACATGTTTATATTACACATACTCTGATTCTTTTTTTTTTTTTAGAGATGGAGTTCTCACTGGGTTGCCCAGCCTGGAATGCAGTGGCTATTCACAGGCACGATCATAGATCATAGTGCACTCACTGCAGCTAGAATGCCTGGGCTCAAGTGATCCTCCCACCTTAGCCACTATGCTTTGCTCTCATTCGTTTTGATAAGCAAAATAATTATGTGTCACCTCTCCCTAATGTCTTTAAATTCAGGTTGGGCATCGCCTCTTTCAGGAAGCCTTTCTTTAGTCATCCTACATCTAAGTTCGAGGCTTCTTTTACATATTCTCACAGTGTGCTGAACATCTATTATTGGTATAACTTCTCAAACCATATTGTTTTTGTCTGTTTGATTCTCCTTTTGACTTTGAGCTCCTTGAGAGCAGGGGCAATTTTTTTATATTCCTAGCACTTGGGACAGTATAATTCCTGGAATATAATTTTTTGACTGTATGAATGGTAAAACTTTTAATTGTATTTAAATGTACCAAATGTTGCAATACCTCCTTTATGTAACCATGAAGAGCTACATGATTTTTGTAACTTCCTGTTCTGATCCAGTTTAAGGAGGTTTAGTTTTTCCTTTTTATGAAATTTGGTACTATTTTAAATAATTCCAAAAAACACAGAATAATGACTTTTACTTACTGTCTCTGTCCAAATGAGGTAAGAGATTACTCATTTATTTAGTGTATTATGGGGGGAGCAGGCATTTGCTTTGACAGTTATCTGTCTCCCTGACTTTTATTTTATTTATTTATTTATTTATTTTTGAGACAGAGCCTTACTCTGTTGCCTGGGCTAGAGTGCCATGGTGTCAGCCTAGCTCACAGCAACCTCAAACTCCTGGACTTAAGTGATCTTCCTGCCTCAGCCTCCCGAGTAGCTGGGACTACATGCATGGGCCACCATGCCTGGGTAATTTTTTCTATATATTTTTAGTTGGCCAATTTCTTTCTATTTATAGTAGAGACAGGGTCTCACATTTGCTCAGGCTGGTTTTGAACTCCTGACCTTGAGCAATCTACCTGCCTCAGCCTCCCAGAGTGCTAGGATTAGAGGCGTGAGCCACCACACCCGGCCTCCCTGACTTTTAAATACAAGTACTTTCATCAATCTGTATCCTCTCCTTACTTTCAATTTTTTCTCTCTCTCTCTTTTCTGAGCCAGGTTTCATGAAAACATAGTTGATATTCATTGTCTCACATTCTGACTTCTGTGTCTACCACTCCAATTAAGCTAAACATGCTAGGGCAGTTATGACCTTGTCAAGTTGGCTAAATCCAAGAAATGCTTTACCAATCATCTCTGCTACATTTGACCTAGTTGACCATCCTCCTTGAAACTCTGCTCCTTTGTCACTTGTCACTTATAGTCCTTGTCACTACCTTATCAGCATTAAGTCCCACTGGTTTTGTTGGTTCATTTATTCAAAAAAATATAAATTGAAGGCTGGACACAGTGCCTCATGCCTGTAATCCTAGCACTTTGGGAGGCCAAGGCAGGAGGACTGCTTGAGGCCAGGGGTCAGAGACCAGCCTGGGCAACATAGTGAGACTGTACAAAAAATTATAAAATTAGCCAGGCGCAGTGCTGCATGCCTATAATCTTACCTGTTTGGGAGGCTAAGGTTGGAGGATCACTTGAGCCTGGGAGTTTGAGGTTGCAGTGAGCAATGATGACACCACTGCACTCTAGCCCAGGCAACAGAACAAGACCCTGTCTCAAACAACATATGAATCGAGTGCCACTTCACCAGGCCATACCGGAGGTTGGCAGTGAACAAAATAAACATGGTGCCTGCTCTCATGGAGCTTACAGTCTAGCTGGGAAGTGGCTGTTCATTCATTTAATTCAATAAATATTTATTTAGTACCTGGTGTTTTCCAGATACTGCTTTGCCTAACAACCAAAGATAATGATACAAAGTGTTTAATCTTGTAATTATTGCATCTTAATTGTATCATGTGCTTTGTAAAAGTGAGGATCAGTCAGGGAAGAGTTCCTTGAGGAAAGAATAATTAGTGAATGCTTGACTTGTCCAAGCAAAAAAAACCTGGATGGGAGGAGGGTTTGGCAGGGCAGGGAGACAGGAGGGGTAGTTAATTATTCATTGCAGTTACTTATAAAGTTATTAACTACTGTAGCATCTTAAGAATGAAATTCTGACCTTACTGTCCGCCACTGTTGTGAGCTTTGTGATTGAGACATGCAGACTCCTTTATTGCAGCATCCACAGTCCAAGTCCTCCTTACTGGTGAGTGATTATTTTGAAATCTCTATCTAGCAGTACCAAAGAGATTTTTAGTCTTCATAAGAGGTCAGGATACATGTATGAGAGGATAATTAGCACTATAAACTAAGTGTCAGATGAATGGTATAGTTAAATGTCATTGGCATTTGGAGAAGGACACTGTCACGTAGACATGGAGTGATCATGGAGGACCTTGGAAGTAATGAGGCTTCAATTAAAGGAAGAGAAAGACGCAGAAGAGCAGAGAAGAAAGGTGTTTCCCATAGAGAGAAAGGAGAGAGCAAAGGCAGGGAAGTGGGAATTCAGTGTTGCAACTGGGTAAGAGTGTATTGTTGCTCATAGGCCTAGACAGAGCCTTCTGTTTGGTTGGTTACCAAGTAATGTGGCAGAAGACAGAAGAGGTACTGGGAATAGCCTTGCATATCAAGCTAAGGAGTTGGTGATTTATCATTTGAGTGGATGTGGCATGTGTAGAACGCTGTTTTAGAATTAATCTGGCAACAAATGACTTTAAAACTAGGCACTGAGACATGAAAAGAATGCCTGGACTAGTGTTTCAGTAGTTCAGTTTAACAAATATTTATGGAACACCTCCTGTGTGGTAGTGGGAAGAGTAAGGAATGAATGGGTGAGAGCACTTGCCTAAGGAACCTAAAGACTTGTACAAGATCATATTGGGGATTGGACAGATGAGAGAGAGAAGGAATGGGAGGGTAAGATGGCAGAAGTCAGAGCTCCTACCCACTCCACCCAAGCAGGTATTAGGGGGTTACCAAACTATTGCCTTTAGGCCAAATCCATCCACATGCTTGTTTTTCTACAGTCCTCGAGCTAAAGAATGGGTTCCTTTTTTTATATTTTTAAAGATTTTTAAAAATCGAAAGAATATTTCATGACATGTGAAATTTATATTTCAGGGTACATAAAGTTTTTTGGGTTTTTTTTTTTGTAACAGAGCCTTGCTGGTTCATTTATGTAGTGTCTCTGGCTGCTTTAACATGCAATAGCAGAGGGGAGTAGTGACAGAGACTATGAGGCCAGCAAAGCCTAAAATATTTACTGTTTGGTCCTTTTTTTTTTTTTTTTTCTTTTTTGAGAGAGAGTCTCGCTTTGTTGCCTAGGTTAGAGTGAGTGCCATGGCGTCAGCCTAGCTCACAGCAACCTCAAACTCCTGGGCTCAAGCAATCCTCCTGCCTCAGCCTCCCGAGTAGCTGGGACTACAGGCATGTGCCACCATGTTCGGCTAATTTTGTCTATATATATTAGTTGGCCAATTAATTTCTTTGTATTTATAGTAGAGACGGGGTCTTGCTATTGCTCAGGCTGGTTTTGAACTCCTGACCTTGAGCGATCCGCCCGCCTTGACCTCCCATAGTGCTAGAATTACAGGCGTGAGCCACCGCGCCCAGCCTACTGTTTGGTCCTTTACAGAAAACTGTTTATCCATGAGTCACACTCATCCTCATCTCAGTTCTCTTTTCTGAAACTGATTGATTGTCTCCTATCTGAGGCTTTGCTCCTACTCCCAGGCTTTTTTTTTTTTTCCAGCATATTATGGGGGTACAGATTTTAAGATTTCAATAAATGCCCTTTCCCCCCCTCCCCCCACAAGTCTGAGTTTCCAGCATGACCATCCCCCAGATGGTGCACATCTCACTCATTATGTATGTATATACCCGCCCCCCTCCCCCCTGCCCAATACCCTATTACTATAGTACCTATGTGTCCTCTTAGGTGCTGCTCAGTTAATACCAGTTTGCTGGTGAATATATGTGGTGCTTGTTTTTCCATTCTTGGGATAGTTCACTTAGTAGCTCTAACCAGGAAAATATAAGATGTGCTATATCACCATTGTTTCTTAGAGCTGAATAGTACTCCATGGTATATATATACCACATTTTATTAATCCATTCTTGGATTGATGGGCACTTGGGCTGTTTCTACAGCCTTGCAATTATGAATTGTGCTGCTATAAACATTCGAGTGCAGGTGTCTTTTTTGTAGAGTGTCATTGGATCTTTTGAGTAGATGCCCAGTTATGGGATTGCTGGATCAAATGGTAGATTCACTTGTATCGCTTTAAGGTATCTCCATATTGCTTTCCACAGAGGTTGAACTAGTTTGCAGTCCCACCAGCAGTGTAGGAGTGTTCCTCTCTCTCCGCATCCACGCCAGCATTTGGTATTTGGAGACTTTTTGATAAAGGCCATTCTCACTGGAGTTAAGTGATATCTCATTGTGGTTTTGATTTGCCTTTCCCTGATGATTAGAGATGTTGAGCATTTTTTCATATGTCTGTTGGCCATTCTTCTGTCTTCTTTAGAAAAGTTTCTGTTCAAGTCCTTTGCCCACTTTTTAATAGGGTTATTTGTTTTTTTCTTGCTGATTTTCGTGAGTTCTAAGTATATTCTAGTTATCAGCCCCTTATCGGATGCATAGGATGCAAAAATTTTCTCCCATTCTGTAGGTTGTCTGTTTACTTTCATGACTGTTTCTTTGGCTATGCAGAAGCTTTTTAGTATCATGTCCCATTTATTTATTTTTGTTGCTGCTGTGATTGCCTTTGGGGACTTCTTCATAAACTCTTTGCCTAGGCCGATGTCTGGGAGAGTGTTTCTAACATTTTCCTCTAGAATTCTAATAGTTTCATACCTTAGGTTTAAGTCTGTTATCCAGCATGAGTTGATTTTTGTGAGAGGTGAAAGGTGTGGGTCCTGCTTTAGCCTTCTACAAGTGGCTATCCAGTTTTCCCAGCACCATTTATTGAAAAGGGATTCTTTTCCCCAGCGTATGTTTTTGTCTGCTTTGTCAAAGATTAGATGGCTATATGAGGATGGTTTTATATCAGGATTCTCAGATCTGTTCCACTGGTCAATATTCCTATTTTTGTGCCAATACCAGATTGTTTTAATTACTACAGCTTTGTAGTATAGTTTGATATCTGGCATATTAATACCTCCCATTTTGTTTTTGTTGCCTAGAATTGCTCTTGATATTCGGGGTCTTCTTTGGTTCCATACAAAGCGTAAAATTATTTTTTCTATATCTGTGAGGAATGCTGATGGGATTTTAATAGGTGTTGCATTGAATCTGTAGATCAATTTGGGTAGTATAGACATTTTAATGATGTTGAGTCTGCCGATCCATGAGCATGTAATAGATTTCCATCTGTTTACATCCTCTGCTATTTCCTAGGTACTTTAATTTCTTTGTTGCTATTGTGAAGGGAATTGAGTCTTTAATTTGGTTCTCAATTTGATTGTTGTTGGCGTATATACGCAGTCAAATGCTCTACCACTGAGCTATACCCCCTGTTGGCGTATATGAATGCCTCTGATTTCTGTGTATTGATTTTGTATCCTGAGACTTTACTAAATTCATTTATCAGTTCCAGGAGTTTCTTGGTTGAATCTTTGGGGTTTTCTAAATATAATATCATATCATCAGCAAACGGTGAAAGTTTGATCTCTTCTGCCCCTATTTGGATACCTTTAATTCCACTTTCCTGTCTGATTGCTGTAGCCAGGACTTCCAGCACTATGTTGAGTAGAAGTGGAGATAGTAGGCAGCCTTGTCTACTCCCAGGCTTTTAAATATCTTTCTCTTTATGTTCTTCCCTACATACTCAACTTTTCTTTTTTGCAGGAATTTTGGGTTTTTGTTTGTTTTTTTGAGACAGAGTCTCATTCTGTTGCCTGCGCTAGAGTGCTGTGGCGTCAGCCTAGCTCACAGCAACCTCAAACTCCCAGGCTCAAGTGATCCTCCTGCCTCAGCCTCCCAAATAGCTGGGACTACAGGCATGTGCCACCATGCCTGGCTAATTTTTTCTATATATTTTTAGTTGTTCAGCTAATTTTTTCTATTTTTAATAGAGATGGGGTCTTGCTCTTGTTCAGGCTGGTGTTGAACTCCTGACCTCTAGCAATCCTCCCGCCTCGGCCTCCCAGAGTGCTAGGATTACAGGTGTGAGCCACCATGCCTGGCCCGCTTCCAGGAATTTTCTCCCTCCAAATATACCCAAGAACTAGCCTACTTTAAAAGAAAAAAAGTCATCAACTCAGAAGTCCACATGTATTGCTTTTTCATCTCATCTCTAACTCCACTTCACCTTTCATTTATTCACCTTAATCCAGACCTTGACCCCAGCAGCCCCCTGAAACTAGTCTTGCTAAGTCATTAATGAATCCTTAGCTGCTGGATCCAGTCATTTCCCTAGTCCTTACCTTCCTTGTTTTCTCTGACATTTAACATGTTGATCATTCTCTTTCCCTTGAAACCCTTTTTTTCCCTATCTTTTCTTCTTCTTCTTCTTCTTTTTTTTTTTTTTTTTTTGAGACTGAGTCTTGCACTGTCACCCCAGCTAGAGTGCAGTAGCATCATCATAGCTCACTGTAACCTCGAATCCCTGGGCTCAATCTATCCTCCTGCCTCAGCCTCCCAGAGTGCTAGGATTAGATTATAGGCATGAGCCATCGCACCCAACCTTGAGACCTTTTTTTGCTTGGCTTCTATGACATCATTCTTCTTTGCTCCTCTTCCTGTAAGAGTTATTATTTTATTGAACACCTACTATGTATTCACTATATTAAAATGCTTTACACAGATTATTCCTAATCATTGCAATAACCCTAAAAATATAGATTTTATTTCCTTCATGTTATAAATAAGGAAATTGAGGCTTAGTGAGTTTAAGCAATTTTTCTTTTCTTTTTTTTTTTTTTCTTAGATACATACTCTCAGAAATAAGCAATTTTTCTAAAGTTATATAATAAGTGGCAGAGCTGGGACTTGAACCTGATCTTTATTTAGTATACAAGTAAAGTCAGCTATTATCTGGGTAGCAAAGGCTCCTGCCACAGACTTTCTTTTTAGCTTTCAGACTATATGACCTACTGTCTCCTAAACATTTCCACCTGGAAGTCCTAGCAGCACCTCAGCCCAACTCATCATCTCACCCCCACCCCCATCCAGCCCCAGATTGGTAGTGTGACCCTCTGTCTATTCATCTAGGCCCTAATCTTGGGGGTTGACCTTAGCTTTGCCTCTTTTCCACCCCCTCCACTGCTCAGCACCTAGTTGTCACCAAGCTGGTCATTCCTTTCCCCTTGAGTTCTCTGAATTTCATCTCACAGTGTCCACTGTCACTTCCCTTGTTCAGGATCTTTTCTACTCTCTTCCTGGACTATTGTCCCTCTTCCCTTAATTTCTGTCTCTTCTACTCTCTAACCTTGCAGTACATCCTCTACAAGGCTACCAGACTGATCTCTCCTAAACCCCAAACCTGATTTCTTTGCTGTCTTGGTTAAAACCTGTCAGTGGCTCTCAGTGTCCTATTCCTCTACTCCATAGCATAACTAGCGAGGTATTACTTTATTTTTCTATACTTTTCTCCTTCCAGTTTCTCACATACAGCAGATGTTTCTGGTTCACTGTACCAGGACTTTTATTCATCTCTCCATGCAGTTCCTATGCTATTCTCCTTTTTTGGAATGCCCTTCTCTTCCTGGTTTGCCTGAGGAACACCTTTTCAGCTCATCCCTAAAAAATAAACAAGCAGAAAACATCCTGAATTCCTAGCTTCTAGCCCTTCTCTGATTTCCGCTCTGAGAGAGGTTTCCTGTTCCCAAAGCACCCTGTGCACATATCCGTTGTAGAACTCAGCACAGTGTATAATAATTTGTACACACCAGCTTCCATACAAGTAGTGCTCCTTAAATGCAGAGATTTGTGTCTTGTTCACTTTTTTTATCCATGGGATCTAGCATATTGCTTGGGAGGTAGCAGTTTAGTAACTATTGAATATTGTAATAGCAATAGTATGGTTGGAGCTAGGGAGTGATACTTTGGAGAAAGTTTAGGATTTTTTTTTTTTTTTTTTTTTTTTTTTTTTTGAGACAGAGTCTTGCTTTGTTGCCCAGGCTAGAGTGAGTGCTGTGGCGTCAGCCTAGCTCACAGCAACCTCAAACTCCTGGGCTCAAGCAATCCTGCTGCCTTAGCCTCCCGAGTAGCTGGGACTATAGGCATGCACCACCATGCCCGGCTAATTTTTTCTCTATATATTAGTTGGCCAATTAATTTCTTTGTATTTATAGTAGAGATGGGGTCTCGCTCTTGCTCAGGCTGATTTCGAACTCCTGACCTCGAGCAATCCGCCTGCCTCGGCCTCCCAGAGTGCTAGCATTACAGGCGTGTGAGCCACCGCGCCTGGCCTGGAGAAAGGTTAGGGTTAAACATTTATGCACATGAGGATGTTGGTTAAAGCTTGAGAGTAGGCATGGAGGCTCACGCCTATAATCCCAGCACTTTGGGAGGCCAAGGTGGAAGGATCACTTAAGGCCGGAAGTTCAAGTCCAGCGTGGGCAACAATGTACTGTGCAAGAAATAATAATTAGCCAGCATGGCCATGCAAACCTGTAGTCCCAGCTACTCAGGATGCTGAGGCAGGAGGGTTGAGTGAACTCAGGAGTTTGAGGCTACAGTGAGATATCATACCACTGCACTCTAGTAGCTTAGGCAAAAGGTAGAGAACCCTGTCTTAAAATAAATAAATAATGGGAAAAAAGCTAAAGTAGATAATGCTAGTACCTTGATATGTATTGCACAAATGATTTACAAAGTATTTTCACAAATTTTTTTTTTTTTTTTTTTTTTTTTTGAGACAGAGTCTCGCTTTGTTGCCTAGGCTAGAGTGAGTGCCATGGTGTCAGCCCAACTCACAGCTACCTCAAACTCCTGGGCTTAAGCAATCCTCCTGCCTCAGCCTCCCAAGTAGCTGGGACTACAGGCATGCGCCACCATCCCCGGCTAATTTTTCTATATATATTAGTTGGCCAATTAATTTTTTTCTGTTTATAGTAGAGACGGGGTCTCGCTCTTGCTCAGGCTGGTTTCAAACTCCTGACCTGGAGCAATCCACCCTCCTCGGCTTCCCAGAGTGCTAGGATTACAGGCGTGAGCCACCGCGCCCAGCCTTTCACAAATGTTTTATCTCACTTTCTCCCATCCAAAAACACTGTGAAGAGAGGCAGAGTAGACATTAATATTTGCATTTTGGAAATCAAGAACTTGAAGCTCAAAGAAGTGATTTGCTCAAAGTCTCAAACAATAACATAATTCAACATAAGAACTACGTTGAAGTGCCAGAATTCAGTCTTCTGCTGCCAAATCTGATGCTACTTCCACTGGGACTGCATCAGTATAGATATGGGGAAGGTTTGGAATAGACAAGTTTTGGAGTACATCTACATTTAGAGGTCAAGGGAAAGGAGTGTCTCAAAGGAGGAGATAAATAGTGGCCCAGGCCAGGTGTGGTGGCTCACACCTGTAATCCTAGCACTCTGAGAGGCCAACGCAGACAGATTGCTCGAGGTCAGGAGTTCAAAACCAGCCTGAGCAAGAGCAAGACCCCCAAGTCATGACTGTGTTGTGAAGAACATGTCTTCAGAAGGGGAGGGTATCATCAGAGATACCTTTGCACACAGTCAAGGAAAGTAGGGAAGGATGAAAGAGTTTGAACATCAGGAAGTTCAAGAGAATAATTTTATATAGTGAAGCCACCTTGCCAGGTGGTTAAGAAAAACATGGGCATTGAGGGAAATGGAGGTACGTATGTCGACTACTCTTTCAGGAAGTTTGGTAGTGAAAGGAAACATAAAGGCTGATAGTTTGAGAAATGTCATACCACCAAATATTGCCAGAAATTTACAGTACATTGTTGTCATTTTGAAGACTTGAAACTATCTAGTGGAAACTATCTATGGAAATACTGTTTGATGATTAAGTATATAAATTTCAGGATGTTTTAGACTCAGTTTAACATAGGTTATTTCTTACATGTTTATAGTACCAGAGGGCAAAGTTTTTAATCATACCTTAAAACAAAGTGAAGATTTTATTTGAATACAGTTAACTGTAACAATGTATGTCCACCTTTAACCTGAAAATACCGTTAAATTCATTTTGAATATTCATCTACATACAAGCTTATCTCTTCCTCCTCACTGATTGTGTGTTGTCCATGTGTGACTTGATCAACAGGAAATTTCCCCACTTTGCTGTTAGAGATTGTTTTCTGTGTTTAGGGTGAAAACCCATGTGTATTATCCACATCGCCTGGGAACTAAGCTCTGGGGGGGTGGAGGTGGGGAGTTAAGCCTTGAGCAGCTCTTTTGTCTTACTGATGAGGTGTCCTCTGTCTGCCAGGTGAAGCGGTACCAGTGCACCTTTGAGGGCTGTCCCCGCACCTACAGCACAGCAGGCAACCTGCGTACCCACCAGAAGACTCACCGAGGAGAGTACACGTTTGTCTGTAATCAGGAGGGCTGTGGCAAGGCCTTCCTTACCTCTTACAGCCTCAGGATCCATGTGCGAGTGCACACGAAGGAGAAGCCATTTGAGTGCGACGTGCAGGGCTGTGAGAAGGCGTTCAACACACTGTACAGGTCGGCCTCTCCACTGCTCTGCCAGCCTTTGACTCTGACCTTGTCGTGACTGCAGAGCTCTTTCTTCTTGCACAGGAGAGAGATTCACTTTCAGGACTTCAAAGAGCATAGCTGTGCTCAACTATTTAAATGCATTAAAGGAACTTGTTGCTTAAAGGTGGACTTCTCTTGGGTGGGTTAGAAGTGACAATACATCTGTGTTTAGATTTGCATCTCAGGGAGTGCATTCTGACCTGGGCATTTTAGTGGGGATTTGGCATAGAGTACTATCTCCCTTCAGCTCAGGATCTTCGTACTAAAGCTTTTGTAATTTCGTTTCCTACCTCACCTTGAAGATATTAGTCTTCAGTATTGGGTGTAAAATAACAGAAATAACAATAGCTAACATTTAAAAAGCACTCAGTGTGGGCAGGCACAATTCTAAGTGCTAATCCTCACAGTCACTGATAGCTAAATGGAAGCACAGAGAGACTCTGTAACTGGCTCAAGGTCCCCTATCCAAGTAGGATCTGCGGCCAGGTTTTGAATCCTAGTCAGTCCCCAGAATGACAGCCACCCCACTATGCTATCTACTTCTCTGAATTTCTTTGGGCAAAACATTTTGGATGCTAATAAGTTACAGATGTAGAATTCTTATGCACTTGATCCTGAAATACATTAGGCTGGCATGGGGAGGCTTATGGTACTTTTTGACAAAGAGGATTTTTCTGGGATATTTTGCAGGCTGAAAGCACATCAGAGGCTTCACACAGGGAAAACGTTTAACTGTGAATCTGAAGGCTGCAGCAAATACTTCACCACACTCAGTGATCTGAGGAAGCACATTCGAACCCATACAGGAGAAAAGCCATTTCGGTACATCTTTACGGTTTTCTATTTATTCCTGACTAGGTTTCAGCTGGGTGTCTTGATATACTCTGAAATTCTTCAAAGAAGAAAGAAAACTCCCTTCACTAGTTCTTTCTTTGGCAGTATTAGCTCGCCCCAGGGTAACCATAACAATTGCTGCAGTTAGAGGAGTGCTGATGGATTCCAGGAGCATCCTTACTCTGTGAATGATGGCCTTTCTGCCTTATTTTTCCCCTTTATTTTAAAGAAGCATTTGTTGAAACTCATGTATGTGGTAGGTACTTCTGTTAGTGCTAGAGAAATACTCAGAAGCAGGCTGCCATCTCGAGAACCTTAGTCTAGTGGGAAAGAACCACAAGTTAGTAGTATCTGAGTTTGTGAGATGCCCAAAGTGCCCTGAGCACAGAGTAGGGATACCTACCTAAGAATGAAGGTGGGAGGGGAAGAGGAGACAGAAGGGGAAATAGGGATGGGAATGCTTAAGTTAGTGGTGCAGGTATTTTATTTTGTTACTTGTTCAGTTGTTTTGTAATATCTCAAGTGCATATATACAAACAAAAAAAATCCTTTTTTTTTCCCTTTTATTTCATCATATTATGGAGGTACAAATATTGTTAGGGTTACAAATATTGCCCCTGCCCCCTCCTCCCTTCCCCTAATGTGTCCAATCCCCAGGTGGTATGCACCACATACGTTATATAAGCATACACCCCTTTCCTCCTACCCCTTCCCGCCTGCCCACCACCTGATAAAAAGGTTTTTTTTCTTTTTTGTTTGTTTCTTTTTGACATTTTGGATACATTGTATATCTTTGCCTCTCCCTAAGAAGGGTTAGAGTTATGCCCTTCCACTCCAAAATTGCTTGCCACATCCCTAAGATTGGGTCCCCCCCCCCTGGAATCCCTGGTGAGAATTGCCACCATTGGAAAACCGTAGTTTTAATCAGTCAGTACCAATTTCATGGAGAATGGATGTGGGGCCCATTTTCCATGTCTTGTGTCGCCTCACTTTGGATAACGGGCTTAAGCTTAATCCAGGATAGCATAAACGGTGCTAGCTCACAGTCATTTCTTAGGATTGAGTAATATTCCATTGTGAACATATACCTCATTTTAATTATCCACTCATGAATTGACGGGCACTTGGGTTGTTTCCATGACCGTGCAATAGTGAATTGTGCTGCCATAAACATTCAGATGCAGATGTCTTTATAATAGAATGTCTTATGCTCTTTTGGGTAGATGCCCAACAATGCTATTGCTGGGTCGAATGGTATTTGTATTTCTAGCTGTTTGAGGTTTTTTTTTTTTTTTTTTTATTTTTTGAGACAGAGTTTCACTCTCTTGCCCCAAGCTAGAGTGCCGTGGTGTCAGCCTAGCTCACAGCAACCTCAAACTCCGGGGCTCAAGCAATCCTTCTGCCTGACCCTCCCAAGTACCTGGGACTACAGTCATATGCCACCATGCCTGGCTAATTTTTTCTATATATTTTTAGTTGGCCAATTAATTTCTTTCTATTTTTAGTAGAGATGGGGTCTCACTCTTACTCAGACTGGTTTCGAACTCTTGACCTGAGTGATCCTCTGGCCTCAGCCTCCCAGGGTGCTAGGATTACAGGCATGAGCCACCGAGTCCAGCCAAAACATCCATTTTTATTTATATATGTTAACATGCATACATATGTATATAATATATATACTATAAGCTTGAAGGACAGACTTGTATCATCTACTTTCTTCTCTATTCATAGCATAGAACAGGCGTCCTCAAACTACGGCCTGAGGGCCACATGCGACCCACCTAGAACATTTATCTAGCCCACTGGGTGGTCTTTTGTTTTCTTTTTTTTGAGACAGAGTCTTTGTTGCCCAGGCCAGAGAGAGTGCTGTGGCATCAGCCTAGCTCACAGCAACCTCAAACTCCTGGGCTCAAGCAATCCTGCTGCCTCAGCCTCCTGAGTAGCTGGGACTACAGGCATGTACCGCCATGCCCGGCTAATTTTTTCTATATATATTAGTTGGCCAATTAATTTCTTTCTATTGATAGTAGAGATGTGATCTGCTCAGGCTGTTTTTGAACTCCTGACCTCGAGCAATCCGCCTGCCTCGGCCTCCTAGAGTGCTAGTAATTTCTTTCTATTCATAGTAGAGATAGGGTCTCCCTCTTGCTCAGGTTGGTTTTGAACTCCTGACCTTGAGCAATCCGCCGGCTTTGGCCTCCCAGAGTGCTAGGATTACAGGTGTGAGTCACCACTCCTGGCCAACATTTTTAATGAGATAATGAATTTGTAGGCCGGGGCGCGGTGGCCCACGCCTATAATCCTAGCACTCTGGGAGGCTGAGGTGGGCAGATTGCTCTAGGTCAGGAGTTCCAAACCAGCCTGAACAAGAGCGAGACCCGTCTCTACTATAAATAGAAAGAAATTAATTGTCCAACTAATATATATAGAAAAAATTAGCCGGGCATGGTGGCACATGCCTGTAGTCCCAGCTACTCGGGAGGCTGAGGCAGAAGGATCGCTTAAGCCCAGGAGATTGAGGTTGCTGTGAGCTAGGCTGACGCCACAGCACTCTAGCCTAGGCAACAGAGTGAGACTGTGTCTCAAAAAAAAAAAAAAGAAAAAAGAAATTTGTAAGGATCCCCCTAAATGTAATATAGATAGATGTATTGCTAAAAATGACCCATAAACAATCTTTGAATTTTGCAGAAGATATCACTCTTATATTCAAGGCACTAAATATGCTGACTATCCATTCTCAAATCACTCATCCCATTAGGATACTTAGAAACAATTTAGGCTGGGTGTGGTGGCTCACGCCTATAATCCTAGCACTCTGGAGGCCAAGGCAGGCAGATTGTTTGAGCTCATGAGTTCAAGACCAACCTGAGCAAGAGCAAGACCCTGTCTCTACTAAAAAAAAATAGAAAATATCTGGACAACTTAAAATATATAGAAAAAATTAGCCGGACATGGTGGCGCATGCCTGTAGTCCCAGCTACTCGGGAGGCTGAGGCAGCAGGATTGCTTGAGCCCAGGAGTTTGAGGTTGCTGTGAGCTAGGCTGATGCCACAGCACTCTAGCCCAGGCAACAGAGTGAGACTCTTGTCTTAAGAAAAAAAAAGAAACAATTTACAAGTCTTCAGAAATCATCAATTCTTAGATACCAATTCAATGTAATTGTTTTTAAATTACAGATGTATTCCTGAGCCATGGCCCCTTTAACGGCAAGAGTAGTTAAAATTATAGTTGGTGACTTCTGTATCTGCGGTAAAGTTTAGGTTATTTTTTCCCCATAGGCTGCTGAGGGGACTCTGATTTTTATTCAGTCACATGCATGTATTTTTGTGATGATTACAGCTGCTAGTTTTTTTTTAATATTAGATGAGACTTTAGACAAGATGAGGATTATATGTAATCAAAAATGAAAATGCTTTAGAGAAACTTTCTATTTAAAGAAATAAAATAGTTTAGTTTGTAAGAAAATGTATTCATTCATGTAAGTAATTATGGAATTCCTGCTATGCCCAAGAACTACAGCAGGTGTAATGAGCGATATGGACCCTACCCTCAAAGAGTTGACAACCTAGGAGAACAAATAACAAATATACACACAGAGATAAACTAAGATTAGAAATGAGAGGTGCTGTGAAAGAAGCATGTTAGATAAATGCCTTAGGAGTTCTGAGGAGGGAAAGAGTTCTTCTAGCTTTGGTTATCAAGATGGTAAAAGAGAAAGAAGTAGATTTTTTTTTTTATTGAGACAGTCTCACTTTGTTGCCCAGGCTAGAGTGAGTGCCGTGGCATCAGCCTAGCTCACAGCAACCTCAAACTCCTGGGCTCAAGCAATCCTACTGCCTCAGCCTCCCTAGTAGCTGGGACTACAGGCATGCGCCACTATGCCCGGCTAATTTTTTCTCTATATATTAGTTGGCCAATTAATTTCTTTCTATTTATAGTAGAGGCAGGGTCTATTTATAGTAGAGATGGTGTCTCACTCTTGCTCAGGCTGGTTTCGAACTCCTGGCCTCGAGCAATCCGCCCACCTCAGCCTCCCAGAGTGCTAGGATTACAGGCATGAGCCACGGCGCCCAGCCAAAAGAAGTAGATCTTAACACACAAGATAAGTTATTACAGCTTAGCTGTTTTGACTGATTTTGTTCTAATACTGAATTTCAAGCCTCTTACATACTTGCGAGAGCCACCTTACCCACTCTTGATATTCCTAGTAGTCCACTGGCAGTAGGTTTTCCATATGAACTCTCACTGTCAGTAGAGTTCTGTTAAGTAATTCATCAGAAGGCTTTCATTGTCAGAGCTCTCAACATGGGCCTTACCTGTAGGACAAGAAATATTTCTCCTGGGCTCTCAGGTCCCTTTGATCCCAGATACTTTTTCAAGGACCTCTCCTCATTCCCATTTCTAAAACCAGTGGTATTGATCTGATCTTAGTGTTCTGAACATTTGTTTTAGTTTCTATTTACAAGAGGTTGAGGATTAAGGTCTGTTAGCTAATGACTTTGTTTCTCTTTGCTTAAACAACTTATTAAGGTGTGATCACGATGGCTGTGGAAAAGCATTTGCAGCAAGCCACCACCTTAAAACTCACGTCCGTACACATACTGGTGAGTTCAGGCCAATTTTTATTTTTTATTTTAACTTTCCTCAAGCCTATAACTATCAGTGTTTCTGTAGAGACCTGCAGAGCGAGGTGGAGAGGGTGAGCCTAATCAGCTCAGTCTTCACCTGCAATGTTTGAGTTTCTTTCAGAGGTGAAAGGATCTAAAGGTGGGACTCAGGAATTCAACCTTAAGAAATGAAAATAATACAGAGATACCCTAAAAAAAGAGCCTATGAGAAAACTAATCTTCTCTTTATAAACTTAGCAGCAGCAGGCCATTCCCAGTGCTTTGCACTGCATTAAGTTTTGAGACTGAGATGATTGACATGTAATTTATTCAACTCTTAACAACTATTACCTGGACTCTCTTAACAATATTTACTTTCCTCTTTTAGGGAAGGGTGGGTTTCTTCATCCAGTCTTAATTACTTTGTGGTAAAATTAACCCTACTTTGTCATTCTTACAGGTGAAAGACCCTTCTTTTGCCCCAGTAATGGCTGTGAGAAAACATTCAGCACTCAATACAGTCTCAAAAGTCACATGAAAGGTCACGATAATAAAGGACACTCATACAATGCACTTCCACAACACAATGGATCAGAGGTATGCAGTGTTCTTGTCTCTTGTTTTGATCTGGGCACCATAGAACATCAAGAATTGTTTGTGGGCCGGGTCCCTTGCCTCACACCTTTAATCCTAGCACTCTGGGAGGCCAAGGCGGGCGGATTGCTCGAGGTCAGGAGTTCGAAACCAGCCTGAGCAAGAGCAAGACCCCGTCTCTACTATAAATAGAAAGAAATTAATTGGCCAACTAATATATGTAGAAAAAATTAGCCAGGCATAGTGGCGCATGCCTGTAATCCCAGCTACTCGGGAGGCTGTGGCAATAGGATTGCTTGAGCCCGGGAGTTTGAGGTTGCTGTGAGCTAGGCTGACACCACAGCACTCATTCTAGCCTGGGCAACATAGTGAGACTCTGTCTCAAAAAAAAAAAAGAATTGTTTGCATATCACAATAAAAAGTTAAAATGTCTTCTCTGTATCTCTGTGAGAGGGAGGAAATCAGGGTTAAAACCTGTCTTGACTTACATATTCAGCCACCTACTTGACATCTCCACCCATACACCATCTACTCTTGTCAAACTTTACATGTCCAAACCTGTTACTCCTGTGGTCTTCCCCACCTTAGTAAATGGCAGCTCTAGTTTTCTAATGGCAGAGGCCCAAACTCTTACAGTCATTCTTGACTCCTTCTTTCCCCTTATATGCCAAATCCACCAGCAGAGTCTGTCACCTCTCCCTTGAGAATTTATCTAGAATCTGATCACTTCTTCTGATTACTTTGTTCAATCTAGTATTGTCTTTTTACTGGCTTGTTGCAATAACCTGCTGTGTGGGCTTCTTAGCAACTCCCTCCTTTCTCCCTAGTCTGCCTGATAATATGTAGAGTAGTCTTTCTAAACCATAATGCAGATTTCTGTCCTCTGCTCATAACCCTCCAGTAGCTTCTTGTATCACTTAAAGTAAAAGTCAGAATCTTTGTAATGGTCCACAAGACCCTACACATTCTGGCCCGGTCACTTCTCTGACCTCATGTACTTCTCTTGCTCTTACTTTAGCCATATTGTGCTCTTTGTGGTTCCTTGAACCAAGGAAGTCCACTTCTACCTCTGAGCTTTTGTACTTGCTGTACCTTCTGCTTGGAACACTTTCCCCAGATATGTATGTGGCCACACCTTCTTTCCTTCAATTTCTGCTCAAATGCTACTTATCTGAGAGTTTGTCCCTAAACATCTAACAGAAGAGTGATTCCTATTCCAGCATTCCCTATTCCCCTTACTGTCCATAGCACTTACCATCCTCTTGCATACTTTATATTTGTTTGTTGGTCCCCTTTCTCTCCACTAAAATGTAAGCTCTGTGGGACAGAGACTTTATTTTGTTCATTATTGTATCCCTGGACCTAGAAAAGGCAACAGGCCTAATACATAGTAGATGCTCAATGAGTATTTATTGAATGCATGCATGAGTGGGAGCATCTGATCCACATGAGGTAAGCTTGGCTACCAACTAAAGTGTATAAATTGTGATTGGCATTCTAAGAATCTAGAGTCAGAGTAAGCGTGGGCAGTGGAATTTGAATAGTGAGTCCTCAGTACCACTCTGAGTAAGGAACCCTTAGGTGCTCATATTGGAGATACAATGGCATACTGGAAGGAACATTGACTTTTCAATCAGAAGCACTGGATTTGTCTTTTTCTAATTATCATGTGTTTGGGACACTTCATGCCCACAGTCTTAGCATCAGTTTCCTCATGTTAAATACTTACAAGGTTTATATGAATAGCAAATGAGGTCATGTGAAATTAGTATGTAAATGATTAGACCAATTATACAAATATTATTAATTTTATATTATTATTATTATTTGAGACAGAGTCTCACTCTGTTGCCCAAGCTAGAGTGCCGTGGTGTCAGCCTACCTCACAGCAACCTCAAACTCCTGGGCTCAAGCAATCCTTCTGCCTCAGCCTCCCAAGTAGCTTGGACTATAGGCATGCGCCACCATGTCCGGCTAATTTTTTCTATATATTTTTAGCTGGCCAGTTGATTTCTTTTTATTTATAGTAGAGACCGGGGGTCTCGCTCTAGCTCAGGCTGGTTTCGAACTCTTGACCTTGAGCGATCTGCCTGCCTCAGCCTCCCAGAGTGCTAGGATTACAGGCGTGAGCCACTGCGCCTGGCCAATTTTATATTATTATAGTTGTTACTCTGGAGTCTGAGTCAAGAGATAATTTGAAAACTCTTTATTAAACAACTTTAAGAAATGTAAGTGATTCTCTTAAGAATATCAGGATTTTTTAAAAATGAAGTAATTCACTTAGCCCTTCCTCTGGGTGGTTATACCTCTCTAGGTAACACATCTAAATATTTGGAACCTTCAAGACTTTGTAATCAAGTGTTTTATTACCTGATATGCTACTATAAATCCTGATTTTTGTTACCCAATTATAATTTTCTCCTTCTTCACAGGATACAAATCACTCACTTTGTCTGAGTGACTTGAGCCTTCTGTCCACAGATTCTGAATTGCGAGAAAATTCCAATACAGTAAGTGTACCTGTTTAATATAGATGCTAGAAAAATAGGTGCAAGAGTCAGCATTCCCTTTGCTGGGAAAACTGAGGGTGGCCAGTCTCTGAAGTCTTATAAATTTAATTATATTTAATAACTACCATTTAGGATTTTTTTCTTTCCTTCTCCTTATAAGAGTTTTATTAGGAGAGATTGTTCTCTTGATGCCTAATGCCTTTTTTTTTTTTTTGAGACGGAATCTCCCTGTGTTGCCCAGGCTAGAGTGCCCAACAATGCTATTGCTGGGTCGAATGGTATTTCTATTTCTAGCTATTTGAGGTTTTTTTTTTTTCTTGTTTTTTTTTTTGAGACAGAGTCTCACTCTGTTGCCCAGGCTAGAGTGCCGTGGTGTCAGCCTAGCTCACAGCAACCTCAAACTCTTGGGCTCAACCAATCCTTCTGCCTCAGCCACCCAAGTAGCTGGGACTATAGGCATGTGCCATCATGCCCAGCTAATTTTTCTCTATATATTTTTAGGTGGCCAGTTAATTTCTTTTTATTTATAGTAGAGATGGGGGTCTCGCTCTAGTTCAGGCTGGTTTTGAACTCCTGACCTTGAGCGATCCCCTCGCCTCAGCCTCCCAGAGTGCTAGGCGTGAGCCACTACGCCCGGCCGCCTAATGCCTTTTAACCCAGGTCACTTGGTAACCTCCTTGCCCCAGAAAATTTCTTTCTTTTATTCATCTAGCAAATGTTTATTGATAACTTCATCAGGCACTGTGCTAGTGCTGAGTTTATAGTGGTGAGAAAGTAAGTATGGTTTGCACTTGAGGAGCTTAAAGTGTAGCACTGTAAGTTGTAGCCAGAATTTTAGTTTCTGAATTTTCTCAAACCCTATCTGTCCAACCTGGCTTAGTCTTTTCCCTTCTCTAAACTCACCTTATTGGGTTTTTTTGAAGGAAACCTCCTACATGGTCCTCTACTAAAGGACAAACCCACTCTATCTTGATCTGATTGCCTTGATTCCAGCTGTTAGGAAATTCCACCATTCCCACAGCTCTGTGATGCGACTTAGAAATTATTGCTTTGAATCTGAGCCTGTGCAGGCTCCTCCACATGAACCTGAGAGTTTTACTGTATTTCCAATACTAATTTTCAGTTTGGATTTTTTGTTGTTTTTCGTGATACATAAATATAGATTAAGCTAGATTTTCTGTGATTATATGGGAAGTATTTGAATTCTCAAAGTGTGGTTAGTGGAGTCAACTACAGCACTCCTAAAATTCTAGGTTCTTGGGCCTCCCCACAGGCCTACTTAGTATGTCTGGGAGTGGCGTCTAAAATTGCATTTTTATATAAGCACCCAAGGCCTGGATTCTCCTTCTGGTAACAGCAGAGTTGCCCTTATGAGACCACCTTTCCCATAGAAGACAACTATAAACACTGGAAAAAATATAAAAAACAACTATGCAAAAGGCACTGGTGAGCAACCAAGAGCAAACAGAGGTAACCTTGGAGGAAGGGATGCTTGGAAGATGGTAAAGGCACTGGATAGGCTTGCAGATTTAATGGGCAAGCCCCAGTTGGCACCAAACAAGGCAAGGTGGCCAAACTCAGTAGAAAACTCAGTCTTACTGGCTTGAATAACCAGAGGACAGAGTTCAGGATAATCACAGCACCTGGAAAGTAAGGAGTGAGAGCCTGAAAGAGTCATAAAGGGGGAGCCCCAAATTCTGTGTATTAACTCTGCCCAAATCTCTGGCTGATCCTTGAACTTTGGATGTGGGGAACAGATACTAAGCATCCCAGGTAAGGCTAAAGAACTGAACAAAGATTGCAGCTGCTGTCCACTGCACGGAGTTAACAGAATATTCACATCAACAAAGAAATAAACACTCTTCCAAGAAGTATAAAGGAATCCAGAGTCTCTACAATTTATCATTTGCAATGTTCAGAGCAATCCAAAATTAGTGAACATATGAATAAACAGGAAAACATAACTCCTGCTCAAGAGAAAAGATAACCTTCAGAGACCAACTCCAATGACCCATCTAGATAATAGAATTAACAGACAAGGATTTCTTTTAACTTTTTAAATGGAATAAGAATTTTTAAGTAGCTCTTATGTGCTCAAAGACATAAAGGAATATGCTTGAAATGATTGAATGAATAGGAAATCTCAGCAGAGATAGAGGAAATGTAAAAAATGTACCAAATGGAAATCTAGAACTGAAAAATATATCTGAAATAAAAAATTCACTGGATGGGCTTAATAGCTGATTGGAAATTACAGAAGAATTAGTTAAGTTGAAGATAGATTAATAGAAATGAACTAATTTGAAGAATAAAGAGAAAAAGATTAAGCGCTTCATATGATTTTTGTGCATATTCATATTTCACAACTAATGATCTAAAAGAAATTTCTATACTGGGTGGCCTAGATGCCCTCTAAGCTACCCAACTAAGATTTCTGGGTATAATATCCCTTTAACATTTAACTTTGTTATCTGTGGCCACTCTCTGGCCAGGACTATGAAATATGACTGAGGAGTTTTCTGGAGCCATAGGATCACCAGAGGTGATACCCTAGTATAAGGAGATATTAAATATTCGTAAATAAGGGAAGCCTTTTCTACCACAGTTTATATCATCAAAGAAGGGAGCTCTATCCCTTGGAATTTAATTGTATATTATGCCCCTTGTACTGAGCATTTATCCCAGGTTGGGAAATAGTTTGATTTTAGTCTTTCAAATTAAGGCTGTAATTCCTTGAAGCAATAGGATTAATTTTGCTTTGCTTTGAAATAAAAAATTAGGGCCAGGCATGATGGTATGTGCTTGTAATCCTAGCACTCTGGGAAACCAAGGCAGGAGGATCGCTTGAGTTTAGGAGTTCAAGACCAGCCTGAGCAAGAGACCTTGTCTCTACTAAAAATAGAAAAATTAGCTGGGTGTGGTGTCGTGCACCTGTAATCCCGGCTACTTGGGAGGCTGAGGCAGGAGAATCACTTGAGCCCAGGAGTTGGAGATTGCTGTGAGCTAGGCTAATGCCACGGTACTCTAGCCCAGGTGACAGAGCGAGACGCCATCTCAAAATAAATAAATAAATGAAAGAAAGGAAGGAAGGAAAGAAAAGAAAGGGAGAGAAAGAACTTGTTAAAATTAAATGATAAATTTGTATGAGATAATCATTTTATGGGTTTTTCAGCAGCCACATGTGTATGCATGTCCTAGAAACTGAACACTAGTTTGCTCAGATCTTTTGTTAAAGGAGGGTTGAAGGTGCTAGGGAATGACCCACTGAGCCATTTGGCTGCTGACCTCCAAGATCTACCCTGGTGCTAGACAGCCCCCAGTGTTCTTTCTGTTCTTTGTCTTTCCTCCAGGCCTCAGAGGCACAGCCTGTTCCTGTTTCCTCCACTTTTCAGCTTTGTTCCCACTCACTCTGCTCCCAGGGTTTCTTGAAAAACTTTTTATTAAGGTACAATATACATGCAGAAAAGTATGTGTATTATAAAGGTACAGCTTGATGAATCATCACAATTCATCATCCGCATGTAACCAGCACCCAGATCAAGAAAGAGAGCATTCCACACACCCTAGAAGCACCCCTCGTGCCCCAGACAGCCATTATCTCTCCCTAAGGATAATCATTGTTCTAAGATTAGTTTTTTGTGTTTTTCTGCTTTTATGTAATCATATACTTGTTCGTGTCTGGCTTTTTTCTCACAATATTATGTTTAAGAAATTAAGCCATATTGCCATATTATTGCATATAGTTATAAATCATTCGGGGTTGGTTGGTTGGTTGGTTTGTTTTTGAGGCAGAGTCTCACTCTGTTGCCCCGGCTAGAGTGCCGTGGCATCAGCCTAGCTGATAGCAACCTCAAACTCCTGGGCTCAAGCAATCCTTCTGCCTCAGCCTCTCGAGTAGCTGGGACTACAGGCATGTGTCACCATGCCCGGCTAATTTTTTCTATGTATTTTTAGTTGGCCAGTTAATTTCTTTCTATTTTTAGTAGAGACACTTTTGCTGAGGCTGGTTTCAAACTCCTGACCTTGAGTGATCCACCCACCTCAGCCTCCCAAATTTTTAGGATTACAGGCGTGAGCCACCATGCCCGGCCTAGATCATTGATTCTTGTTGTTGAACAGTATCATACTAAATGAATATACCACAGTTTGTTCTTTCTCCTGTTGGGCATTTGGATAGTTTCTAGTCTGGAGTGATTACAAATAGCCCTGCTGTGAACAGTCTTATACATATGTTTTGGAGGCACACAAGCACATTCCTTTTTGTTCGTTTTTTTCCCCCAATATTATTGAAGTATCATTGACAAATATAGCCCTTTCCTTTTTAGTGATGTTACTACTGATAATGATTTATAAATAAGTGGAATAAAAATAATAACCATGAGGAAGTTGCAAAGCTAACTGCTCAGTGGTAGTTGTTAGCCTACTATTTTTCAAACTGGAATGCCCCTCTATATTGGGTTATATAAGAGTCATAGTTTACAATCAACATATCAAAGACATCAACAGAATAGAAAATATCAGAGGACACTGCATGTAGTAAGGGTAAGCTCTGTTCCATAGACTTTTGTTTCAGTTATACATATGATTATGATTATATTACATATGAACATTTACATATGAATTACTACATATGTATATATGAATATATAATTAGTGATTCATATGAATATCTACATATGGATTACATACATATACATATGAATATGATTATATTTTATTTTATTTGTTTATTTATTTTGAGACAGAGTCTCACTTTGTTACCCAGGCTAGAGTGAGTGCCGTGGCATCAGCCTAGCTCACAGCAACCTCAAACTCCTGGGCTCAAGCAATCCTTCTGCCTCAGCCTCCCTAGTAGCTGGGACTACAGGCATGCGCCACCATGCCCAGCTAATTTTTTCTCTATATATTAGTTGGCCAATTAATTTCTTTCTATTTATAGTAGAGACGGGGTCTCACTCTTGCTCAGGCTGGTTTTAAACTCCTGACCTCAAGCAATCTGCCCGCCTTGGCCTTCCAGAGTGCTAGGATTACAGGCGTGAGCCACCGCAACCGGCCTGAATATGATTATAATATGAAGTATATGTGTACAAATAATGTAAAGTGTATTTCTTTGTGTCACAATGAAAATTTCTTGGCCACATTTTTGGGCTATGAATCTTGACTCTCTCTGGACTTGAAGATGGAAGTTCTGCATAGGTTTCTGCCTTCAGCTTCCGTCCTACTGATGATCAGAATCATTGAACTTCGCTTCTCACTCTTCAGCTCATAGAATCATAATAGAATAATTGGCCTCTCTTGGCTCCAGTGGGTAGTTTCATCTCTGAGCACCTCTAGATTGGTGGACAGCAAAGTGATCCTTCTGAGTCTCCCTCCCAGAAGCAGAATTGTTGCAAAGTGACCTTAAAATACAAGTTGGCACGGGGGCCAAATCTGACCTGAAGATAGGTTTTAGTCTGGTCTATACAGGGTGCTTAAATTATTTTCGATTACAGTTGATCCTTGAACAACATGGGGTTTAGGGGCACTGATGCCCTCCACATAGTCAAATCCACATATAACTTCTGACTCCCCCAAAACTTAACTACTAATAGCCTACTATTGACCAGAAGCCTTACCAATAACATAAACAGTCAATTAACACACCTTTTTTTTATGTTATATGTACTGTATACTGTATTTTTATAATAAAGTAAGAGAAAAGAAAATGTTAAGAAAATCACAAGGAAGAGAAAATAACTTTGCTATTTATTAAGTGGAAGTGGATTATCATAAAGGTCTTCATCCTCATTATCTTCACTTTGAGTAG
Source organism: Microcebus murinus (assembly GCF_040939455.1). Classification (NCBI taxonomy): domain Eukaryota; kingdom Metazoa; phylum Chordata; class Mammalia; order Primates; family Cheirogaleidae; genus Microcebus; species Microcebus murinus. Next base: position 27,386,124 of record NC_134105.1, on the reverse strand, counting down.
GCTGAGGAAGAGGAGGAGTTGGTCTTGCTGTCCCAGGGCTGGCAAAGGTGGAAGAAAACCCACATATACATGCACCCATGCAATTGTTCAAGGGTCAACTGTACTTGCTTTTACTTATAATACAAGTTGATAGATTTCATGTAAAAATCCAAATTTCACCTTTCTTGAGTTCAGGTAATCTCTGGCCTGCATAGTTGCATGGCAGCATCCAACTGAAGCCCTTCAGATTACCAGGCACATCCTCTCCCATGTGCCACAACCCCCCACATCTGCCCCCTTGCTTCACGTATTTCTGTTGCTTGCCTGGACTTCTGTAAGCGGTTACCTTTATCACTCTTGTTCCACAGAACACACAGTGGATGTGGCCTGGAGGTGGACTGTGGATAAAAGAACTGCGGTTTTTCCCCTTCCCTTAACTAAAGAGTGATCATTTTAATTAGTGGTTACTGGGAGTCAGGCTGTTAGGACATTGTTGGGCCCCTCCCCCCCATATTTTATCTTTTTTCAAATGCCTCTGACCTTTCATTAAGTATAGAGCTATCAACATTGCTTGTCATTGTTTTGTTGTATTGTTTGATTTATTACCATGGGTACATACTAGAATATCATAGATATTATGTAATAACCTTGAAAGATATTTACAATATATTATTACTACATGAGAAAAGCAAATTGCAGAGTAATGAATATTATACAATCCTATTTTTATGTAAGATTTGATCTTTTAATGCAGGAATCAGCAAGGTTTTTTGGTAAAGGGCCAGATAGTAATATTTTAGGCTTTGTGGGCCACAGGGTCTCTGTCACAACTACTCACAACTATAAACAATACTTAAATGAATGAGTGCCACTGTAACCATCATTCCCACTCCTAACACAGCTATCCTGCAGTGTTCCAATAAAACTTTATTTACAAAAACAGGCAAGTCATTGTTTGCCAACTCTTATTTTAGAGTATCTGAGGACTCAAATCTTCAGTGTCTGAGGTTTAGGGTAATGTATGTTACTTTGAAATAGGAGAAGGTAGAAACAAGAGGCAGCTCAGAAGATCATTCGAGTACTGGGGCTCTGAATATGCTCTTTTTGGTGAAGAACCGTCTGAGGATAAAGAGTTTCACATCTCTGTCTTTCTCCAACAGACACAGGGCCAGGACCTCAGCACAGTTTCACCAGCAGTCATCTTTGAGTCAATATTCCAGAATTCAGATGATACAGCAATCCAGGAAGATCCACAACAGACAGGTGTGTTATGCAGACTCATCTGGCTCCCATCTCAGCACTTGTTGACACACCAAGTGACAGGCACAGAGAAATATCCCAGTTAGTTAGCTTAAATGAAGTGGGCTTCCTGGTAAGGGTCAGAAAAGTATAGGCCTTTTCATTCAATTCCATCTTTTCCCCTATTTCCCTAAGTCCTGATAAAGAGGGTCTCCTTTCACACAATCTCTTGTTGGCTTTAAAAAATATGAGGAGCTATGAGCTCTTACTTCTGATGTGATAATACCCTGTTCATGAGTGGATAGGACCCACAAACTGAGCTTTGTATGCATAGATCATACTGTTTGAATGAAAAATTGTCTGTAAAACTTCACAGTAGTCAGAAAGTATATTTACTGGTCATGCCAAGAAAAGGATGTATAGTTTATTTTCTAGAAAAGTTTTAGGACACTTTGACACTTTTTTTATGGTTATACCTATACTAGGTCTTCACATTTAGAAAGTGAGCTTGATTGTGAAACCCCGTACTTTGAAAAGCAGAAAGCCAGTCTGCCAGCAGTGAAGGAATTGGCTCTAATGGACTTTAGCTGTCTTTTGTTTAGCCCATAATGACTGTGTTTTTGTGGCTCCTCTAAGGCTTGGGATATGTATATATATTTCTATTTCTTTTTCTTGCCAGCTGCCTTGATTGAAAGTTTTAATGGTGATGCAGAGTCAGTCAGTGATGTTCCGCCATCCACAGGAAATTCAGCATCTTTATCTCTTCCACTTGTACTGCAGCCTGGCATCTCCGAGCCACCCCAGCCTCTACTACCAGCTTCAGCTCCGTCTGCTCCGCCTGCTCCCTCCCTAAGAACTGGTTCCCAGCAAGCTGCATTTGGCAACCCCCCTGCTCTCTTGCAACCTCCAGAAGTGCCTGTTCCCCACAGCACACAGTTTGCTGCTAATCATCAAGAGTTTCTTCCGCACCCCCAGGCACCACAGCCCATCGTACCGGGACTTTCTGTTGTTGCTGGGGCCTCTGCAGCAGCAGCGGCAGTGGCATCAGCTGTGGCAGCACCAGCCCCACCACAAAGTACTACTGAGCCCCTGCCAGCCATGGTCCAGACTCTGCCCCTGGGTGCCAACTCTGTCCTAACTAATAATCCCACTATAACCATCACCCCAACTCCCAACACGGCTATCCTGCAGTCCAGTCTGGTCATGGGAGAACAGAACTTACAATGGATATTAAATGGTGCCACCAGTTCACCACAAAACCAAGAACAAATTGTAAGTATTATGTATAAACATACCGAGTGGGGTGAAGTGTATTTACATTGGTGACATGTTCAGAGGCTTTTATTTCACAAAGGAAAATGGCTATCATATCTACCCTGAAACATGTCATTCTGCCTCTTAGTCATTTTCCCCATAATCGAATAGTATAAATACAAGGAATGCTTTGTCAGTACCTACAATAAGGAAACAGAGAAACAGCCTTTAAGTTTACCTAGCAGGAGTCACTTGAACAAATATTCCTATTAATATTGCAAACTAATCGCCTCATCTGATAATATGGAAAGCAGTCAGCAAACTCCAGAGGCTCAAGAATATTTCAGAAAAGCAAGTTATCTCCAAGGCAGAGCCAGACTGATGTGACCCAGTCAGACTGAGCCAGGCAGCAGTGGCCAAATCAGAGAAATAGTCTGTGCTGCCAGAGCCACCATAGAACCATTTTCTAAGGAAGTGTTTGGTTTTGATGACTGTGGAAATGACTTAGTCATTCAATTAAATATATTTTGAAAGCGTAATATTTGCCAGATGTCACATTGGATACTCTGGAGGATTTACAGAAAAGTGAAAAACATGATTTCCTATTCATAAAAACTTACATTCTAGTTAAAAAGGCTAAAATGTGTAAAAGAAAGTTAATATTGCCTGTAGGTAAAGTGCCAAATAATAGTAATGGTAATAAAAAAATAAGAAAAGCTATAATTTATTGAGTCCTTACTATGTGTAAGGACTTACTGTGCTGAGCACTTTTTAAAATTAAGGCTCTAGCATATGTCAGTTATTTTTTTTTTATTTCAGCATATCATATGTCAGATATTAACTATGTATGTTATTTTTTGGATTACTTTTTTTTTTAAGATTTTATGGAACAGATAGTATAGAGAGTTCCCATGTACCATTTTCCCCTCACCAGTTTCCCCTGTTATTAACATCTTACATCAGTAGTACATTTGTTATAATTGATGAAGCAATATTGATACATTATTATTAACTAAAGTCCATAGTTTACATTCGAATCCATTCTTTGTTTTGTACTGTTCTTTGGTTTTGACAAATGCATAATGTCAGGTATCCACCATTACAGTATCCAGAATAGTTTCACCACCCTAAGAATTCCCTGTGTTTCACTTGGTCATCCCTTCCCCTCCGCCAGCAACCAATGATCTTTCTACTGTCTCTGTATATCTCTATCTATATGTTGCACTAAGCACATATTAACATATTACAACAATCCTAAGAGGTAGGTGTGATTTTACCAATGGAGAGATGAGATCCAGAGAGGTTCAGTGACTGGCTGAAGGTCAGACAGCTCATAAGTGGCAAAACTGGGATAGGCAGGCTGACCTCAGAATCTGTGCTCTTGGCTACTACATTGTGCTGCTAGGTGAGGGGTTCAGACCCTAAGGGCTTGTTGAGTGGCCATTCAGGTCAGGTGAGCCTTGAGACATGAGTAGGAGTTAGATGGAGAAGAGGATGTACTAGGTAGGAGAATCTGTGGGTGGATATATGCTGCTATGAAACAAACTGGAAAGGCGGTTTGGACTAAATAGTGAGAGCATTCAGATTCCAGAAGTTGGGGGGCAGCCACCTCTAGAGGCAGCCTATTTCCATCTTCAGATGGCCAGAGTCATTTGAAAGGTTTTTCCCAGTATTGTGACCCAATCTGCTTCCATGTAGTTTTTATTGTTTTGTCTGGACAAATGTCATTCCTTTTCCACAGACTTCATTTTAATGTGTTTAAATATGGGTCTCATTTCTCCATAATTATTTTATAGCATCATCTCCAGTAACTTAGCCAGAAGCTTTCACTTTCCTCCCAGACTCATCTTAGAGGCGTTTTTTTTTTTTTTCCCCTTAGAGGAATAAAAGACAAAGCCCATTTAAGATAAAGACTTGAAGAAAGCAGAAACTGTTTAGCCAATTTAATAGGAAATGTACTACAGTGATAGGGGTGATTTTCCAGGTGTAAGTTTATAGTCCTACTTAGTAATAGTAATATAAATAGCTAGTGTTTACTGAATGTTCATCATGTGCCAAGTACTCAACATGCATCATCTCATTATTCTTCACAGGGGCCTTTGAGAAGGTCTTTGGTTATTGTCTTAGTCCATTTTCTATTGCTTATAATAAGATAACCTGAAAAGGATTTTATTTCTTACAGTTATGGAGGCTGATAAGTCCAAGGTTGAGGGGCTGTATCTAGTGAGGCCATCATGCTGATGGGAACTCTGTAGAGTCTCGAGGCAATGCAGGGTTATCACATTGGCAAGGTGGCTGATCATGCTAGCTCAGGTCTCTCTCCCCATGCCCCCTTTTATAAGAGACAGGATCTCACTAAGTTGCCCAGACTGGCCTTAAACTCTCAAATTCCTACGCTCAAGTGATCCTCCCTCCTTAGTCTCTAGAGTAGCTGGGTCCATGGGTGTATACCACCATGCCCAGCTTCTCTTCCTCTTATAAAGCCACCAGTCCCACTCCTGTGAGACCTGTTAATCCATTAATCAATGAATGAATCAATCCATTCATGAGGGCTCAGCCCTCATGGCCCAATCACCTCTTAAAGGCCCTACCTCTCAATACTGCCACATTAGAGATTAAATTTCAACATGAGTTTTGGAGGGGACAAATATTTAAACCCTAGCAGTTATTTCCATTTTTACACACAAGGAAACTAAGGCTCTAAGAAATTAAATCACTTGCCTAACATCAACAACTGATAAGTGGCAGAACTTGGATTTGAATCCAGGTGCGACTGAGTCCAGGGCCCAGCCTTGAACCATCCTGTGCAGCTTACAGCACATTGCCCAGGGCCTTCATGGGCTGCCTACCTGTCAGAGGAAGCCTTAGCCTGTGCTTAGCATGCAGCTTAATCCCCGAGGGAAAAAAAATGAACTTTCCAGCTTTCATAGAAGTATTAGGGGACAGAGGGGGAGATGAAAGCCTAGAAGCAAAGCTAGCCCTGGGGTTCCCTCTGAAAAGACCATCAGTTTGAGAAAAGCAACCTTGGGGGGAGCCTTTGGACACACAGAACCCATTGGATTAGGTAGCTGGGAGACAGCCAAGTAGTAGGGTACAAAGCTAGCTACATTGTCAGCACTGAATGTCAAACAGGGCAGTGACCTCATGTCAGAGCACAAACAAAACATCACTTAGTACAAAAATCCCTGAACACTGAGGGTTTTTTGTTCTCTTGGATGACCATTATAATTCAGGTCCTTGGAAATCTGCCAGATTACAGTGGTCATAAATGTGATTTCTGTTTTTTTTTTTTTCTCCTTCTTCTTCTTCTTCTTCTTCTTTTCAGCAGCAAGCATCTAAAGTTGAGAAGGTGTTTTTTACCACTGCAGTACCAGTAGCCAGTAGCACAGGTATGTAATTCCATGTTAGTCTTAAGAAAAAGTCGATTCTCTGGGCCCCTTAAGGCACAGTTAATTATTGCTTTGCCTCAGTTTTTAAAACTTTAAAAATCGTTAAACACCTTCAGTTACATTCATCACATTGTATTGTTTATTAGAGTATTTCATTTTCTCACAACTATTAGAAGGTAATGTACTTTTGGCATATATGCCATGTTTAATATTTCTTAAGTACTAATAGTTCTTTACCTTTCAGATACAACTTGTAAATGCAGAAAAAAGTTTGAATCACAGTTAATGCTAAAGCAGGCAGTTGTTAATTCACTGGACTCTTTTCTAATTACAGTAATGAAGAAATAGCATCTGGGTCAGAGACTCGTATAGAGCTGAAAGTTCCTTTTATTCAAATTCTTGCTTTTATAGATTAAGAAACTGAAGGCTGGGTGTGGTGGCTCACGCCTGTAATCCTAGCACTCTGGGAGGCCGACATGGGCGGATCATTTGAGCTCAGGAGTTCGAGACCAGCCTGAGCAAGAGGGAGACCCTGTCTCTACCAAAAATAGAAAAAACTAGCTGGGCATAGTGGCACATGCCTGTAGTCCCAGCTACTCGGGAGGCTGAGGCAGAAGGATCACTTGAGCCCAAGAGTTTGAGGTTGCTGTGAACTAGGCTGACGCCACGGCACTCTAGCCTGGGCAACAGAGTGAGACTCTATCTCAAAAGAAAAAAAAAAAAAAAGAAAAGAAACTGAGACCCAGAAAAATTAAATGACTGCCCCAAGGTCATAAATAAATTTGTGGTGGAGCCAAAGCACTAGTTCCCAGGCCTCCCAATTCCCACTCTGTTCTCCTGCCTGTTGGTCTTTAGCTCTGTTGAGACCCAGAAAGCCTGGCTGAATTCAGAGCATGCATGTGCACAACACATATGTGAGAGAGAGAATGGATATGAATGAGAATGTGCGTGCATGCAAGGCCTGCTGTGTAAAAGGAGATTCAGTGATACCTACTGTGTGTTAGACACTGGGGCTGTAAAGATAGCTGAGATGTCCTAAAGGGGCTCAGCCTCTCAGGCAGGGGGAACTAAGCCAGTCCCGAGCAGCATGGAGAGAGGCATGCAAGGAAGACAGCAGCACTGTGCACATGTGCCAGGTAGCTTGGTGCTGGCTAACCCGGGCTAGCCTTCTGCATAGGCCTACAGAGAGGGAGGGAGTGGGCTGGGGCTTGAAAGAGGAGTGTTAGTTCTCCAGAAGAAGAGCAGCGTCTGGGGATTTTAGGCATAAGGAAGAGCCCGTAGGCCCAGAGGTATAGAGAACATGTCAGGAAAAGGTGGCTATGTGGAGGGTACAGCAGAGAATGGCTGGAAATGAAGCTGCAAATACAGGGTCATCTCAATTGTGTGTGTAGCTTTCTAAAGAACGGGGGCTTTGTCATACAGGGCTGGGGAATGTCAGGCTTTTTCCCTGAGAGGGAACGTGGCCCAGTTGAAAGCTGAGAAAAGCCTGGAGCATGGCACCCATCCTTCCCACTGTCCCTGCCTCCTGGCACTCAGCTCTCACCTCGTCTACATACCCCTGCCCCTCACACCTCTGCCCTGCGGCTACTTGAAGAGCAGTCTCTCTCGCCTCTCTCGCAGGGAGCTCTGTACAGCAGATTGGCCTCAGTGTTCCTGTGATCATCATCAAACAAGAGGAGGCATGTCAGTGTCAGTGTGCATGCCGGGACTCTGCAAAGGAGCGGGCGTCTAGCAGGAGAAAGGGCTGTTCTTCCCCACCCCCTCCAGAGCCGAGCCCCCAGGCTCCTGACAGGCCCAGCCTGCAACTACCACCGCAGACTTTTTCCTCACCTCCTGTCCCCCTGTCGTCATCCTCCACCGTGCCCTCCTCCTGTGAGCAGAGCAGACAAGTACAGACTCCTTTAGACCCTCATACAGAAACATTAAGTGCCATGGATGTGTCAGAGTTTCTGTCCCTCCAGAGCCTGGACACCCCATCCCATCTGATTCCCATCGAAGCACTGCTGCAGGGGGAGGAGGAGATGGGCCTGGCCAGAGGCTTCTCCAAGTGAAGGCCCACGCGTGCTCACCTCCTGGACAGGAGGCGAGCAGGAGGCAGTGGGTGTGATTCCTGCCATCATGGGTCAGAAAATTTGAAGGATGAAGAAATCTGTTTGAAATCCTCACCTTTCAGATGTATTTTCTTTGTTCACATCCCAGGAGCATCCATTTTAAGGAACTAATCTTTGGAAAAAAACAAAAAACAACAAAAAAAAGCTAAGTTATAAATGAACTGTTTGGCTGCACTGTATGTCACTTTTGCTTGTCATGTGAACTTGGAAATTAAGGTTACTCGTATGCATAAAAATTCTAAATGAAAGGATGTGGTTTCCATCTATCTGGTACTGCCCATCACTTGCACTGGGGTCTTTGTGGATTGGGCAGGAGAGTTCAGTGTGTTGGGTGTTGCTCCTCCCTGTGTGTCTTTTGATTCTGAGGCTGACTTTTGCTCGGAAGGCCAGACCCTTGCTCCATCAGAGAGGGCAGTGGCAAAGGCCAACGAGACAGCTGTGAGTTAGACAGAGTTCGGTGAGATGGCCTTGTTTGCGCTTGGTGTCAGTGGAGCTCAGGGTGGATAACGTAGGGGTCATCCTGCAGCCCTCTTCAGCACAAATGGGCAGCTTAAGGCCTGGCCCACAGGCTGCTGGCATGACCCGGTTCTGCAGAGGCCCTAGGCAAGTTGTTGACTGCTGTCTATCGATGACGTGTGTACAGAGCAGGCTCTAGCAACACGATCACAGTCTTTACCTTCCTGGTTCTTTCTGTTTCTCAGTTGCCAGGGCTTGCAAATTGCAGTGAATTTTCCTTGGAGAACATCCCTGTTTATGTCCTAGGGTAAACATGTGGTGTATGGCCAGCTGCCGGTCGGTGGTCTGCCTTCCTTTTAATGGTATTTGCTTCCTCAGAGCAGAAGGGCTGCATTTTGCTTATCAGGAGAAGGTGCAGATTTAAGGGAGTTGGTATGAGGTGGCATGTAATTGGCAGGCCAGGTGTCCTGGTTCGAGGTTCTAGCCAGGCTTTGGTTGCCCCCTCCCATCTCTGCCCCACATCCCTCTGGATTTTGCATACAGCCTAGTACAGTGCAAACGAGAATGTGACTTGCTCGGCTTAGTCATGTGATTTCTAAAAAAGAAAAACATAAAACGATGATCTTCTACTCAGGGTAAAACAAAACAAAAAATTCCCCTTCCACCAAAAAGCCTGAAATGTTGCAATAAGTTATCTCATTTGGAATGTTTCATTAAGTTGTGTTATAGGAAAAAAAATTGTGTGTGTGTGTGTGTATAGAATTATATCCATCTGTCTGCCTTTGGCTCCAAGTCATTGCCTCTTAAAATAAAACATAAAATACAATCCACACTAGAATGGAAAGTTTGTCTCAACTGGCTATATTAATATAGTCATGAGTGCTCACCAAATTCACCAAGCTTAGAAGCTAGGCATGGCCCGAGGTGTGGAATAGGCCTGTGCCTCCAAAGAGCCTTTGCCTGCCTTGTGTGAATAGCAGTGTTCCACAAACAGGGCTGTTCTTCTGAGTCAACAGTGTCAGGCAGAAGGCAGCCGTAACTTTGCCTTGCATTTCCACTCCCTAATGTAAGGAAATCTTCATTGGTCACTCCCCTGTTCTTTGAGCCATTGCTCAGGGCCAGCCAACAATATGCAGAGCAGATAATTTACCTTGGAGCCAGAGGCCCTGCCTTCATCCAGGATGTTCAGGGACAGACTTGGACCAGAGGGCAGTGGTGGTGAATGTTGTTACTGCCATGAGGAGAAATGGGCTTAACTACAACCAACTGACTTCTCACTCCAGTAGTCTAGCTAGGAGAATTAATTACTTTTTGACTTTCTGCAATCCCCTCCCCAAAAGGCTGGTGGGTTCTAGGGACCATGGACCTCAGCAGAAGTTGGAAAGGCAGGAGGAATCTTCTGTTACCACAGTGGGTTAGTCCTCCTGGAAAACCAACTGCTGAGCCCAAGTTATCCTTGGCTGCCTCTGGGCCTTGCAACCATAAGAAGCTTTGAGGTTGGGCCCTTGCTGTTTACAACTTTTAAGAGAGTAGTGGATGGGACCCCAACGTTAGCCTGTCCCAGAGAGCAGTAATGACTGTCTCATTTGTCCATTCTATGTTTAGGTGATGTTTGGGCTCCCTGGGAGCTGAGGCAGGACTAGGAGCCCCGGGAAAGACATTTGAGGTGTCTATGGTTTATATATTGTTTCTTCCTGGCTAGCCAGGGCTGTGCTTATGTTGGGCACTACCCAGGTCAGTGGCCTTTCTACTCTCCGAAGACTGGGGGTGATGAAGAAGCATCTTAATCAGTGTTTAGCTTGACAGATTTTTCCAGCTGAAGAAGTTTAAGTATCTGCCTTTTGAGAGTGATTTTAGATTACAAGAGAGACTATCAGATCTTAATCAGCTTTTGAAAAATCAGGAATGTGCTTAAAATGCCAGTGAGTGGTTGTGAAGAGATTTATTCCCCAGGGTAGGCAGTCTTTCCCTCCTCTCCTGGTGCTTCCCCCCCCCCCCCATCCTTCCATAAGCCTGGCCTCTAATGCCAAGGACCTTGGAGAAGAGAGGGCCCTTGCCTAAACTGTAGCCAGAAAGAACCTTCATGGAGAGTGGTTTTCCAAACCTGGGAATGAACTGAGAGGGAATTTAGGGGGGGTCTGCAGAAGTCTAGCAGGTAAATCAAGCCTTTTTTTCTTCCCATGGTAAACTTAACCATTTTCACCCTGTAGATTTATACTTCGAGCTCCCACTAGCCTCTCCAGGTAGACTGCCCCTTTAAAGGGTGCTCAGCACCAGGGATTGATGTTCATGGGTTTAGGAGGTGGTAAGGAAACTCTGGCTGGCACCACCAAACTGCCTTAGTGAAATTGGCCCTTCCCAGGCAAATAGGTATGGGGGGGGAGCATTGAGGGAAGATGGCCCAGTCTTTCCTGGCAGGGTCTGGCCACTCTTGTGGGGGCACCACTAGTTTGGTGACAGAAGTGGTGTCATTTATTGAATTCCACCTTCTTTTAGAAGGAGATCATGGTACAAAGCCCAGGAGGGGCCTTAAGATGTGAAGACTTCTCTGGGTAGAAGGGAAGGGGCATCTCTTTCACCTCTGGGAAAGACGGTAGATTGGAGAGTTTTATTTTCAGGGTCAAGGCTGTGGACTGATGGGGATAATGGAAGGTGGGTGAGTTTTCCTGAGAGACTCTGTATAATGCTGAATGTGTCCAGAGGGACAAGTTTGCAGAACCTCATATTGGTATATTAAAGAAATAATAAAATAAAAAAGCACTTTAGGTTATTTTATCTTTAACCCAATTGCTGCAATTTCTTTTGTGTATATATATACATATATATACTTTCCACAAAGTTTTATTTTTTGCTCAGAATAAAAAGTTAAATTGAGGTGTGAAAAGAAAAGCACTTACCTTGGTGCAATATGTGTAGCTTGACAGTCGTTGTCCCATGTGGCCCTGGCCTGGCCGCGTTTTTCCACTTGAACAGCCCTGTGCTATGAGGTTGTTCATAGGGAAACACTATTATGCATTCTCCGCAACTGCTCAATCTATGCAAGCCTTCCCTGTGTGCCCCGGGGCGCCCCTCAGGCTCTCTGAAGATCTGCTGTGGGTCCTGTTTTCCTCTGCTGACTGTTGAGGCCCATTTTCATCACCTCTTGATCCCTTGCCATCTTTCCCCTCTTCACTGCAAAGTGATGCCTGAAAGGAAGGAACAGGTTGTTCCTAGGTAGAAACCTGGCACCTTCTAGACTTTTATATTTATAATCATGTCCATTGTCCTTAATCTTAAAGACTTCTCCAGAGTCACTGAAACCATTGATTTGTGGAACTGCAACAATATTGCTCAAGAGTTTACAATTTTCTTACACCACCAATCAGAAATATGTTTGGGGAGGTGTTGGTGGTAGTAGGGAGGCAACATGAGCCATTTCCATACTGCTCCCTGTACTAAATACCTGTGTTGGTTCCTTAAGCAAAAAGGCCTCCAGCCTTCATTAAATCCAGTAAATAAAGCTTTTAATAATCTGTTTTATCAACTTTCTTCCTTCTCCTCCACCTTCATCCGTTTTATCTTCAATTCTCAGGCTATAGAATGGAGAAATTTTAAAAGATACTTCAGCCAAAGCAGAAAGATTTTCATAGATCCAATATGCAAATTGTTCTGCTGTGACATAGATTAGAAATTGTCCACTCCTTAACATTGGCACAGGGATTGGGGGAGCAGTGCGCAACAAAACTGAGTGAGTTATGCATATTTCTGATTGGTCATTTTAGCCTGTTTCCTCTTGCATACTTTTGGGGGAGAGAGGGTAAGGGTCCTGTATTTCTTCTCATGCTCTTAGGGAAAGCTGATGACCACAGTCTGGGCATTTCTCACTGTTACTCATGTTCAAGAGAGGGCTTCTCAGTCTGCACTGAAAAATGCAAATTAAACTGGATCTTTTGTCAATGTGTACATAGTACAAGCTTTTTTACTGGAAGTGAGGTTCAAAACCACACACTGCCCTTTTGGTGGTGTGCCTGCTGGGCCAAAAATCGGGCGATAATGTAGTGTCACTTTCTCAGCTCAATGCAGTTTCTACTTTTTCTTATGGGAAAATTTTTCATAAAACCTTTTTGCACCAAAACCCAGGGATGTTTTTTGCAATATCCTTGTTATTGTTGTAGTGATGCCAAGTCAGAGGCTTCTCTTGCCCTTTTCCTCCTGTGTTCTTAGGCCTCCCAAGGGCTGTTCGACACAACAGTCTACATCCTTTGTTGTGTTTTGGAGAATGTGGGAGTGGGGGTCAGAGTTCAAGGTGGCTGTTCCCTTATCCTGTGAATTCCTCCTAGTCCCTGTTTGGGGAAGGTGGCTGGAAACAGATTTTTGCTAAATCACTGGCTCGGATCTTCGAGCCAGGAAAGGCAAGAGCCCACGAGAGCCTTCTTTTTTGACACACACTAATCATTGGCCGGGGTCTTGGTGACAATTTTTTAAATCCCAAATAGTTTTATTTGGATTATGTAAAAGTCTATCAAGTTTATTTAAGTGTGAAACATGGGAACAACGGACTTCCACTGAGCGATATGAAAACGTTACAGGTTCAGTACTTCCAAAGGAAGAAACCTCCAAACCCAAAAAAGAATAAATATGAATTTGTATTTTTGAAGAATGTGAAATAATGGTGTTTGCTTAATTGCTCATTTTGTATAAACTTAATATTGTACTTTAAAATATCTGCTACGAAGTGAAAATTTAACTTTTTGAATTGAAAAAGCAATATTAAATACTAATGAAATCCTAATTAAATGCTTATTTAAATCTGGTAGTATCTGTGGCATTTCTTCCCGACCCTGCCCATGGTTGACATTTTCCCACCACTCCCCCCTGCCCAGCCATCAGAGTCTTAGAGAAGGGACAGAAAGGAAAGGCCGGTCACCAGGAGAGTCTGCAGGTTTCCTTTTAATCAAGGCTCTGCTAAAGGTGTTTTGTGGGGCTAAGAGCCCCCAAAGCATGAAATGGTCATGTAACACCACCTAGATCCCCCATAGCAGGCCAGACCACTCTGGCTAGCACTGCTAGTCTGCCCAAATCCGGGTAATCAGACTGGGTATTCGTTGGCTACATTTCAAAGCCCAGCACTGCTTTCAGCCAGGATGAAGTGGGAGTGAACCCAGCTGCTAGCAGAGCTGCCACCCCAGGCTGAGAGCCAAGTACCAGCCACTGCCAGTGAAGACTGGCCCCTTTATTGAAGGGAGTTGTTCAGAGTCCGGCCACCAGCCCTGGGGAGGGGAGAGAAGTAAGGACATCCGGTTCGGGCATGGTCAGGCCTCCGCAGCTCCATCGCCAGCATCCTTTGGAAAGCCACCTCTGGTGGAGACAGCTGGCTGGGGGGGCGCTCCGGGTTTGGCTGAGACGTTCTAGTTGGAACAGAAAGGAAAAAAGTGAGGCAGCGAGGAAAGGCCTTGGCTTAGGCCCACAAGGATATGGCCACTGGCATTTGGATAGTATTAACTTTTCCAAAACCTCTCGCCAGATCAAAGGTTAGGGGTAAAACGGTGGGGACACTCTTCCCCCACTTCAGGGGAAGCTAGGCCTTGGCCAGTCTACCCAGTGGGCAGATCCCACCCCCGAGGCCCAGTCCGGGGTGGGCACTGACCCCGCCACCAGCAGGCTCCGGGCGCCGGCGGCCCAGCTGCCGCAGCATCTCCTCGCAGGCGGCGATGGTGTCCAGGAGCTGCCGCTGCCGCTGTTCCACCGCGTCCAGCAGCTGCTGGGCGCGCTCATCCCGGGGCGGCTGCGGGGGTGGCCTCCCGCCGAGCCCCAGCCCCGCCTTCCCGCGGTCCACGCCGGCAGCCTCCCTGCCCGGGAGAGAACGAGAGACAGACGGTCAGGGCCGGCGCTTGCGCGGGGTCCGGGTCCGAGCCCCTTCCCCCCGCCCCACGGACCCCCTCTCACCCCCGTGACCAGGCTGAGCCCGGGCCCCATTCCATCTCCGCCTGCGCGGCCCGACCACCGCCCCCCTTTCGGCCGCCCCCCCTCCCCAGCGCTGCGCTAGGGCGCTGCAAAGCTGCGCCCCGCCCCGTCCCCACCGGTCTCCTTCAATCCTCCTGGGGGTCGTGGTCCCTTTAAGCTGCCCGGCGCGGAGGTGGGGCCGAGCCTCCAGGACCGGAAGCTGGTTGGGAACGTCACTTCCTCCCGGAAGCGGGTCTGAGCGGATGTCTCCGGCGCTTCGTTGCAGGGGTATGAGGGCCGCGGTGGTTGCCAGCGTGGGGCTGAGCGAGGGGCCCGTGGACTCCCGGAGCGGCCGCCTCCTCCGCCCGCCAAGCCCCGCTCCGGCGGCGCCGGGGGCCCGGCTGTTGCGGCTCCCAGGGAGCGGAGCCGGGCAAGCCGCGAGCCCCGAGCGCGCCGGCTGGACCGAGGCGCTGCGGGCCGCCGTGGCCGAGCTGCGCGCGGGCGCCGTGTTGGCCGTCCCCACCGATACGCTGTACGGCCTGGCCTGCTCGGCGAGTTGCTCGACGGCACTGCGCGATGTGTACCGCCTCAAGGGCCGCAGCGAGGCCAAGCCGCTGGCCGTGTGCCTGGGCCGCGTGGCCGACGTCTACAGGTGAGGCCGCCCCGACCCGGCCCTGCTAGGGGCGGCACCGCGGGAGGGGTTTCCGGTGACAGGCTTGGGAGACTGAGGCGCAGAGAGCGGGAGGGGCTTGTCCAGGTTCACCAGGGAATCCGGAACTGGAAATGTGTACCGAGCGCTTAATGTGTGCCGGCCCGAACGACATGCTGGGACGCAGCGATGCATGAGGCAGGCAGGAGCCCTGTTCTCTTGGCACTTTTGTGCGAGCCGGGGCAGAAGAAAAACAGGAAACAAACACAGTACTTGATACAGTAGCGAATGTCTTGAAGAAAACAAAACATTGAGTTCGTTACTGCTAACTCGGTATCACAGCAGTGCGACTGCGTTGTAGTCCCAGACGGACCTTTTCCTGGGTCTGCCTAGAGTCTCAGAAAAGACCACCAGTGGCCCTTTGATTTGAGTGTGTTTACGTTCCTTTGTTTCCCAGGTACTGCCATGTGAGAGTACCTGAGGAGCTCCTGAAAGACCTGTTGCCAGGCCCAGTGACCCTGGTGATGGAACGCTCCGAGGCTCTCAACAAGGATCTGAACCCCTTTACTCCCGTAAGTCAATTTTCTCTTGTTCCTGAGTGTAAAGTCAGCTTTTGGTGTTACTTTGCTGCCAGAGGTCCTACCAACGCCATTTGCTATTGGTGATTGTTCTTCTCTTCCTCTGAGAGAGTAAAAGGCAGAGAAAGCAGTCTGAGTGGTTCCTGTTTAAATGTTGGAAAAAAAAATTTTTTTTTTCTTTTGTTTCCCTAGTTTCCTTCTGGCCACTTGGCTTTCACTAGAATCCAGACCAGACCAGACCCGTTCCTTATTTCCTCTAACCTTTCTGATGATCCCTTTGCCCCATAGCTTGTAGGCATCCGGATTCCTGACCATGCCTTTATGCAAGACTTGGCCCAGATGTTTGGGGGACCTCTTGCTCTCACTAGTGCCAACCTCAGCTCCCAGAGCAGTTCTCTGAATGTCGAGGTGAGTTATCCAGTCCTTCCTCCAGAAACATCGCCAGCCCAAATACTATTTCCCCTAACCCAGTTGGGTCGCTGATGCACTGGAAGTGCCTGGCAGGACAATCGCCCTTTGGGGTCAACAGTGGGAAGGCTGCCCAGCAGGCAGGGAGTAGGGGAGGGAGGGTCTAAATTAAAGGATCTTAGGCCAGGCCCAGTGGCTCACGTCTATAATCCTAGCACTCTGGGAAGCCAAGGCAGGCGGATTGCTCAAGGTCAGGAGTTCAAAACCAGCCTGAGCAAGAGCATGACCCTGTCTCTACTATAAATAGAAAGAAATTGGCCAACTAATATATAGAGAAAAAATTAGCCGAGCATGGTAGCACATGCCTGTAGTCCCAGCTACTCGGGAGGCTGAGGTAGCAGGATTGCTTGAGCCCAGGAGTTTGAGGTTGCTGTGAGCTAGGCTGATGCCACGGCACTCACCCTAGCCTAGGCAACAAAGTGAGACTCTGTCTCAAAAAAAAATTTATTAAAGAATCTTAGGGCCGGGCGCGGTGGCTCACGCCTGTAATCCTAGCTCTCTGGGAGGCCGAGACGGGCGGATTGCTCAAGGTCAGGAGTTCAAAACCAGCCTGAGCAAGAGCAAGACCCCGTCTCTACTATAAATAGAAAGAAATTAATTGGCCAACTGATATATATATAAAAAATTAGCCAGGCATGGTGGCGCATGCCTGTGGTCCCAGCTACTCGGGAGGCTGAGGCAGAAGGATCGCTCGAGCCTAGGAGTTTGAGGTTGCTGTGAGCTAGGCTGACGCCATGGCACTCACTCTAGCCTGGGCAACAAAGTGAGACTCTGTCTCAAAAAAAAAAAAAAAAAAAGAATCTTAGATTTTATGTCATTTAAGAGGCCAACAGAAGAATTGGTGTTTTCTTTCTACTGTCTTTATAGTCACAAGAAAGATTATGGTGAGCAAAATCATTGTTCTTCCTGTTTTTGTGGAGTTAGCAGTTTTTGTAGAATACAGTTAGGTTACAAGTCTTTACAATAGTGCTGTAAAAAAAAATGAAGAAGTTAAGGCTCCAAAAATTAAATTACTGGTTCCAAGTTACAAAGCCATTAAGTAACTGACCCAGATTTTAACCAAGTGTTTGATTCCTGACCCTGTTCTCTTATCTCTGCCACAAGACAGGTCAAAGAAGGATCATTCTAATCTTATCTTGGCTTCGTAATCAAGGATCATTGTAATCCCATCTTGGCTACATAGGTTAGAATGAATGAGGACACAGAAATTTCACTTCTTACTAAATGTAGAGTATATAGTATTATGGTGATGGGGTTTACCATGCCCAGACCTAAAGAGTGGACTCAGGGGCCATGGAAGATGAGAGTTCACCATCCCTTCTCATTCTTGGAGTACAGGTTTTATTTGGTCCTGGTGGTGGTACTCAAGAAGCAAGGGTGGGGATGCAGCAGGGAGAGGCTGAGGTTCTTAACTTGTTAGCAATCATTAATCTGTTCAACATAGTAACTGGTATTTATGATCCCCCGTTCCAAATTTCCATGCCTAACTGCCACTGCAGTGTCTTCATTGGGGGGTAGGGGAAGCTCTAGTTTAGTTGACAGTTCTACCCGTAGTTCTCGTGGTAATATCCTTCCCATAGCCCAAGGCCTGAGGACTGGTGGCATGCACTTGCAGAGTCTACGCTGTTTTCCTCTCCCTACCCTGATCCACAGTTGCAATGAGATCCAGGATCACAGTGCTAGAGCTGGAAGGACACTTGGTGATCATCTAGTCTAGTTGCCTTGTTTTATAGGCCTGGATAAAATAATTTGCATGTAGTCACACAGAGATGTGGGAAGTCCAGGGTTAGAGCCCTTGTCTCTGGACTTCTATCCAGAACTTACTTCCTCTTGGCACAGCAAGATTTTCTTTTCTTTTTTTAAAGACAGAGTCTCTCTCTGATACCTATGCTAGAGTACAGAAGTGCAATCATAGCTCACTGCAGCCTCAAACTCCTGGGCTCGAGGGATCCTTCTGCCTCAGCCTCCCAGAGTGCTGGAATTATAGGTTTTGAGCCACCGTGCCTACCCATCGCAAGATTTTAAGCTCTAGGCAGGTGTTAGTCTTTGGCACAGCTGACCTTAACTAAATGAGGTTCCTCCTTCCTCTGCTTAGAGGAAGGTGCATCCTGTTTTAAAACTATGAGGCCTTTGATGGATTTATGAACCCTGTGTCTGGTATGACATCATTGCAGATGCCAGGGATGGTGTCCATGCTCTTTGTTTCTCTCTTCTTAGGAGTTCCAAGACCTCTGGCCTCATTTGTCCTTGGTCATTGATGGGGGACCAATTGGGGATGGCCAGAGCCCTGAGTGTCGCCTTGGCTCCACTGTGGTTGATTTATCTGTACCTGGAAAGTTTGGCATCATTCGTCCAGGCTGGTAAGTCAGTCTCTTTCCTGTGGTATGGGAATAGGACTTGTGGGAGGTTGGAAAGATGAAAAAAAAAAAAAAAAAAAAAAAACTTTGACAAAATGAAGGTTGTCACTCCTGTCTTGCCTTGAGTGGGTACAGGCAGATATGGAAAAGCGTAAGATGCAGTAGGACTACGTTTGCTAGTGTTTGCTGGCATCTTTAGGATTCAAAAGGATTCATCAAGAGTTTGATGAACGGAGCATAATAAGACCAGCGAGTTTAGGTCCCTGTTCACCTGACTCTGGTGGGCTCTGGGTTTTGGGAAGTCAGACTGTTAACTGTCCTCTGTTTCTTCCTCAGTGCCCTGGAAAGTACGACAGCCATCCTCCAACAGAAATATGGGCTGCTTCCCTCACATGGATCCTGCTAGTGAAACTCGGAGGGAAGGCCCGAGGACTGGTGCTGGATACTATGTGTCTGTCCACTGGTGGTTGGCGAGGCCTCGTTTGCAGAGGCCGCTGGAGCTACATCACTAGCCTGACCCGTTAGGCATTGTATCTTTCCAAACACTGTAGACCAAGCCCCAGAAGCTGCTGGGGAAAAGGTTATATTTATTATTTATAGTTTAATATGTCAGTCAAAAGCCAAATGGGGAGGTTAAGAACATTCCTAGGTGGCCTTGTTCTGATAAGTTTCTTCTCTTTTTTTTTTTTTCCTTTTTTTTTTTTTTTTTGAGATAGTCTCACTCTGTTGCCTGGGTTAGAGTGCCGTGGCATCAGCTTAGCTCACATCAACCTCAAACTCCTGGGCTCAGGTGATCCTCCTGA
The DNA here is from genome assembly GCF_040939455.1 of Microcebus murinus. Lineage (NCBI taxonomy): Eukaryota > Metazoa > Chordata > Mammalia > Primates > Cheirogaleidae > Microcebus > Microcebus murinus. The sequence goes on along the minus strand of NC_134105.1, from coordinate 27,366,919 downwards.
CTCAGCCTCCCGAATAACTGGGACTACAGGCACATGCCACCATGCCCAGCTAATTTTTTCTATTTTTTAGTAGAGACGGGGTCTCCCTCTTGCTCAGGCTAATCTCAAACTCCTGAGCTCAATCCATCTATCCACCTGCCTTGGCCTCCCAGAGTGCTAGGATTACAGGCATGAGCCACTTCTCTCCTCTTTTTTAACTGAAAATGGATTTTTTTAAATAACAGACTTGGAATCTTATAAGACCCTCCACTTCGTTCAGTGGTGGCATTTAAGGTTCAAACCAACTAGAGGTGCCACTGCTGTTTAAAAGTCTCAGGTAACCAAAGGCATGGACGGGGCTCCTAAGTTGGAACCAGGTTAGGATTAAAAGTGTGAAGCCACAGGCCAAACACTTTCTGAGCCAGCAGAGCTAGTGGTCCAGTGTGGTATTGCCTGGTGGGGAGAGCCTAAGTTATAGTTAATTATACCCATGTGCTTCTAATACCTTTATTTAAATCCAGTTTAGCAGCTTTTTGTCTTTATTCATATGTGTACTGAGTGTTAAATGTAATTGTTGGGCATTTGAACTTTGTTTTTCTTTAATATAAAAAATCCTGCTATTAAACATGTTTGTAAATGGTTTATTTTTCTTTTGAATTATTTCCTTAGGGTGTGCATATTAGGTCAGTATATGAACGTGTTTATGGCTCTTGATAGAGATTAGCCTTCAGAAGAACTGAATTCCAGTTATGCTGCCATCAGCAATGTGTGAGAATGATTAAATTGTATATTTGTGAAACGAAGCCTCAGTGTTGCTACCTTCTGTGAATTACTACAAGTCAACGTCCAGCCCTGCCTGCCCTGATTTCCCTAATTAAGCCAGTTGGCCAGGTCTGCTCATCTGTCTAGCCGGGTTTAGGATCAGTTACCTAACTGGGGCTGCATGTCCTTGTGGTGACCATTGGGGTCTAATTCCCCCCTCCCTTCTTGTACCCCAGTATAAGAATTCCAATTCTTGACCCCACAATCTTCTTAGTATAGTGGTTTCCAATGCACATGTTTTCAAGAATATCCTAAGAATCTTGCCAAGAAGGTGTTCCAGGGGCCTACTTTAATTAGGGCCCCTGTAATTAGCATATTAGTTAATTTGTAAATAAGCTATCAGTTTGTTAACTATTTCCTCTAAAAATCTCCTTTAATAATTTCTTTTTTTTTTTTTTTTTTTTGAGACAGTGTTTCACTTTGTTGATCAGGCTAGAGTGAGTGAGTGCCGTGGCGTCAGCCTAGCTCACAGCAACTTCAATCTCCTGGGCTCAAGCAATCCTACTGCCTCAGCCTCCCGAGTAGCTGGGACTACAGGCATGCGCCACCATGCCCGGCTAATTTTTTGTATATATATTTTTAGTTGGTCAATTTCTTTCTATTTTTGGTAGAGATGGGATCTCGCTCAGGCTGGTTTCCAACTCCTGACCTTGAGCAATCTGCCCGCCTTGGCCTCCCAGAGTGCTAGGATTACAGGTGTGAGCCACCACACCCAACCCTAAACTAATAATTTCTTAAGCAAATCCACTCTTCATTGTGGTAAAACTATAGCTAGCCCAGCCCATATGTCAGTCACAGAATCTGACTGAAGTCAGATTTGTGAGGTCTTAAAGAGAGCAAAAGGAATGCTTACTTGAGAATACCACTTCATATTTAATAAATACAAATCACAGTAGCACTGAAAATGGCTCTAGAGAGTGGGTGTCATTCAGTTCAGGCAGCTAAAGGGAGGGGGGTGTCCTCTTAGTCCTCCCCCTGGAGCCAAGTCTGGGAAAAGTGAGCTCTGGAGCACAGAGGTATTTTTTATTTTTTTTAGAGGAAATGGAACTGAATTCCCAGCACTAGGTAAAACTGCAAAAAGAACAACCCAACTGTGCCCAGGCACCAGCTACAAGGCCACACCAAATAAGGAAGCTGGATCCTGCAAGTGTCAGGGACAGGAACCATTCCTTGGTCAAGATTTCCGCAGCACCTAGCACATAGTAAGGTGCTCAATTAGTGAGTGTTGAACCAGTGCTCAGGATCATGTCCTGATTGGGTGCAGGAATCTACTGGGAGGAACTTAAACCTAGAAATTCCCTTTCAGAAAGTCTCAAATATGGTTCCCTAACTTAGAGAAGACAGATGATGTGGGAAGGAGGCCTGAAGAGATGGCACAGGCTGGCAGAAGAGAGTGCATGCTGGCCCAGACCCTGACACCCTTCCAAAAACAGTGACTGGGGGACTCCACTACACAACACCAACCTGCCAGAGTTCAAAGCTAGTAGGGATTAATTATGTGAAAGTGTTCTGAAGATGTGGAGCTGCCCTAGGCTAAGTCCAGTCGCCTGCCAGCCTCTGCTGTTCCCTCTCTGGAACACGGCCTAGCTTCCCGTCACTGCGAGCACCCCAGCACCACTTGCCTGAGGGACAGGCTCAAGGCCCACGCATAAGCACCCAGCTGCTGACTTGGGAATAAATGGGTGCCTGCAACCTCAGTGGAGCCCCACATGGTGGCAGCTCCCAGCAAGGCTGGGACGTTAGCCCCTCATTGCCAGGTTTGCAGGCCCCTCACATCAGCCACTGCTCCTTCTCTTTGATGAAGTGCTCCGCCCAGCGGCGGGTCAGCTCCAGGTACAGGCTGGGCTGATGAGGCAGGTAGTCCAAGTACAAGCGAGTTGGCGTCTTCTTGGGAATGGCCTTCTCGATCTGGGTGCCCTCATGCCACTCATTGAAGGAGGTGATGGAGACGATCTCGGGCCTGACTGTCAGGGCTGCCTGCAGGGCCGTCTCATAGTACTTGCCGTTGACCCTGTTCCGAGTGTTGTGGTTGTTCCAGGGCCGGATGCTGGTGTCTATGTAGCCAGGCCCCACACTGGGAATGAACATGAGGTTGTTGGCGTCACAAAAGTTCTTCACAGCTTTCCAGTTCTGATGGGAGGAGCCGAAGGAGAAGCCATTGGAAGCAAAGTAGGTGTACATGCCATCAAACCCTGCAGCCAGGATATCGTGGGTGTGGCCCTCCTCCACCAGCAGCGCTATGAAGACCCCATCGTAGGGGGTATTGCGGACTGAGTGGGGCCCGTTCGGTGTCAGGAGGTGAGCCCAGGCCTCAGGGGACGTCAGATATGAGTCGTAGATATAAAATAGCGGGAGGCTTTTGCCCATGCTGTTCGTGTAGCGGTAAAATGCACCATGGGAGCCATACCTGAGAGTCAGGAGAGAGAAGAGCCTGAGTTAGACAGGTGAGACCAGCACAGCTGTAGGACCAGACATGGATGAGATCTTTCTTGATGCCACATCATAGTTTAGGACCCAATCACAGTTGGACTTATCAAGCCTCTAAGCAAACACCTGGCCTCCCACCCTCCTCCCTCCCAGCCTTGCCATTCCTAAGCCTCACTGCCCTACCTTGAGCCGAGCCACCCTCATCTTTCATCTGGACTGTGGCAACAGCCACTTAACTGGTCTCCAGGCTCCCACTCCTGCCTCCCTGCAATCCATTCATTCATTACCCCACCTACTTGACCTGGCCCTGCCTACCTCCGTTCCTGCTGTGGCCCCATCTATTCTTTCCCACGAGGCCTTTCTATTCTGCTGTCATGTCAAGCTTGTCTCATCTTATGGCCTTTGCATCTGCCAGCCCTCTGCATGGAATTTACTACTTCCAGGTCTTTGCAGAGCTGACTCTATTCAGGTGTTAGCTCACACGTTGTCTCCTCAGAGAGACTCACTTGACCACCCACTGCAAAGTAGCTTCTTGGGCATGCTCTGGCACAAAGCCCGGCTTTATTCTTTATTATTTTTTCATAGTATGGATCACTATTTGATTTTTCCTTTTTTTTTTTGAGTCAGAATCTCGCTTTGTTGCCCAGGCTAGAGTGAGTGCCATGGCGTCAGCTTAGCTCACAGCAACCTCAATCTCCTGGGCTCAAGCAATTCTTCTGCCTCAGCCTTCCAAGTAGCTGGGACTACAGGCATGTGCCACCATGCCCAGCTAATTTTTTCTATATATTTTTAGTTGGCCAATTAATTTCTTTCTAGTTTTAGTAGAGATGGGGGTCTCGCTCTTGCTCAGGCTGGTCTCAAACTCCTGACCTTGAGCGATCCTCCCACCTTGGCCTCCCAGAGTGCTAGGATTACAGGTGTGTGCCACCGCACCCGGCCTTGATTTTTGCTTTTTAATTACTGTCTGCCCCAGACCACCCTGAACACACACTAGAATGTAAATGTTACAAAATCAGAACTTTTGCTGGGCCTGCCCACTGCTGTATAACTGGGCGTAGGACAGTGCCTGGACACAGGTAGGCACTTAATACGTTTTTATTTATTTATTTATTTTTGAGACAGAGTCTCACTCTGTTGCCCGGGCTACAGTGCCATGGCGTCAGCCTAGCTCACAGCAACCTCAAACTCCTGGGCTCAAGCGATCCTCCTGCCTCAGCCTTCTGAGTAGCTGGGACTATAGGCATGTGACACCATGCCCGGCTAACTTTTTATATATATGTTTTTAGTTGGCCAATTAATTTCTTTCTATTTATAGTAGAGACGGGGTCTCACTCTTACTCAGGCTGGTTTCAAACTCCTGACCTTGAGCGATTTGCCCACCTTGGCCCCCATAGTGCTAGGATTACAGGCATGAGCCTGCTCCTGGCCAGGCCACTCAATACGTTTTGAATGAATAAATGATGTGCAAGCACTGCATGAGCCACTTCCATATACATTAACTCATGTAACTCTCACTCTCATGAGACTCAGAGCTGGCAATGGAACCCAGCTGACTGACTCTAAGTCTAGCTTCTCCTACCATAAAAAAGCCACTGGGAATGCAGGTGTCCTGCTCTTGTGTCTCTCGACCTTCCCCTCCACCCCCATTTTGTTATTATTATTTTTTTTAATTTTTTTGAGACAGAGTCTCACTTTGTTGTCCAGGATAGAGTGAGTGCCGTGGTGTCAGCCTAGCTCACAGCAACCTCAAAATCCTGGGCTCAGGCAATCCTACTGCCTCAGTCTCTTGAGTAGCTGGGACTACAGGCGTGCGCCACCATGCCTGGCTAATATTTTCTATATATATTAGTTGGCCAATTAATTTCTTTCTATTTATAGTAGAGGCTCACGCCTATAATCCCAGCACTCTGGGAGGCTGAGGCGGGTGGATTGCTTGAGGTCAGGAGTTCGAAACCAGCCCCAGCAAGAGCGAGATCCCATCTCTACTGTAAATAGAAAGAAATTAATTAGCCAACTAATATATATAGAAAATATTAGCCGGGTATGGTGGCGCATGCCTGTAGTCCCAGCTACCAGGGAGGCTGAGGCAGGAGGATTGCTTGAGCCCAGGAGTTTGAGGTTGCTGTGAGCTAGGCTGACGCCATGGCACTCACTCTAGCCTAGGCAACAAAGCGAGACTCTGTCTCAAAAAATAAATAAATAAAAAATAAAAAATATTTATAGTAGAGACAGGGTCTCACTCTTGCTCTGGTTGGTTTTGAACTCCTGGCTCGAGCAATCCGCCCGCCATGGCCTCCCAGAGTGCTAGGATTACAGGCATGAGCCACCACACCCGGCCTCCACGCCCATTTTGTTCCCCACCAAAATCCCACACAGAATAGCCTTACGTGTCAATGATGTACTTGATGTTGTCATGTACAGTGATGTCATCCCGGCCCTTGTAGGGTTGGATGTGGAAGGCCACCTGTGCCACAAACAGAGGAGTAATAATAGGTCAGGTGAGTGCCTGTCCAGGGGCCACAACATGTAAGGTTAATGCTCCAACATAGCCTGAGCAGAGGCTGAGTTCAGGAAAGGGCATGGCGGTAGTGAGCACAGTAGCGATGAGGACAGCTACTGCCCTTCAAGGCCAAGAAAGAGGGATGAGAAGTTTGCCCCCCTCCCACTGCAGGGCACATGTGGGCTGTTGCAGGGTGGCTAATAGGTTTCAAACTATGTGCCAGCTCCAAGTGATTGGCAAGGGAAGGGGAATGGGGAGGGGGGCTTCTCTCTGTAGTTTTCCTTCCTTCACCACAGAAGTGGGACGTGACTAACTTGATCGGCACATCTGGGGAAATTAATGACAGGCTTAGTTCAGCTCCGCCCTTCCTCCTGAAGGTGAGCCACCTGCTGAGAGCACATGTTGCCCACTACTCCTTGAGATGCTGCCTCCCACCAGGGAGTTGAGTTCAGAGTTCAGTCTGCAGGTCCACTTGGTTCTTCCCTACTTATTTTCCGGGGTTTCCCGCCCACCCTCTATTCTTATTTAATAAAAGCAACATTTATTTAGTTTCCCATTTGTCCTATATTTAGTTTTCTCAGAACTCAAGAAAATAAGAATGACATAGTCACTATTTACGTTGAACCCTCCCCCAACACCACACCTGCTACATATTTGCCAGGAACTTCTGTAGAGAGGCACTAACCCTGTGAGCAGGCCAGAGGAAATCTCCAGAATGGGATGGAGAGCACGTGACTTCTTCTTGGAGACTCACCTGGATGTTGAACTGATGGGCGGTGTCCAGAATGGCAGGCACCAGGTCATCTGAGGGTTCCCCGTTATCATCAGCCATGCCAGGTGGGTACCAGGACAGGACCAGGACGCCTGAGACACAACACAGAGGCCACTTCAGAGATTCGCAGTACCCCCCTCAACAGAGGATTTTTTCTCACAAACATATCCCTCCAACTGCAAAATGGTTTCTAAAAGCCTTGAGCAAGTCTCTTGCCAGGTCGACGGCCTGCAGATTGGATCCCAGAGCCTGCGCCCTGGAGCTGTCCACACCAGCGGTGCTGAAGCGGCTGGGGAACCAGGCGGGGCAGAAGCCAGGCTTTCCAGTGCGACAGCAAGTAGCAGAACAAAGGGACGGGTGGACAACGCCACACCCACCTGGAAGCCACAGTTCCACCTCTGAAGCAGAGGAGCACCTCTGATGTCCCTCATGGAGAAGAACCCCGGGGAGAGGTCATCTCAGTGCTTCCCTGGGAAATAACATTCATATGGACTGTCTGCTCCTCCACTGTAAAATCCTTAAGGATAACCCCTGTCTTATTTACCTTGTCTTTGTGTACTGCCCACTCCTGTCTCTGTCATTCCACCCCCCCCCCACGAACAATCTCCAGGTAAATTGCAATGTAGAGTAAAATTCAGCAAAATTCAGTGACAATATCTGAAATAAGCGAGCCTCCCCTCCCCAGCCTACAAAGGAGGCTCCCAGAGGCCTCTCTTCTAGCTGGGAACTTGATAAAAAGCTCCTAACCCCACCCCACCCCCTGCAAACAGCAGGGTCCATCACGCGACAGGGACAAACTTTCCTCTCTGAAGCCGACAGGAAGAGCTGCTGCTCCCCCTGTGCCTGGTGTGAGAGCAGAGAGCACCCCAGGCTCCAGAGGGGCCAGCATACCCAGGCCTCACTCGCCATCTCCCCACCTAGAGCCCAGCACATTTGAAGACTCCGCCTCCCTTTCCTGGTGCAAACTCCCAGCAGCTCCGCGCTATGAAGGGCCCTGGAATTGTTAGGGGTCAGCGGGGCCCAGGTCAGGAGGCTGAACAGTAGAAGGAGAAGGCGGTGCCGGGTGGTGGGCCCAGGATGAGAGTGGGATGGAAAGGCTAAGAAGCCAGGCAGGCTGGCGCGTGGGACCAAAGCCCGGTGACGGGACCAGCGGGAGTTGGGTGTGGGGACGAAGGACGGGGCTGGGGGACAGGGCCGCCCGGGTGGGGGAGCTCACCGATGGCGGCCTCCTTGAGCTGGGTCATGTGCTCCCGCAGCACGTCGGGGTCCCGGGAGCTGTAGGGCCCCAGCTCCGGGTAGAAGCTGGAGCCCAAGTCGTCTGGGGGGCTGTGGCGGCCGCGGGGGTAGCTGGCCGAGATCTTGGGGTCCCAGTGCGGCACCATGACGTGGTCCCAGTGAATGTAGTGGCCCTCGCGCCGCGGGCTCCCGTACCACGAGTAGTAGAAGGCGTGCAGGTCCGAGTAGACGCGCAGACTCTGCCCGGGGGCGGGCTCGGCCTCCGCGGGGGCCGGCCTGGGGGAGCTGCCAGGGTCCGCTGTGCGGGGCGGCGGCGGCGGCGGGGGTGGCGCGGCGGGGGCGGCCGGGGCCCGGGCGGCGGGCGCAGGGGCCCCCTCCGGGCGTCGCTCAAAGGGCGCCAGCTCCAGGCCGGGGCCCAGCGCCGGGAGTCCGTCCGGGGCCTTGAGCGTGCGCAGGCCCATGAGGGTGCCGAAGGCGAAGAGCAGCACCAGGAACAGCGCGATGCAGGCGCGGCGCCGCCGCCGGGCCATGGCGGCCCCTGCGCTCCCCTCGCCGGCCCGGCTACCTCCCCGCGCGCCGCGCCATGGCCGCCCGCCCGACTCCCGCGCGCCGCGCAGCCCGCTCGCGTCCCAGCGAGACGCCGCGCAGAGCCCCGAGCGCGGCGTGGGCGGCTCCCAGCCCCGCCTCCGCAGTGCGGGCGGGCCCGGCACACACAGAACGCCGCGGCGCGGACCAAGTGGTCGCGGGCGGAGGGGGGACTGGCAGGATGGAGAGGAAGGCCGCCAACCGCGAGTTCCGGGGCCGAGGGAGCAGGGGCCTAGGTCACTGCGCGTCTTCAGTCCGCCGAGGAGGGTCCCTCTCAGCCTGGGGCAGCGGGGCAGAGGCGCCCGGTGCGGGAGGGAGAATGCGGACCCTCCGGAACACTGGAGAAGGTCGGGGCCGCGGGAGCAGAGGGCAGGGCGGGGAAGAAAGCAAGTGTCCATGGTGCTCTCTGCCCAAGGTCTCCGTCTGCACGGATCCCTCCTCACTGGCTTCGCTGACACCCCCGCCCCCATCTCACTGGCCACCCTTATTTGCCCACTTCCCTCATCCCTCTGACCCCCGTCACACCCGGGCGGCCTCTGAACCTGGGGAAAGGGGCGCCGGGAGTCAGACCCTGAGCCAGACCCCACGGACCCTGGCGAGGGCCTTGCAGGTGCAGGGAGACCATGACTTGCACAAGGTCACACGGACAGGCCTGAACCCCAGGGGCAGGACTGGCTGTCCCGAGCTCTTTGCACTGTGCAGACTGCCTGGTCGCAGACCTGTTGTCCTTCCCAGCAGCCTCTCCTTGGAGAACCTCCTGGAGTCCGTGAGGATAAATGTGATGGTTCCCGTAAAGTGCTTTGCACGGGGCCTGCAGAGTAAGCCCCCAGTACATGCCCACCTTTCTGCTGGGAGCTCCAGAGTGCAGGTCCCCGGTCTGTCTCACCTTTTCAGACACCAAGGGCTGCCAGAACAGGATCTGACACTCGGCTTCTACGGCCATTTGTGGAGTGAATTCCACCAAGTTCTGGGGTGCTGGTCTATAGACAGCAAGTTGTTCACTCAATATTGATCAAGTTCCTACACTGCATTACTTATTACTTCATTTATTCAGAAAATAGCGTTGTTAATAGTCTGCCTCATTTACTGGTCCAAGATGACAGAAACTTTTTTCATTGGCTGCTCTACCTGCAATATCTAAGGCAGAACTTGGTATAATAGTAGGCGCTCAATTCTTATTTCTGAGGTAAATGAATTATAGGGAACCCATAAAGAGGAGCAGCAAGTTTGGGGAATGTCAGTAGGTCTGGAGTCCGGGAAAGTTGAGTTTGAGAGAATTTATAGTGGTAAGTGTGAATGAAGTATTAATAAAATGCTTCCAGTTCCAAGTTGCAGATACCTGATTCCACCTGGCCTAAGTAATATGGCGATGTATCAACTCACAAAACAGAAAGTTCAATGGGGGGGCAGAATGGGTAGATTCCCTGGTCCAATGGTGTCATTAGAAGCCTGAGATGTTTTCATCTCACTGCTCTGCTGTCCCCACCACTGACTTCCTGCATATCACAGGAAGCTATCTGCATATCAACTAAAGCTATCTCCCTGCATACCACAACCCACAACCCAACAGGCAACATTAAGATTGAGTTCTCTTTCCTAGAAGTCCTAAGCAAACTTTTTTTTTTTTTCCAGAGACAGGGTCTCACTCAGGCTGGAGCTCAGTAGCATGATCATATCTCACTGAAGCCTCCAACTTCTGGGCTCAGGGGATCTTCCTGTCTCAGCCTCCCAAGATGATGGGATTACAGGCATGAGCTGTAATCCCTGGCCTAAGCAATCATCTTCAATCTCACTGGTCTAATGGAGTTTAGGTTTATTCATCCCAAACAAACTGCTGCTATGGGGATAGAATTACCATGACTAGATTAGATTACATTTTTGGAGTGGATTAAATGTTGAGGAGAATACTATAAAGTCTATCAAGGAATGAGATGGCTCTGGGAGTGAGTAAGGGAGAGAAGAAAAAGGTTAAGGATGAAACTCTCGGGAACACCAGCATGTCCAGGTTGGCTGGAGGAAGGAGAGAGCCTATGAAGGAAACTGAGATCATTAAAGAAGTAAAAGGATCAGGAGTGGGTGGTGATAGTTCTGGAAACTAATGGAAAGGTTTCCCCAGCTCCCGATCCTTCTGCTATGTCTAGGAGTACCCTGAAACACAGTGGTAGCCCCCATAGGCCATGCCTAGAGTCCTTGACACTGCCACCCGGTCATGATGGTTTGATCCAGGGCTAGAACTCTGACCCAAGATGAGCCAGTGAGAGCCCCATCTCCTGTTGTACCACTTGTGGGCACTAAACCAAGGGCCACCAACTACAATTCTTCTCTGCAATTTTTCTCTCTTGTGCGGAGGATAGATTTAATCCTCTCTAACGGTAATGCCATTGGAGAGAAAGGACAAGGGACAGAGAGAAACTTAGTGGTATTGAATCCTGATTTCAGTTTCCTTGAGGTTATAGTGTGAGACGCTGGACTATCCTGGTAAGTTACCCTTCTAGTCTAAGCAAGAGGAGCTGATGGAGCAGACTGCTGGTTGCCTGCCAATCTCAAGCAGAGACTGACAAAGGGACTTGGGAGCAGGGAAGTCATTTGGGAGGTGATCTCAGGAAGTAAAAGGGAAGAATTGAAAAGGAGACAAGAGGCCTGAGCAGTGGTTCAGGCCTGTAATCCTAGCACTCTGGGAGGCAGAGGCAGGAGGATCGCTCAAGGTCGGAAGTTCAAGACCAGCCTGAGCAACGGGCGAGACCTGGTCTCTACTAAAAATAGAAAGAACTAGCTGGGCGTGGTGGCACATGCCTGTAGTCACATGCCTATAGTCCCAGCTACTTGGGAGGCTGAGGTTTGAGCCCAGGAGTCTGAGGTTGCTGTGAGCTAGACTGATGCCATAGCACTCTAGCCTGGGCAAGAGAGTGAGACTCTGTCTCAAAAAAAAAAAAAAAAAGAAGAAGAAGAAGAAGAAAAGAAAAGAAGACAAGATAGAAAGAAACACCAAGCTAATGGTGCATTATGGGCAGTGCTGCTATGGAAAACGGGGCCTTAACGCCACCAGACCTTTTGAGAAGTACACAAATGCCTCCCAGAACTGGGAGGTGTGAGGCTGAAGCAGCTATTTGCTGGCTCCCCTCCCTCACTGCCTGAGCATTTCCCCAGAATATTCACTTCTGGGTAGTTCTGGTCTCCTGCAAAGAAGGACCCCATGACACCAGAGAAGGTTTTGAGGCAGGTGTAAAGACAGACACATAGGATGTCTGAAGTGGGATGCTGCCAGGGCAAGGCGAGTCTAAGCTTACATGGAACTGTACATCCTAGGTGTATTCATTTTCTAAGTTGTCTTAAAAAATTGCTACAAATTTAGCATTTAAGACAGCACAAAATTTACTATCTCACAGTTTCCTTAAGTCAGAAGTCCAGGCACAGTGTGGCTTAGTGGGTTCTCTGCTTGGAGTCTAACAAGGGCAAAATTAAGATGTTGTTATCAAAAGAGCAAGGCGGCTTTGGTCTAAGTCCGGTGGCTCATTGCACAAAGATCCAATTATTGAGGTAATGAGGATTGCCAAGGAAGAAAGGGATTTTTAATATGACAGATGTCAAGACAACGGGAGAAATCTGCCTCAAATCTGCCTGTCCAAGTAATGGAGATTAAGGGCTTTTTATTTATTTATTATTTATTTAGAGACAGAGTCTCTCTCTGTTGCCTAAGCTAGAGTGCCATGGCGTCATCATAGCACACAGCAACCTCAAACTCTTGGGCTCCAGCGATCCTCCTGCCTCAGCCTCCCAAGTAGCTGGGACTACAGGCATTCGCCACCATGCCCGGCTAATTTTTTGTATATATATTAGTTGGCCAATTAATTTGTTTCTATTTATAGTAGAGACGGGGTCTCGCTCTTGCTCAGGCTGGTTTCGAACTCCTGACCTCGAGCAATCTGCCCGCCTCGGCCTCCCAGAGAGCTAGGATTACAGGTGTGAGCCACCGTGCCCGGCCCAATCATGGGCTTTTTAAGGTGGGGCCATGTGTCTTGGGGCAGGTGGAGAAGGATGGTGAGTCCTGGGCTCAGGAAGTCTGCCCTGGGTTCTTCAGAATCTCAACTCCTTGGTCTTGCAGGAAATCCATCATTTCTGGGAAACAACTCAAGAGTTCAAGTGGTTAGTTAAGGGAGAAGATTATAAAAATCATATAGGGGTTATTGAAATTTGTTCACGGAGCTGGTTACATTGGCAGGGCTGTGCTCCTATCTGGAGGTTCTAGGAGTGAATTCACATCCCAGCGCATTGGCAGAATTCAGTTCCATGCAAGTGTAGGGCGGTCGCCATTTGCTTGCTGGCTGTCCATGGGGAGGGGGTGTCTTTCCCAGCTGCAGGCTGCCTGCATTTCTTGGCTTGTGGACCCCTTCTTCCATATTCAAAGCCAGCAACATCAGGTCTTGTCCTCACACATTGACTCTCTCTGACTTCCCCTGCTGCATCCTCTCTCCTACCTGCCTCTTCTGCTTTCAAGAGCACCTGTGAGACATTAGGCCCAGTTGGACAATCCAATCCAGGGTGACTTCCCTAGTTTAAAGCCAACTAATTAGTAAACTTAATTCTATCCACAAAACCCCTTCACATCAGTGACTAGATCAGTGTTTGATTGAATGGCAAAGGAACAGGAATCTTGAAGGAGATGTTTCTAGAATTCTGCCTACCACAGAAACTGTTCCTGAAGTCAAAGTGGGCCAGGGGAATGTGGCACATGGCATCAAAGGTGTCTGCTAGAACCACTCTATCAATCAGAATGTGTTCACCTGCCATAAGAAGGAAACATGGCTTAAAGAAGTACTTCTTAACCTTTAATGAGCGTATCAATCCCTTGGGGATCTTGTTAAAATACAGACTGTGATTCAGTGGGTCTGGGGTGAGATCTGACAGTTTGCATTTCTAACAAAACTCCATGTGATGCAGATTCTACTGGTCCTCACACCACATCTTAGGGCTTAAGATATACTGTGTTTAGGACGCCGCATATTAAGGAGTCTTTAAGCAGGTTGGTTCTAGGGGTGGTTAACCCAGCAGTTCAGAGACACTGAGGCACCAGATCGTCTTCTCTGTGATTGTTTTCTTTTTGCCTTGTCTTCATGGTTGAAAAGTATGGAAGCAGTTCCACGCATCCCACTCCCACAAGACAATATCCAGATGCAGAAGAGGGAAGGGCCCTGTTTTATAATCCTTTTCATCTTATTATTTTGTAGAGACAGGATCGCACTCTGTCACTGAGGCTAGAGTGCTGTGGTGCAATCATAGCTCACTGCAGCCTCGAACTCCTGGACTCAAGCGATCCTCTTGTCGCAACTTCCTGAGCATCTGGGACTACAGATGCACGCCACCACACTCTGCTAATTTAAAAAAAATTTTTTTAGAAACAGGATCTTGCTATGTTGCCCAGACTGGCCTCGAAGTACTGGCCTCAAGTGATCCTCCTGCCTAAGTCTCCTGAGTTGCTGGGACTATAGACATGAGCCACCACACCCAGCTATAATCCTTTTTTTTTCTTTTTTTTTGAGACAGAGTCTTACTCTGTTGCCCTGGCTAGAGTGCCATGGCGTCAGCCTAGCTCACAGCAACCTCAAACTCCTGAGCTCAAGCAATCCTCCTGCCTCAGCCTCCTGAGTAGCTGGGACTACAGGCGTGAGCCATCACGCCTGGCCTCTTTTTTTTTTTTTTTTAATTCAGTCCCTGTAGGGGCTGTCAAAAATTGCCAATGCTGACTACTTTGCAAGTCATCATGGCGGGGTATTGGGAAAAGTTTTCAATTAGTAATAATTATGGGCCGGGCCCAGTAGCTCACACATGTAATCCTTGCATCCTGGGAGGCCAAGGCGGAGGATCGCTCAAGGTCAGGAGTTCAAAACCTGCCTGAGCAAGAATGAGACCCCGTCTCTACTATAAATAGAAAGAAATTAATTGGCCAACTAATATATATAGAAAAAATTAGCCGGGCATGGTGGTGCATGACTGTAGTTCCAGCTACTCGAGAGGCTGAGGTAGTAGGATTGCTTGAGCCCAGGAGTTTGAGGTTCTGTGATATATATAGGCTGACACCATGGCACTCTAGCCTGGGCAACAGAGTGAGACTGTCTCAAAAAAAAAAGTAATAATTGTGCCTTGGATAAACCTCATTGGCTACGATATTGCAAAGCTTATAATCCTTTTAAAGAGTAAAAAGCTCTTCTAGAAGCTCATGACAGACTTCTCATTACTTTTGTCATCTACTCATGTCTAAGCCAAGCGCTTGCCAAGGCCATTCAGAGAAGGTGAACAAAGCAGGGAGGAAGGGTGTGGGCTAAAAAGCCGGGAGAGTCCCCCACATTGCCCAGTCTCTGCTCCAATTCTTCCTTACAGAACTAGGACTATATAGAGAGAGTCCCCCTTCCCCACCATGGAAGGAGATGACAGATTTATTCTGCGGAAGAGTGGAACAAGGGACCCCCCAGACACGGGAGCTCCAGGCAGCAGCTGAGGGTGAGGTGAAGCGCAGCGTTGAAATCCAGGAGGATCTGGACACGTGAGTAGCAAGAAGACTGTCTCTTTACATCACTCTGCCCCCAAAAGCTGACAGTCATAAGACAACCTTCCAGAACAAGGCAGGTGGCACATGGACGTTCAGTCTAGCCAGCCTGGGCAACATAGTGAGACTCCATCTCTAAAAACATTTTTAAAAATTAAAGCTAAAAAACAAATTTTAGCCATGTGCAGTGGCTCACACCTGTAGTCTCAGCACTTTGGGAGGCTGAGGCAGGAGGATCGTTTGAGCCCAGGAGCTTGAGCCTGCAGTGAGCTATGATTGGGCCCCTGTGCTACAGCCAGGGTGACAGAGCAAGACCCTGTCTCCAGAAATAGCAAACAAAGAAAAAAAAATTTTTTTTAATTCAAGCTTTCAGGCAGAAGTCCAAGTGACTCCGCAGGAGAAAAAGAAAGACCCTTGAAAAAAGTTCTGCACATACTGACATCAAGGTCCTTGGGGGAAAATCCTACACATTGTGGAAAGCCAGAGTACTGCTGGATTGACCCAGAGCAAAACACATGAGTGAGCAAACATGCCCCTTGCACTCAGATCTTTCAATCAGCTTTCTATCGCCTCACTCTAAACATTAATAACCAGTCAATGATTCCCAAGTATTTAGTGAAAGCCCCTGAATGAAAAGCAGAGATAAAAACAAGCAAACTAAAAATGAAATTAAAAAAAAGAAGAGGAGAAGGAAGAGCAATGGTGAAAGAGTAGATCAGAGGAAACAGAAGTAATGCAGCTAGCCAAATAAAACAGACAAATGCTTTCATCTAATACCCCAGAGATTTTGTATTCATGAAACAAGAACAGAATGCTACATAACTGGGGGGAAGGGTTGATCATAAAGCAAGAATGTGCTTTTGGAAATTAAAAACAATAGAGCTTAAATTTAAAATTTGAATAAAAGATTTGGAAAATAAAGTCAATGAATCTTCCAGGAAGTAGAAAAAAATCCTGAGGATGGAATTTGGAAGCAAAATGGGAAAATTAGAGGATCAGTCCTGGAGTTCAATGCTGACTAACACAAATTCTGCAAAGAAAGAGTAGAGGCCGGGCGCGGTGGCTCACGCCTGTAATCCTAGCACTCTGGGAGGCCGAGGTGGGCGGATTGCTCAAGGTCAGGAGTTCGAGACCAGCCTGAGCAAGAGTGAGACCCCATCTCTACTATAAATAGAAAGAAATTAATTGGCCAACTAATATATATAGAAAAAATTAGCCGGGCATGGTGGCGCATGCCTGTAGTCCCAGCTACAGGGGAGGCTGAGGCAGGATTGCTTGAGCCCAGGAGTCTAAGGTTGCTGTGAGCGAGGCTGACACCAGGGCACTCACTCTAGCTTGGGCAACAGACTGAGACTCTGTCTCAAAAAAAATAAAAATAAAAATAAAAAAATAAAAAAAAAGAAAGAGTAGAAAACACTGAAAGGAAAAATTACCAAAGAACTCATACAAGAAAACTTCCCAGGCCATGGCCTTCTGGATTGCAGTAGCTCCCCAAGTGAGAAATGAATGAAAACAAGGTCCACACAGGAGTCATCATTATGAAATTTTAGGACATTAAAAACAAAAAGAAGATCCAAAAAACTTTTAGAGAAAAAGAAGTTGTACAGCAAGGATTTGGAGTTAGAATGGCCCTGGAAGCCAGAAGACAAGGAAGAACTGCCTCCAAAATTCTTTTTTTATTTTTATTTTTTAAATTGATTATTATTGTTTTATTTTTTTGAGACAGAATCTTACCCTGTTGCCTGGGCTAGAGTGCCATGGTGTCAGCCTATCTCACAGCAACCTCAAACTCCTGGACTCAAGGAATCCTCCTGCCTCAGCCTCCCGAGTAGCTGGGACTATAGGCATGCGCCACCATGCCTGGCTAATTATTTTTTCTATATATATATTAGTTGGCCAATTAATTTCTTTCTATTTCTAGTAGAGACGGGGTCTCGCTCTTGCTCAGTCTGGTTTCAAACTCCTGTCCTCGAGCAATCCGCCCACCTCAGCCTCCCAGAGTGCTAGGATTACAGGCGTGAGCCACCGCGCCTGGCCCGTGATTATATCATTTCTTAGGCTAAATCACTAGTGAATACATTACATTCTATAATATTTTTCACCATTGAACCAAGTAATGAACTGTGATGATACTTCCTTTCCTGTACAAATTTTCTTTTTCCTGGAGTTAATAATTTCCTTTTTCCCCCATTTGATTTATTTTCTATATCTTTATTGGCTGTTTTTTTCTAAGCTCTCCAACACAACATTAAAATCCCTCTGAATACTATTTTCTACTCAGTCTTCCTATTAGGAGGTCCATCAATCAATCAGTCCATCAATCAAACACAACAGGGCAGTCAGATGAAAAGTGCTATGAAGAAAAGCAAAGCAGGATGAAGGAGAGGGAGGGTGGTGGGCAGGGAAGACCTGTTTGGGAGGGTGAGCTGAAGGGAAAGAGGAGGGAAACCATGCAGACATTTGGAGGAAGAGCATTCCAAGCAGAGGGAACAGCAAGTTCAATATCCTGGAGATGAGACCATGCCCGCTATGTTCTTCATGCATCTACTAGAATTTCCACTTGTGCGTTTACTGTCACTTCCACTAACTCCCCACCCAAGGGTGCCCCAATCTCTCAGGAACCCATCTGCAAACTTCAGTCACCGTTGATGAACTCCAGGAGGGTGTGGTTCTGCTTCGGCACCCTGCTGTACCTTCTCCCACTTGGAGACGATGATCTGGGGGGTGATGGTGGTGTAGGGGTTCCTGCCTGGCATTTGATATGGTTGCTCTCTGCAGTCCTCCTCCTTCTCCATCCAGCAGGGGCGACTTGAACTGGTCGTGGGCTGAGATCAAGCCCTTAAGCTTCTCTATCATGTGGATGATGAAATGTCCTGAAGGTCCTCCATGGCCCTGTCCATCAAGGTGTTGAAGGAGGCTTCTTGACGTACTTGACATGTAGCTGGTCTATGTTCTCCAACTGCTTCCCTGAGACTGTGGGCAGAGAGCCAAGGGTGTCCCACTGATCACAGTTATTCTGATACCAGGTGTTGACACTATGGGAATTATAGTAATCTATCTCATTGAGTTCCTTGGCAGGGGCCTCTGTGATATTAATATTATGAAATATATGTTTGGTCTTCCACCCTGGTTCTGAGCATACAACAACTAAAATCCTTAGAATCTCCAACGTGATCTCTCTTTATATGCTGATGAGTTGATTGATGGATGGAGGCCCCTAAGTAGCTTCAGGATGGGGGCTGATCACCAGAAAGACTAAGGCATCATTACAGGGTTGGGACTTTCAGCCTCACCCCCTAACCTCTGGGGAGGGAAGAGGAGCTGAAAGTTAAGTTGATCACCAATGGACAATAGTTGCCTATGTAATAAAGCCTCCATAAAAATTCAGAGGACAGGGTTTGGGGATCTTCCTGGAGGGTGGCATGGCCAGAGAGGAAGCTCCACACCCGTTTTCCCATACCTGTCCCTATGCATCTATATCCTTTGTAATATCTTTTTTTTTTTTTTTTTGAGACAGAGTCTCGCTTTGTTGTCCAGGCTAGAGTGAGTGCCGTGGCGTCAGCCTAGCTCACAGCAACCTCAAACTCCTGGGCTCGAGTGATCCTTCTGCCTCAGCCTCCCAGGTAGCTGGGACTACAGGCATGCGCCACCATGCCCGGCTAATTTTATATATATATATCAGTTGGCCAATTAATTTCTTTCTATTTATAGTAGAGACGGGGTCTCGCTCTTGCTCAGGCTGGTTTTGAACTCCTGACCTTGAGCAATCCGCCCGCCTCGGCCTCCCAAGAGCTAGGATTACAGGCGTGAGCCACAGTGCCCGGCCTGTAATATCTTTTATAATAATCCAGCAAGTGCAAGTAAAGTGTTTCCCTGAGTTCTGTGAGCTGCCCTAGCAAATTAATGGAACCCAAGGAGGTTGTGGGAACCCCAATTTTATAGCCCGTTGGTCAGAAGCACAGGTAAAATAACCTGGGGCTTGTATGGGTGTCTGAAGTTGGGGCAGTCTTGAGGACTGAGCCCCAACCCTATGGGATCTGATGCTATCTATCTTCAGGTAGATAGTGGCAGAATTGAATTGAATTAGAGGACACTCAGGCTGGGCACAATGGCTGACTCCTGTAATCCTAGTACAGTAGGAGGCTGAGGTGGGAGGATTGCTTGAGGTCAGGAGTTTGAGACTAGCCTGGCGAGTGCCTGTAGTCCCAGCTACTTGGGAGGCTGAGGCAGAAGGATCAGTTAGAGCCCAGGAGTTGGAGGTAGCAGTGAGCTACAATGACACCACTGCACTCTACCCAGGATGACGGAGTGGGCCTTGTCAACAAAAACAAACAAGGCAACTGAGCAGCCCTCTTCATAACCCCCCACCCCTTCATGTTAAAATAATTTAAAAATAAATAAATAAAAAATAAAATAAAAAAAAGAATTAGAGGACACCCAGCTGGTGTCCACTGCAGATTTGCTTGCCTGCTGGGTGGGGAAAAACCCACACACATTTGCTCACAGAAGTCTTCTGGGTTATGTGAGAGCAGGGGGAAAACAGTTTGAGTTTTTTCCACTCTCAGAGCCTTGATCTGCTCCACGGAGTCCTGGTGTGCGATCAGGTGACTCTCTAAGGCCTCGTGCTTGTAGATAAGGGCTTTGGTACCCGACTGGGTGGCAAAGTCCTGGTGCTTCAGCATGTCTTCCCTCCCACGGGTCCAGGCCTCCTGGATGCAGGCTCCTGCCAGAACTCTCGGTTGGGCGGTCAAGCCACTCCAGCCTGTGGATCTCATTCAGAAGCCCCTCAGAGCCCCTTTCAGCCTGCTCCAGATGCTGCCAGCTGTTGTTGATGTCTGAGATCATTTTGCTCTCGGAGGGCATGAAAGTGGGCTGGTTGTTGGATGTACCTTGGTCTGCAGCTGGTACTCATGCACCTTGGCTGTCTCGTGGACATGCTGGTAGCCGTGGAAGTCCTCCAGCTTCTGCTGTATCTCCTGGACGGTTCTCTGCGGCATGCAGCCCTTGAGCCAAGAGATGCTGCACCAGATCCACTCAAAGAAATCACTGACCAGCCTCTCATAATCTTCCACCAGGTGTTCATTCTCCTGGTTGACAGCCGGCACCTTGCAGATCCAGTTGGCAACAGTCTCAGCCTTCTGTGCTCCTGAAAAGGCATGGCAGAGATAAGCACATAGGTCACCACGACCTTCCTGTTGGGCCAGGCTGTGTTCACAATGTCCAGCATCTTTTTTTTTTTTTTTTGAGACAGAGTCTCACTTTGTTGCCTGGCTAGAGTGCCATGGTGTCAGCCTAACTCACAGCAGCCTCAAACTCCTGGGCTCAAGTGATCCTCCTGCCTCAGCCTCCTGAGTAGCTGGGACTACAGGCATGTGCCACCATGCCCAGCTAATTTTTTCTCTATATATTTTTTAGTTTGCCAATTACTTTCTTTTTATTTTTAGTAGAGACAGGGTCTCACTCTTGCTCAGGCTGGTTTTGAACTCCTGACCTCGAGCAATCCGCCCACCTCGGCCTCCCAGAGTGCTAGGATTACAGGCGTGAGCCACCGCGCCCGGCCAATGTCCAGCATCTTGGAGATATTTCTTGGCCACCTCAATGGCATTGCTCAGACTGGTGACTGGGTTGTCTTTTCTCAGCTTGTCATACTTACTCAGCTCCAGTCTGCGCCAGTGCATCTGGGCACTCAACGCAATACTGTCCTTCCAGCTGATTGTGGAAGTTCTGCACGTTGACATTCCTATATGGGATCGTATTTCTCTGGCACCAGAGAAGGAGCCATTCCTTGCCGGAGGTCTCTTCCATAGAGATGTCCTGGATGGTGAACCAGAGGAAGATGGTCCAGATCATGGCCAGGGTCATCTTTGTGTTGCCGTCCACAATCTCTTCTGCCCCAGTGGAGACCAGCTTGACTCCTTTGCTGGTGATAAAGTCCAGTGCTTTGTTCACAGTGTTGACTTTGTGCACTCTCCTCTTCCCCTGTTCTGGCTTAGGTGACCACTGTCCTGAAATGACCTTGAGGAGGAACATGAGCTTGAGCCTGTCTCAAAAGTCCTGCTTGATGTTCCTGATCTTCATGCCACCCTCTGCAGGTGGCAGTTGCCCCAAGCTGTGCAGGTCTTGAGCTGCTGCTTCTCCTAGACCAGGTACAAGCACAGGTCTGGGTCCCAGTAATCCTCCTGGGCCATGTAGTCATCTGTGCTACCCCCACTGCCAGCGCCACTGCCTCCACTGCCAGTGCTGAATAGTGGGACTGGTTCGCCGCGTGGTAGTCACTGTCCCTCCCCCTCTTGCTTGCCCACCAGCCTGTCAGCTCCTGCCTCAACTCCTGCCCCTCTGCCCAAGCTGCAGCCACCACTTCTGCTGCTTTAGCCCACCCTCTGCCCTGGTTTGGATAGTTCTGTCCGTGGCAGACAGACCCTTGAGGGGCCCTCTGGATTCTCATACCCTGGTGTTCATGCCTATCTACAAGACTGGACCTGTGTGGACAGGTGTGACCAGGTCCTGACCAAGTGTGGACAGGACCTGTGACTTGCTCCTAGCCAATAGAATATGGCAAAGGTAAAGGATTATGCAGATGTAATTAAGGCCCCAAATCACTTGAATCTGAGTTAATTAAAAGGGAGGCTATATTCTAGTATCAGCCTTGCAATAGTTTTTTCTTGAACTCAGTAAGTCCCTTCCCCCCGCCACGGGCTTCAGTTTCTTCATCTGTACAATGCGAAGTTGGACCAGTGGAACTCTGAGGTCCCTTTTAGTTGAAATATTTTGGGTATTGTCCCCAATCAGAATCCACTCTCCTATTGTGAGGGGACATGTGTCAACTCCATTTCTCTTCTTAGAGGGATCCAAACCAAAATAAATGCCCTCACCTTAGAGTGAAGATCCTAACTCATTGTTTGGGCTTCTTGTCTCACCACAGTCCTTCTTCCATGGAACCATGGAGCCTCCTCTTTACTACCTTGTTAACATACCAACAAATGTTTGGGTGAGGGGTAAGGAAGGGGCTGCATCTGAACTGTTGTGTATGGATTGGGCTGAACCTCATCATGTGAAAGGATACAGTTTTTTCTCTTAACCCTGGATCACTGTGGGACCTCTCCTAGGAGTTTTGAACCAGCTAAAGGAAGATGCTATAGTGGGAGAGAAGGAAAGAAGAAGGGAGTGAAGGAGAGAGCGAGACAGAGAGAGAGAGAGAGAGAGAGAGAGAGAGAGAGAGAAAGGATAGATGCTAGTTTAAAGGAAGAATAATTGGGAAACTACCAGTAAGGTAGAAAAAAATCCTTTTTTTAACACAAATTTTTTTGAGACAGGGTCTCACTCTGTTGCCCAGGCTAGAGTGCCATGGCAAGATTGTAGCTCACTGCAGCTGCAAACTCCTGGGCTCAAGTGATCCTCCTGCCTCAGTCTCCCAAAGTACTGGGATTATAGGCATGAACCACTGCACCCAAGCTAAACATAATTTTTAAGTAATCACATACACCAGAAAAGAATGTATTTTCCTTTGAGGATTTGGGGAATTCCTACGAAAGAGAACAAATACCTAACAAATATTTTATGGACACCCCACTATTCCCATTCTACTTGCAATTGGAATGTGACCATGTGACTGGATCTAGCCGAAGATCTGTGAGCAGAAGTGACTTGGGTCACTACTGGGGTGAACTAGTCAAGAATTTCTGTGACTTGTCCATCCCTTCTTCCCCATCACAGGTTCTTGATGGTACAGGTTCAAGATGGCAAAGCCTGGGTCAGTCTTTTTCCCTGAGGACTGTGATGGAGCAGAGTCCCCACTGACTCACATTGGACACGAAATGAGAGCTAGAAATAAATTTGTCGAATTTAGTCACATAAATTTCAGGGTTTGGGCCAGGTGCAGTGGCTCACGCCTATAATCCTAGCACTCTGGGAGGCCGAGGCTGGCTGATAGCTTGAGGTCAAGAGTTTGAAACCAGCCTGAGCAAGAGCGAGACCCCGTGTCTACTATAAATAGAAAGAAATTAATTGGCCAACTAATATATATAGAAAAAGCTAGCCGGGCATGGTGGCGCATGCCTGTAGTCCCAGCTACTCTGGAGGCTGAGGCAATAGGATTGCTTGAGTCCAGGAGTTTGAGGTTGCTGTGAGCTAGGCTGACGCCATGGCGCTCACTCTAGCCTGGGCAACAAAGTGAGACTCTGTCTCAAAAAAAAAAAAAAAAAAAAAAAGAAAGAAAGAAAATTGGGGGGTTGTCTATTGCAGCAGTCTGCTGTTAATTATATTGACTAAAACTCTTATTCTATACTAATATCCCTGGATGCTCTCTGCCATCTATATTCCTTCCTTTGCACAAATTCCCTTTACCTGGATGCCCACCCAGTGCTCTTAGTTTATTGCTCTTTACACTACAGACATTAAGGTGTGTATGTATGAAATGCTTTTACATGCTTTGAGACTATGTTATTAGGCACATGTAAATTTAGAATTGTTGCAACCTCCTAGTTTATTGACATTTTATTCATTATGCAGTATCTAGTAATTTTTCTTGCCTTAAAGTATAATTTATATAATGTTGGTTTAGATACATTGATTATACTGATTTTTCTTTTTCTTTTTTTTTTTAGAGACAGAGTCTCTGTTACCCAGACTAGAGTGCATAGAGTACAGTGGCATCATCATAGCTCACTGCAACCTCAAACTCCTGGGCTAAAGCAATTCTCCCACCTCAGCCTCCCAAGTAGCTGGGATTACAGCTGCATGCCAATAGACCTGGCTAATTTTGTTTTTCTTTTATTGTATAGATGAGGTCTCGCTATTTTGCTCAGGCTGGTCTTGAGCTCCTGGTCTCAAGTGATCCTCCCACCTTGGCCTCCCAAAGTGCTAAGATTACAGGCATGAGCCACCAAGCCCAGCCTGATTTTCCTTTAGTTACTGATTATATAGTATTTTTAAAAACAACCTTATACTTTAACATATCTGTATCCTTATATGTAAGATTTTCGAAAGCAGTATAAAGTTGCTTTTTAAAACCCAATCTGACAATCTTTATTTTTAAATAGCAATATTTAGTCCATCTATATTTAAAATAGTTATTTATACATTTGAGTTTCAAGAGATCATATTATTTGTATTCTATTTCTCCCACATGTTCTATGTTCCTTTTTTCTTTTAAATTAATTTTATTATTCCAAATTTTCCTATATTAGCTTATCAGTAACATATTTTGTTACTTTTTTCATGATTACCATGGTTTTGACAGCATGCATCCTTGACTTGTTACAGTTTAAATAAATTAATTTAAATAAATTAATTTAAATAAATTTAAATTAAGTTTAAATAAATAAATAAATAAATTATTTTACTACTGCTTAGACAATGCAAGGACCTTAAAATACTTCAATTCCACTTACTTGCTACCACACTGTGTTCTATTTTTGTGATGTGTTTTAATTCTACATGCATTTATTTTTAGAAATTTCATCTCACTCTATTGCTCAGGCTGGAGTGCAGTGGCACAATCATAGCTCACTGCAGCCTCCAATTTCTGGGCTCAAGGGATCCTCTTGTCTCAGCCTCCCACAGTGCTGGGATTACAGGTGTGAGCCACCATGCTCAGCCTCTGTATGTTTTTAAAACTCTACATGACATTATAGTGTATACAGTTATTGATCATTTATTTTTACCCATATATTTACCTTTTCAATTGCTTTTATTTTTCCCTGAATGTTCATACTTCTTTGGGGGTTTATTTTTATTTAAAATTTTTCCTTTAGTATTTCTTTTAGTGTGAATCTGTGGATGAAGAATTTTCTCTGGTTTTGATTGTCTGAAAACATTTATTTTGCTTTGATTTTTGAAGGATATTTCTGCTGGGTATAGAAATTTTGATTAACTGTTATTTTCTTTTAGCACCTTAACTGTTATTTTCTTTTAGCGCCTTCCATCATCTTCTGGATTTTATCATTTATATGAAGGAGTCAGTGGTCAGTCTTAATGTTGTTTCTTTGAAGGTAATATGTCTCTCTCTCTCTCTCTTTTTTTTTTTAACTAGAGGATGGGTGCTGAATGATATGTCTCTTTATTTCCTAATTGCTTTCTATACTTTGTATTTGGTTTTCAGCAGTTTTATTATGAAGTGTTTAGATGTAGGGTTTTTTTTTTTGTTTTTTGGGTTTTTTTGCATTTATTCTGTTTGAGATTGATAGCACTTCTTGAATATGTGTCTTGATGTCTTTCATCAATTTTGGAAAACTTTTCAACTACTCTTTCTTCAAATATTTCTTCTTTCATGTTCTCTCCTATCTTTCTAGGACACTACTTTCATGCATTTAGGCCTTTTTTTTTTTTTTTTTACCATGTCCTATATGTCTCCTCTCTTATCTATGTTTTCCATTCTTTTCCCTCTCTCCATATTTAAGTCTGGATATTTCATACTGAAACTATCTTCCAGATCATTAATCCTAGAATTAGCTGTATCTAATTTTCTGGTAGATCCATCTACTGTGTTAAATTCAGTTATCCTATTTTTCAGTTGTAGGATTTCAATTGTATTCCTTTTTAGAATATCCAGGTTTGTTGATTAGCTAGCACTCTACCACAATCACAATGCAAAATATTGCTGCTCTACACAGATCTACCCCCATTTAGTTACATGAATAGAATCTCATTTTTGTTGAAGGCAGCTTTCTTTGGATTTCCTGTTACATACACCTAAAAAATCTTAACAGACAGTATTGAGATATTTCCTTTCGTGACATCAAAGTGAGTGCAGAAGCTCTAGGTGTTAGATGGAGACATGACATCCAAAGAAGAAGTGGGACAGTTCCACTCTTTTTAGTAGGAGGGGAAATGTTTTCTATAATTCCCCAATTCAGAGGGCAAAGGTTTTAATTATAGGCCACATGGAATGGGAAGAAAATGATTAGCCAAAACAATCTTTCTTCATTGCTGAATTTGGCAAGAGAGTCACCTTACCTTAGAAAACAATTACAGTGGATGAACATCCGAATAAAATTGGGGCTGTCAATATAAAATGTGAGAGGGGAGAGGTATTGGGTAGACAATCAACAAGGTGTACCCCACTAACAGATACATTCATTTTCTGTAAAGTTGGATATGTGTCTGTGTGTGTAGAAAATATCAGGAATGGTACATATCTATTAACAGCATTTAAAATTTTGTAATGGGACTATCTGGGATGCAATGAATGGATATTTTCACATTTTATTTATAATACTTTTGTTAGTTTATATTAGCTTGGTAATTTAGATTTAAAAGGACTGCTTCAATATGAAAATGGGCCGTTGAGAAATAGAGCTATAATTAAAAAATAGAGTCAGAGAAGTTTATGTTGGTATATCCCATTGCCCCGAGTATAGTCACTCAGGTGCCAGTGGCATATTCATCCCTACTGGGGATCTGGAGACACGAGGGTATAAAAGCCTGATTCCATCAAATATTTAAACCATCCAGCTACCTCCCCTCATGCTCTCAAAGCTGCCTCACATCATAAATTGGCTCCCTGTGCACATTTTCCTACAGGGAAAGAATGTGCTGGACATGGCAATGTGGACATTCTGGCCCCCTTGGCAGCTCCATTTCTCATCATAAACTAGTACATTGGTTCTTTGGCTCAGATAGCAGGATGGGGGTTGAGGTAGTATGATCTACTTCCCAACACCTCAATATATAGGTTCTGTCTTAGTGCTATTAAAGTCAAGTTTATAAGCCTGGACCATGATGAATTCACCGAGGTAAATGTCACCTCTGATGCCACTTGGCAGCTGGCCAGCCAGCCTGCCCTGATGACACTCCTGTCTCTTCAAGTACATTTCTTTCAGACTCCTGTGCTTTCTAGCCACATTCATATTAACCAGTGGTCTCATTTTTCTATCCCTCACTGTCTTTTCTTCTATGACCCTCTCTCTCTAATTATATATATATATATTTTTTTTTCTACCTTACAGTTAACCTTCCTTCATCCTGTCTTTTCTTTTTTTCTTCTTCTGTTTTCACCTTAATCATTATTATTATTATTATTATTTGAGACAGAGTCTCACTTTGTTGCCCAGGCTAGAGTGAGTGCCGTGGCGTCAGCCTAGCTCACAGCAACCTCAAACTCCTGGGCTCATGCAATCCTACTGCCTCAGTCTCCCGAGTAGTTGGGACTACAGGCATGCATCACCATGCCCAGCTAATTTTTTCTGTATGTATTAGTTGGCCAATTAATTTCTTTCTATTTATAGTAGAGATGGGGTCTCACTCTTGCTCAGGCTGTTTTCGAACTCCTGACCTTGAGCAATCCACCCACCTCGGCCTCCTAGAGTGCTAGGATTACAGGCGTGAGCCACCGCGCCTAGCCTGTTTTCACCTTAATTAACCATAGAGTTGAATAATAATGTACACCAGAACTATGTTCCAAGCAGTGTGTGCTGAGCCATATAAAAAAATTATATTCTGACCTAACAATAACTCTATAAAATGTTTTCATTCCTATTTTACAGAGGAGGAAGTGGAAACTCATACAGGCTAAGTAATTGTGTTATTGTGTTTCATAATTTTAAAGATTTTCTCTGCTTAATTTTCAAAGTTAGTATAATACTTTATACTAACTAATAAAATACTTCGTTTGTTTCATCTTTTTTTCCTGCAGGAGCTAGATTTAAGAGAAAAAGAAAAAAAGTTTGTGACCTCCACCTTGTTTTCGTCCACAAATCTATTGTCCTAGAAAAGAGTCCACCTTGGGCATATTTCTTTGTTTCTTAGACTGGAGAAGGGGAGGTGGAATTGATGAGGACTGAGACAAATTAAAGATGTCCCTTTGAATGAGAAAGCTCCCCCACTGTTCTTTGCCCCTCCCTCTCCTTTTTGCTGAGAGCTGGGCTTGACCCTGATTTCTCTGGCACAATTTTAGTCTCCACCAAGGAGGAGATAACCTTCTCTGTCCAGTCAGGCTGAATGCATTTTCTGCATTGGTGCAAAAGGAGGAGATCAAATTTTCAGCACCTAGATTTGTAACCTTCAGTAACTTGGAGATGGAGATTGTGGTAAAGTGGAATCTTCCCTCCCTCCAGATGGCTTTTCATTTTGGGGGGCGTTGAATTAAGCTGCTCAGCTCCAACAGGTGTTCTCCCCATGATCCTAGAAGATAGTGAGGTAGAAGTAGACTGAAGTATCCCTTCCATCCTGCTTCAGTAGGGGTTTGAGAGGAGCAAAAGAGAAAGCAAGATGTTTCCAGGGGGATTCCAGGCCCCTCCACTCTTACTCCAGGGAGTGGAGGCTGCTTGGCTCCTAGAGACTCTACTCCCAAGATCTCGGTTTGGGGCTGGAGCAGCAGGCAGCGACCAGTATGCCCGGGATCAGAGCACGGCATCAGAGAAGTCCCAGGTCCAAATGGAGAAGGAGGGTCTCAGAGGTCCTCAAACTTTTTAAACAGGGGGCCAGTTCACTGTCCCTCAGATCGTTGGAGGGCCAGACTATAGTTTTAAAAAAAACCTATGAACAAATTCCTATGCACACTGCACATGTCATATTTTGAAGTAAAAAAACAAACAGGCAAAAACACCTGCATTGGCCAGGCAGATGGCTCACCCCTATAATCCTAACACTCTGGGAGGCCGAGGCGGGTAGATTGCTCGAGGTCAGGAGTTCGAAACCAGCCTGAGCAAGAGCAAGACCCCGTCTCTACTATAAATAGAAAGAAATTAATTGGCCAACTAATATATATAGAAAAATAGCCAGGCATGGTGGTACATGCCTGTAATACCAGCTACTCAGAAGGCTGAGGCAGTAGGATTGCTTGAGCCCAGGAGGTTGCTGTGAGCTAGGCTGAAGCAAGGACACTCACTCTAGCCTGGGCAACAAAGCGAGACTCTGTCTCAAAAACAAAACAATAAAACACCCGCATGTGGCCGGGGGCCATAGTTTGAGGACGCCTGGTCCAGACCCTGGTGGATTCAGCAACACGGACAGAAAGCAGCCCAAAGTTGGCCCGGGGGCTGGGTGTTCAGCACCACGGCCAGAGCCCTCCTTCCCTGCTCCCCATTCGAGCTGCACCCAGCCCCCTGTCATATTCCAGGAAGGAACCTAGTCCCGGCCCTTGGTTAACTAGCCTCCAGCACTTAAGTATCGTGAGAAATGAAGGGTTGGTTTCCTACTAAGGCCCTTCAGAATTTCTTCACTGAGCTATCTATTCTGCAGCTTCCTGGTAGAGCAGGGTTTGCCTTGGAGCGACTTATTAAGAGCCAGCTGATTTGCATATATCTGCATTCACTGGGGCTTCTCCATTCTGGTTTTATTATAAATGAATTGTTCAGAGGAAGAAATAGAAGGATTATTCCACTCCTTTTCTTTTTCTTCTTTCCCCCATTCCTAGGTTCTCAGTCTGGTAATTTCCACCAGATGCCTGCAGTGAGTGTGTGTGGGGGGGAGGGTGGGAACTGGACTCCTGGCAGCCAGGGGTTTGTTGGGGCATCCTAGCTTTCCCCAGATAATTTCTTCCATCTGTTTGGCTTCTGAAAGATCCTAGTGAGGTTCAGAGGGTCTGCATTTTGTTTTAGCACCTACCATGAGAACCTTTGGGCTGAAGTCCCTGGAGCTCAAGTAAGAAGTCACACTGGTGCCCTAGAGACTGTTAAGGGGGTGGGACCTGGTCTTGCAGAGTGGAGCGAGGGTGGTGGAGTGAGGACTGGTTTTGAAATGAAAGGAGTCCTGGGTCTCTAAGCAGCTTCTAAAAATACCATCTCCCAGCACTGGGGGGATGGGAAGGAGAAAAATCAAGCGTGAGGAGAATAAAGATGGGAATGAGGTGGGAGTGTAAGGACACTTCTTCAGGTAGATCTGATTTTAGAGGCCCAGCCTGCATCCAAGGACTGCATAGACACCACCCCTTCTTCTGCCTCTTTAACAGGCATCAGTTTCCTGAGGTGGCCGAGCCCCAACCCCTCCTGGTGATCTTTCTTTCTGTAGGTAAAGGAGATCAATTCCTCCCACCTACTCCTATTGCTACTGCCCAGCAAGTGTGTCTATGAGAGAGCAAATGTGCATGTACACATACTACACACATACACACACACACACACACACACAGAAATGCCACATGGAAAGCACCTTGCACATGGCCACTGGTCTATGATGCCAGGAACTTTCACTACACTCAGTGTTCAAAGAGGCATAGGCTGTGGCAAAGACGAGGTGATTCGCCCAGGTAGCCTCGGCACGGAGCATGGCGCCCAGTAAGTGCTGGTTGGAGGGCTGAGGAATACACACATGCAAAACGCACGGCCACTCAGGCCACATAGGTCACGCAGACACAGGACTCACTCTCATTCTCAAGGCTTCTCTGGCTATAGCAGCCTCCAAAGGGAGCAGGGGTAGGTTCCCCAAGAAAAGAGCTCTGAAAAAGCCACGAAGTGGGTGGAGCTTTCTCCCCTCAAGTTCAGCCCAGATGGTGGCGCTCAATAGCCACCTCCTTCGTCCTGGAGGGCCCCAGCCCTTCCCACCGCCACAGCGTTAAACCCTCAGCTTGCACATAAATGACCTTCACTAGGTAGAGGTCGTGTTCCACGTTTTCTTGCGGCTTCTTCAGCGCCAGCCGGACTCTGCTAGGACTGCGCCGCCTCTCTCGCCGATGCCTCGGATTCCCGGCCGCTGCGCTCCTCGCCAGTCCTCTGGGGTGGGCGGAGTGGGGTGATCGAAGAGGGGAACCCCTGACTCTGAGCAGACTGAGGATAGGGGTGGCCGTGGGGTTGTGTGGTGGGGGGTGTGTTCCACAGGAGCAAGAACCTGAGGAACCGATCGTTCCTGCAAAATCTACCACTGCCCCCGTCCTGGCGCCCACATGGCTTCCCGACCTCGGAAGCATGCTGGTAGGGCGGGACCCTGTCTCCCACTTTGCTCCCCTTTCTCTAGCAGCTGCTGGGGTCAGGCTCGGCCCCTCCTTCCTGCCGGTGGTGTGTGTCCGTGTGTGTCTTATGAGGGCGGGAAGAGAAGGGGAGGGATCGAGCCAGCAGACACCAGGAGCCGTGAACACAGGAAGAGACCAAGGGCTGGGAGATAGGAGAGCTCCCCAGAGCTTGGGGTCAGGACATTAGGTTTCAAACCCCCTGTAAGTCCTGGGAACAAGGGAGCTTCCAGACTAGCTCAGAGTGTCACTGCCTCCCAGAGATCCCCCCTCCTTAAGCCAAACCTACACTGCCTACTTCTCAGGAATGAGGGGCTAAGGTTTAGGGCTCTGGGTCACCGACGCCAGCTCATCCTCCTCCCCAGAAGCCCCGCGAGCTCTCAGCGCTGCCCCACCCCCCAAGGTTTGGAGATCGGTGAGACCCCTTCCTTTTCCCCTCCAGTTGGGTGTTCCGCCCCTGGCCTATGAAACTCCACCTCCCCGCGCTCTACAAGCGGGGATTGGTGGACCTCCCGTGGCGGTGCCTAGTGATTGGCCCCCATGGATGATGGTGACCAGCGAGACCCCGCCCCCAGCTGGCGCTGAGGTCTGGGGGCACTGCTCAGCTGTGCTGGGCTGGCGCGGCTTGAGCCGCCGCCGCACTGACAGCTCCGTCTGCGGACCATGGAGACCGGCGCCGGTCCACACCCGCTGCGCCTGTGCGTCTGCCTGATGCCGCTCTGTCTCGCACTGCTTTTGGGACCTGGGCGGCCCGGGACCGCCGAAGAAGGTAAGAAGATTGATGGCTGTGGTCGGAGCCTGGGATGCCAAAAAATAGGTGGCCTGGGGACTCGGGTGCTGGGGTGCTGGGGGAAGGAGTCACTGGAGAGACTAGAGTCTGTACTGGGGTTTGAAGGAGTCAGGCAGAGACCGCAAAGAACTGGAGAGACAGAGAAAAAGGTGGCTAAGCAATAGGGAAGAGAGGGGCGTTGAGGAGCTTGGGGGCTGGAGACCTAGGAGGCTGGGGAAGAAAGAGATTAGGAACCGCTAGAGCCAGAGGCGGCGGTCCAGTGGCCGGTGAGACGGACAAGCTGAGTGATAGGAGGTGGGAGGTGTGGGGGCGGGGAGAGGAAGAGTGGAGGAGACAGAAAGATGAGGTGAGATCGGAGTAGGGGGGCACGGGTTAAAGCCCGAAAAGCGGGGGCTGGGACCACTGTGTGGACAACAGGAGGTGGAATGCTGGTCGAGGGGGCTGGGTCTGGGCGCTGCCCGAAGTGCTGACCACGGAACTGTCCGCAGTGCTGAATTATGAGCGTATCTACTAGGCGCGCTCCGCGTTCTCGGGGTGAGGCTGTCCGCGATGCTAGAGCCTGAATCTTGCCTCTGATTCTGCATCTGGGGGAGCTAGCTGTATGCTCAGCTGAATCCAGAGGCATCATATCCAGGTGCAGAATCCTGACGAGCTGGAATCTGAGGCATTGACCGCGGGGTTGGTTGAGGCGCTGGATCACAGATGCTTTCCAATATGCAATTCCGATGTGGTGTCAGTTGTGCAGAAATCTGCATGCCGTAGGCGGTCCTGCCCACTGTCGCTGACGCCTCTGGAGCCAGCCCCTCACAGAGGCCCTCACCTTGACGGCCCACCCCCTTGCTTAAGCTCCAGATGACTAATCTTCCAAGATTTCAGAATGGCCGGACCTCCTGTCTCTGGGCTGCAGGCTCCTGTCCAAACCGGTGTCTGTGATTCATACTAAGAGTCTGCAGATTGCTGATCCGATGTCTCTGGGGGGAATAAAGTGACTCCAAGCTTCTCTGGTGTAGGAAGGGTCGTGGATATCTATATAAAAGGACCCTTGACATTCTTTCAAAGTCAGTGGAGGGGACAGCCCTCCCCTGACTGGTAAGGGGCTGGTTGAGGCATGAGAGATTTTATTTTTCCTGTTGCTGGTTGTATTTCTCCACTTTGCTTTCCCAGAGGCCCTGGAAATCAAACTAAAAGGTCCAAGTCTCCTCCATACCTGGTGACCCCATACCTCAGAAGAGCCCCCGAGTCTGAGTCGATTCTGGAGTTTTTACAGGAATAGCCTGATACACTCACTTCTCCTTCTAATTGACACTTAGCTATCATTTTGGGAACTTGGGGAGGTTGGGAAGGGTCACCGACTCCCTCCTCCCCAATTTGAGAGTCAGCCTTAGAGTATTTGCCATGAACTCTGTAGAAGGCTGAATAATGAACCCCCCAAATATGTCCATGTCCTAATCCCCAGACCCTGTGAATGTTACCTGAAGTGACAAAAAAGGACTTTGATGATGTGATCTTGAGATGGAGAGATTATCCTGGATAATTTAGATGGGCCCAGTGTAATCGCAGTGGTCCTTATATGAATAGTGCAGGGGAGTCAGAGTCAGAGGGGAAGGCGATGTGAGGACAGAGATTAAGTGATGCACTTTGCAGATGGAGGAGGGACCATAAGCTAGGGAATACGGGTGGCCACTAGAAGCTGAAGAAGGCAAGGAAGTGGATTCTCCCACCCAGGGCCTCCAGAAGAAACCAGTCCTGCTCACACCTAGACTTTAGGCCAATGAAACTCATTTTGGGCTTCTGACCTCCAGAACTATAAGAGAGAAAGTTTCTGTTGTTTTAAGCCACTAAATTTGTGGCAATTTGCAACCCCAGCCCCAGGAAACAAATACAAGCTCCTTCCCCAATTGTTGTGGCTCCCCCTCTCTGGACTGGAGCTACCTACACCCGCTCCTGAGGATTTGTGGTGTGGGGAAAACGCCTCTGTATCATTTGCCACATCCTCCATTCTGTCAGTTAGCATATTCACAGTGAATTCGCCAAAGCATCCATCCTCCTGCTAAACTGGCCTTGACATCTCTGATCTCCCCTCCCCTAGTCATCCTCCTGGACTCCAAGGCCTCTCAGGCCGAGCTGGGCTGGACTGCACTACCAAGTAATGGGGTAAGTGTCAATCTGTCCCCCTCTGTCCCAGGAGCCTCTGGTAGGACTCAGTCCAGGACTCAGTCCCTTTAGCTCCCCATGGTTCCATCAGCTCGAAGTACTTCTCAGAGTGTGTGGTCTCCAGCAGCCCTGGCTTCAAGCCAGAGTGGTCTATTAGAAAATGTTGAGTCTTTGATCACTTAGACAGAAAAAAAGTTAATAAGCGAGGAGGGAACTGGCTGTGTCTAGGATCAGTAAGAGGCTGAGGAACTTGGGGTGGGGTGGGGTGATCTAGGGTGTAACAGCGGCTCGGTGGAGTGCAAAGGGCATGAAGAGGAGAGTCAGGAGACTCCAGGCGCCATTCCTAGCTCTGCCACTACCTCGATGTGCACACCTAGTCGAATCGCTCTCCCTCTGGAGACTCCATTTCCCCAACTATAAAAAGAGGGATTGGACTCATTCGTTCTCAGAGTTTTTCCTGGCACTGCACCTTACAATTTCAGGCATCTGTGTGGTAGTGGTAGAGAAGGCAGGAGAAGGCAAAATGGTGGAGAAAGAGGTTTTCAGCAGGAGTCACTGCTAGGGCTCGACTCCCTGCAAGCACCTTGACTCTGAGCTGTCCACCTCTTTATTCTTTTTTTTTTTTTTTTTTTTTGAGACAGAGTCTCGCTTTGTTGTCCAGGCTAGAGTGAGTGCCGTGGCGTCAGCCTAGCTCACAGCAACCTCAAACTCCTGGGCTCAAGCAATCCTACTGCCTCAGCCTCCTGAGTAGCTGGGACTACAGGCATGCGCCACCATGCCCAGCTAATTTTTTCTATATATATTAGTTGGCCAATTAATTTCTTTCTATTTATGGTAGAGACGGGGTCTCGCTCTTGCTCAGGCTGGTTTCAAACTCCTGACCTCGAGCAAGCCACCCGCCTCTGCCTCCCAGAAAGCTAGGATTACAGGAGTGAGCCACTGCGCCCCCCCACCTCTTCACTCCTGTCCCCAGTGGGAGGAGATCAGCGGCGTGGATGAACACGACCGTCCTATCCGCACGTACCAAGTGTGCAACGTGCTGGAGCCCAACCAGGACAACTGGCTGCAGACTGGCTGGATCCGCCGCGGCGGCGGGCAGCGCATCTTGGTGGAACTGCAGTTCACACTGCGTGACTGCAGCAGCATCCCTGGCGCCGCGGGCACCTGCAAGGAGACCTTCAACGTCTACTACCTGGAAACCGAGGCCGACCTGGGCCGCGGGCGTCCCCGCCTAGGCGGCAGCCGGCCTCACAAAATTGACACGATCGCGGCGGACGAGAGCTTCACGCAGGGCGACCTGGGCGAGCGCAAGATGAAGCTGAACACAGAGGTGCGGGAGATCGGCCCGCTCAGCCGGCGGGGTTTTCACCTGGCCTTTCAGGACGTGGGCGCTTGCGTGGCCCTGGTCTCTGTGCGCGTCTACTACAAGCAGTGCCGCGCCACAGTGCGGGGCCTGGCTGCGTTCCCAGCCACCGCAGCCCAGAGCGCTTTCTCCACACTAGTGGAAGTGGCCGGAACGTGCGTGGCGCACTCGGAAGGGGAGCCCGGCAGCCCCCCGCGCATGCACTGCGGCGCCGACGGCGAGTGGCTGGTTCCCGTGGGCCGCTGCAGCTGCAGTGCGGGGTTCCAGGAGCGTGGCGACATCTGCGAAGGTACCCAGTGGCCTGGGGGGTGGGAGTAGCATGCAGGTGGCAATTGGGAGAGAGTTTGCCCAAGAGGCGGGAGCGGGTGGAGAAGCTGTGCGCTCTGGAGCTGAGAGTCCCGACCTTCTTTGGTGCATCCAATATGTAAAGTTACCACGGTGTGAATTTGACTAGATATAAGGATATCTCGGGCACTATGATAGGCACGTCACACAGGCCTTCTCATTTATTTTTAGGGAAATAAAGTAAGTTATCATTATCCCTATTTCACAGATGAAGAAACTAAGCCTCAGAGATTAATACTTCACTTGCAAAGTTAGGTAATGGGGAGCCAGGATTTGAATCCGGTTTGCCCAACTATCAATCAAGTTCTTTCTACCACACCATGCTGCCTCCCCTATGTATAAGGACTCTCTAGCAGCCCAAGCTTCCATCTAGTGGGACTGGTTGCATTATAGGGAATATGCTCCCAGTCATTGACCATAAGCAAGTCAGAGGCTGGCAAGGGGATTCTTGAGCTGGAGAGAAAAACTGGGAGGTTGCACTAGATGACTACTAAGATTCCATTCAACTTTCTGAACTAGAAGCACTGTGCCCCCTGGGGAAGATCCTCCATGGTGGGGGTTTTGCTGGGTTCTGAGGTCTCTGGGGACATTAGGAACAGACCTCTCCTTCTCTCCCCTGTCTATGGCTTTGGAGGCTGAAGGTAAGGATAGGGTTATGAATGTGTGCGCTTAACATATATCAAGTGATGTTTTTTCTAAACCAGGTCCTTTTCTGGGTACCAGGGCAACAGAAATGAGTCAGACATAGTCCCAGCTCTTGAGAAGCTCACAGTCTAGATGGAGAGATGCAAAAATGTAAAAATCACAAGAAGGTGATATATGCTATAACAGAGGGATACACAGAGTGGTGGGAAGACAGAGGAGGAAATGACTAAACTTGCTCTCATTCCTTTGTTCAATCATCCATTCAATATGAATTGAGGACATGCCAGCTGCATTTAAAGAGGGCTTATTATATGTACAGAGATGAATGCTACCATCTCTTCCCTGGGGAAATTGTGAGTTAGTAAAAGACTGGAAGGCAGGAACCTTCCTGAGCTCTCCAGATATAGTTAGGATCCACCTCTGTGCTCTGTAGCACTCACTGCAAACTCTATTTCTGTACTTACCCCATGGTATGCAGTGATCTACTTATGTATGTTTCCACCACTAGACTAGGAACTTCTCTTTTTTTAGAGATGGGTCTTGCTGTGTTGCCCAGACTGGAGTGCAGTGGCTATTTACAGGCACAATCATAGCACCCTATAGCCTCAAACTCCTGGGCTCAATCAATCCTCTTGCTGGGACTACAGGTGTGCACCACTGTGCCCTTGGTTAGGAACTTCCTGAGATCAGGCACTGGGTCTCACTAGTCCCAGCATCCCTAGTGTCCATAAAAGGATGTGGGATATACTAGGTGCTCAGTGGAAATGCATTGGGTGAATGAGAGGTTACAATAGAATGTGATACAAATCAACAGAGAGCTAAGGAAGCCTGCAAGGGAGAACCCCATTCTAAGGATGGAGGGGGCTGCCCAGAGAAGGTGAGAAGGCCTTTATTTCCAGGCACCCTAGAGCATTCTGAGATTCACAGTTGTGTGCAGAAGCACGGAGGCAAGAAGGAACATAGTATGATTGGGGCTAGGTAAGATGGTCAGCATGCTTAGAGCAGAGGGCATGTGGAGAGTATAGGGAGTGATGGGGCCAGAGAGGAGCAGAGCAAACCATGCAGGGCCTTGAACGTTGGGATAAAGAGCTTAGACTTTATGTGTTAGAGCAATGCGGAGGATTTGAAACAGAGATCTGACATGCTCAGATTTGTGTGAGGCTCAGATTTGTGTGACATGCTCAGATTTGTGCGACATGGTCAGATTGGGTGAGGTGGCTCACGCCTGTAATCCTAGCACTCTGGGGGGCCGAGGCGGGCGGATTGCTCAAGGTCAGGAGTTCAAAATCAGCCTGAGCAAGAGTGAGACCCCGTCTCTACTATAAATAAAAAGAAATTAATTGGCCAACTAATATATATGCAAAAAATTAGCTGGGCATGGTGGCGCATGCCTGTAGTCCCAGCTACTCAGGAGGCTGAGGGAGCAGGATTGCTTAAGCCCAGGAGTTTGAGGTTGCTGTGAGCTAGGCTGACGCCACGGCACTCACTCTAGCCTGGGCAACAAAGCAAGACTCTGTCTCAAAAAAAAAAAAAAAAAAAGATTACTTGGCCTGCAATTGCAAAGAAAGGATTGCAGAGGGAAGGATTAGAGTCCAGAAGATGAGGAAGGAAGATGGGGCAAAAGTCCATGAAAAGAGCACAAGGTCTGAACTAAGGCAGTGGCAGTGATTGTTGAGAGATGAGGATGGATGTGATCACGAAATAGCATCCACTTGATGACCATATGACCCAGGAGGAAAAAGTAGTCCCCTTTGACTCATGCTACTGGGGACTGAATGGACAGAGAGATTATTCACTGGGGTACAGACCACAGGTACAGATCACATCAAATTTATGGTATCTATGGTGCATTCCAGTGGAGGTAGCTAGAAAGTGGGTCTGGAGCTCAGCAACACAGAGATGCTACTTGAAGTTGTGGGTGCGGTTGGGAAAGGCCAGGTAGAATGTGTGGGGTAAGGAGCAAGAGGGCCAACAACGATGATTCACAGGACAGTGATATTTAAGGAGAAGTAGAAAAACAGAGCCCATAATAAGATTGAGAGAGTCAGAGGATGGAGGAGAACAATGCGAGCGGGTGATATCATGACAGCCAAGAGAGATGGAGGTGTCCAGGAGGGAATGGCCTATAGCATTGGTAAGCAGTCAGGCAAATCAAGGATTGGGGAATGTCCACTTGGTGGCCTTGGTGAAAGCAGTTTCAACTGAGTGATGGAGAGAGAGACCAGGTTGCTGTAGGTTGAGGGATAAAGGAAGCTGAGAAGCTCAAGTCAGGGAATCTAGAAGCCAGTATTTGAAGGAGAACAGGAGGTATCTTGAGGAGGACCTTGGTGGGCAGGATTTTTGTTATAGATGGGGGAGGCTTATTTGTATGGTGAAAGGCAAAAAGCCAGTGGGGTAGCTAGTGGAGGATGGTGGGAGCTGTCTGCCCCGGCGGGGAGAACTATTGTATTACTGATGTGGGTTAGAATTGCTGACGTGTGTGTTGCTAATAAAAGCAGATCCCAGCTACTTGGGAGGCTGAGGCAGGAGGATTGCTTTGGTTTGAGCTCAGGAGTTCAAGGCTGCAGTGAGCTATGATCGATCAAACCACTACACTCCCACTCTAGCCTGTGTGAGAGAGCAGTACCCCTGTTTCAAAAAGAAAAGAAAAGAACAGGCAGGTGTTAGTCAGTTTTATTATTGTTTTAAAATATTCTATAGTGCCCCTATTGCCTTCACCCAAAATGGGCCAGGTTTACTGTCCTGTCCCCTTGTTAACAGCCAGTAAAGCCCGTCGCCAGCTGATGGAACGTAGACCTCGAGGAGGTGACGAGGAGGGATCCAGAGTGGAGATGCAGGGACCCGGCTTCAGCAGGAGGGGCCTCACCCTTCCTCTAGGACTGGAAGGAAGGAGAGTGGACATGAGTGTGGATGGAGGTGTTTGTGGTTTTTTGTTTTTGTTTTTTCTTTCTTTCTTTTTTTTTGAGACAGTGCCTCACTCTGTCACCTGTGCTAGAGTATGGTGGCATCACGATTGCTTACCGCAACCTCAAACTCCTGGACTCAAGCGATCCTCCTGCCTCAGCTCCCAGCTAGCTGTGACTACAGGTGCACACCACGTCCGGCTAATTTTTTCTATGTTTAGTAGATATGGAGGTCTCACTCTTGTTCCTGACCTCAAGCGATCCTTCCTCCTCGGCCTCCCAGAGTGCTAGGATTAGACGCGTGAGCCACTGCACCTGGCCTGTTTGTGGGTTTTGAGGGAATTACCAAATGCTGGCTCTTTTCCTCCTGTGAGGTAGGAGGGAGGGCAAATGTACCAGTGGACAGTAAGATCCTTGTCTGTTTTATTCATTGCTGTATATCCTTAGAGCCTAGAATGGCACCTGGCTCATAGTAGATGCTAAAAAAATATTTGCTGAATAAATGGATCAGGGGCTAGAGGAGGTTTCTCTGAGAAATGAGGGAAGAGGAAGAGGGAGAAAGAAAGGCTGACTCAGGGCCCCGGCTCCATTTGTGAGGAGTGCTGAGCCGCCTTGCTCAGACCGGGGCCACGTGTAAAGGCCTCAGCTCTGCCTTGGGGAGCGGGGAGCTGGGGAGGAGGTCAGGAAAGCTTCCAAAGGGAGTTGTCATTTAAACTGGAGTTTGGAGAAGTATAGACGTTTGCAGGAGAAAAGGGATGGAAGACATAGGACAAGACCTAGGGCTGTGAAAGGAAGAATCCCGGGCAGTGTGGGTAGAGTGATTGGCAGTAGGGAGCTGTGGAGGGTTTTAAGAAGGGAAGTGAAATCGTCATATTTGTATTTAGGAAGGCCTTCCAAGTGCGTTCTGCAGCTAAGTACAGACATCTTTCTAAAGGCAGACAGAGGGCATGGCGGCTCACACCTGTAATCCCAGTGCTTTGGGAGACTGGGGCAGGAGAATTGCTGGAGGCCAGGAGTTCAAGACCAGCCTGGGCAACACAGCAAGACCCCATCTCTACAAAAAAATTTAAAACTTATCCAGGCGTAGTGGTGCACGTTTGAAGCTACCGTGAGCTATGGTCGTGCCACTGCACTCCAGCCTGGCCAACAGAGTGAGACCCTGTCTCTGGAAAAAAAAAGAAAGAAAGAAAAATCCAATAAACAAACAAACAATAAAAGTAGATGGATGAGGATGAAGGAATAGAGCAATAGAGCTAGAGTGTTTTTTCCAATTTTGTTTCTCTCTTTAGTGGCTCTGACTCTTGTTCCCCCACTCTTAGCTACTAAAAGAATTAGTGAAAGAATTGGGGTTTCTTTGGGGGTGGGGAATCAGGGCCTATATCTTGTATCTTTAAATCTCTGTGGGCCTGCCCTGCAGCCAGGACACCCAAGCAGTTAGTCCTCTGAGGCTCCACGGGGCGCAATGATGAGATGGGTGGGGGGCACCAGGCATCACAGACAGAGAGGCAAATTTGGGCTCATTCTAAAAAGCACTTTCTAACTGCCAGCATTATTCAACAAACGTAGCCTGTAAGGGGGTGAGCTCCCCTTTATGAAGGATACAAGCAAGGACTGGGCACAGCCGGGAAAGCTCTGGAGGGCCAGGCGAGTGGGAGTGGAACTAGATGGCCTCTGCAATTCTAACTCTGACCTTGAGCGAGAGAGGGAGGGGTTGGAATCTCTCAGTCTGCCCTTCTGCATAAACCTCTTCCCAACAGAGCCCCTCACAGTCTGGATAGCCACTGCTGTCGCTGATGGGCCCACACCTCTCTGGGACAGCAGCCACCTGTGCACACCCGGGGGAAGGGAGCTTCCAGCACTCTTTCCCTATTGCTCTGAGACCCTCTCTGTGCCCTCACCCCCTCTCTTATTTCACAGCAGAGGTGGGCAGGCCATGGCTCTTATTCCATTTGACTGATGATATCTTGAGGCCGGAGAGGCACCAGGAGTGTCCCAGCCAACACTGGCACCCAGGCCTCCGAGCCCCAGCCTGGGTCCCTGCTGCACCCAGACCATGAGGATAGGTTGGCCGCATTCTTTGTTCTGAAGGCAGGCACTTCTGAAGGTTCCTGGGCCGCTGAGACCCTCCCCAAAATTGTGTTGTCTAGAACTTTGGGCAAGATGGTCCCTCCCACCCCTAAACCTTCCAGATGACGGAAATTCTAGCCCCTGTCCCACTTTCCCAATGGTTAGTGTGCATCCTTTCTGTTGTACTCTGTCTTCCTGGAGTTGGAGAGCAGCCAGCCCTTCAGCCAGCAAGGGGGGGCGGGGGCAGGTGAGAACCACTGAGCTCTGAGAGGAAGGGCCAGGAGCCACTGGCTCCGTTCCTGGCCCAGCTGGTGAGAAATTTTTTAAAGCTGGCGTTTAGCAGTTTCCACTTCAGGCTGGTGGGGGAGGAACAGTAATTACTATCATTATCATGTAAATGTGGTTAATAGTGGGCTAAGCGGTTTACATGTTTTATCTTAGTTAATCTCCCAACAACCTTTTTGAGGTAGGTATTCTACACAAGGCTCAGAGAGGTCAACCAACACGCCCAAGGCCAGACAGCAAATAAGTGGTGTAACTCCACTACAAACCCTGGCTTGTTCAGATGGAAACGCTTGTGCTCTTAACCACCGGTGTTCTGGGTGAGGCAAGAGAAACGAGAGAAGCAAAGTCACTGAGTAGTGTCAAGACTGGAAGCAGGTCTGACCCATGGTCCAGGGACCTTTTAATGTCTCTCGCCACCCCCTCCACCTGGCTGCTGGCTGTACCTGCAGCTGGGGATTGATGACAAACTAGCCCCACGTGAAAGTGCTGGTGGGAGGATGAACGTTGACAACAGGGTGTGGGGGTGTGTGTCAGAGTGTCTCTGTGTAACCGGGAGGTCTGTCCCTGGGTAACTGTGGAACAGCCCTCGGGGGCTTCTCTCTTTCAGCTGTTCCAACATTGGGACTGCAAAGTTTGGGTCATTTTCTTCCCACAGGCATTAGAGCAGTATGGTGTGGGCTCTGAAACCAGTCTGCTTGGGCTGGAATCCCATTCGCTGTGGGGCATTGGGCAACTTGCTTCACCTCTCTGAGCCTTAAGCATGTCATTTTTAAGACGAGGATAAAGTACATACCTCACAGGTGGTTGCGAGGATTAAGCCAATTAATAGAAGTAAAATATTTCAGTGTTTCCAGAACACATCGAGTGTTTACTAAGGATTAGGTAATGGGTTGTTCGGGAGCTGCCACGCCGTGGGGGCAATGCCCACTGGAGTATCTGAGTCCCCTGACTGTCCCCATCACAATTCGAAGAGCTAACCCCACTGTAACCGAGGCAGGCAGGAAAGAGGGGAGAAGCCGTGGGGGAGGCCCCTCCTCCTCACCGGCCGCTCCCCGCAGCCTGCCCGCCAGGGTTTTACAAGGTGTCCCCGCGGCGGCCCCTCTGCTCGCCCTGCCCCGAGCACAGCCGGGCCCTGGAAAACGCCTCCACGTTCTGCGTGTGCCAAGACAGCTACGCGCGCTCGCCCACCGACCCGCCCTCGGCTTCCTGCACCCGTGAGTCTCCCTCCTGGCTATGCTGCGGAGGGTGGGGGGTGCCACTAAAGGTGTGATGGGGGTGATCCAGGCAGCGATGAGCCCGGGCTCCCCACTGGGGGCGTGGGGGCGGGCGCGGGAAGGGGAAGGCGGGGTGGAGGGAGGGGACCCTGGGGTGAGGATGGGGGCTGGGGCCTTGGATTAGAGGAACCAGGACGACTGGGCGAGTCCACACGGAGGCTGAGGTTAGGATTCTTGGCGGATCACCTAGTGGAGGGCCCACCCTCGCCCTCACCTCACCTTTCACTCCAGCCGGGAGGGGGACTCTGTCCCGCGCAC
The DNA here is from genome assembly GCF_040939455.1 of Microcebus murinus. NCBI lineage: Eukaryota > Metazoa > Chordata > Mammalia > Primates > Cheirogaleidae > Microcebus > Microcebus murinus. The sequence goes on along the minus strand of NC_134105.1, from coordinate 27,324,093 downwards.
CGTCCCTTCTCGGTCTCATACTCCCATCCTCATCGCCTCACTGACTTCCTCCCACCTCATCACCCACTGACCACTCCCACGTCCTGCCCCCAACGGGCCCCCTCAGCCCCGTCCCTCCTCACTCACTGGGGTGGATGAGCCCCCATCTCTGTTGATCCATCCTGGTCCCCTCCCCAACCCCCACGCCCCCGTCCCTCCCCCGTCACTGGGGACGGACGAGACACTCTCCCCGCTCATCCATCCGGGTCCCCTCCCTGGCCCGAACACCGGGTCCAGGGCCAGCCCCGCTCCGCGGCCGCGGCCCGCCCCCGACCCGCCTCGCTGTCCCGCCCAGGGCCGCCGTCGGCGCCGCGGGACCTGCAGTACAGCCTGAGCCGCTCCCCGCTGGCGCTGCGGCTGCGCTGGCTGCCGCCCGCCGACTCCGGCGGCCGCTCCGACGTCACGTACTCTCTGCTTTGCCTGCGCTGCGGCCGCGAGGGCCCGGCGGGCGCGTGCGAGCCGTGCGGGCCGCGCGTGGCCTTCGTGCCGCGCCAGGCCGGGCTGCGGGAGCGCGCCGCCACGCTGCTCCACCTGCGCCCCGGCGCGCGCTACACGGTGCGCGTGGCCGCGCTCAACGGCGTCTCGGGGCCGGCGGCCGCCGCGGGAGCCACCTACGCGCAGGTCACCGTCTCCACCGGGCCCGGGGGTAAGGCCGCCCCGCGCCGGCACCTCCCCGCCCGAGAGACCCCGGCTCCTTCCGCACCCCGCGTCCTCCCGAGGCCGCCCCCGTCGGTCCTACCGGGAGCCCTCCCACCACAGCCACCCCAAATGAGCCACCACCTGTGCAGGCACCCAGCATCTCTCCGACAGACTAAGGGACCGCAAAGCCACTGACCCGGTGACGCCCACCAAGGGTCGGCCACCTTCTCCAAGTCCCCCGGGAGGGACTGGGGTGCAGGGACTCCTCGCTGCTGGGCTGGAGGATGTGAGCGTCTCAGGGAGTCTGCCCGAGCCCGAGGGCGCTCCCCTTTGCCCGGGCCGCCTCGCAGACAGCCTTTGTCCCACGCCCAACTCTGCGGTTTGTCTCGCCTCTGGTTTCCCAGAGAAAAGATGTGGAAAGACCCTTGCTCTGTGGCCTTTCCCTTTTCACAAGGCTCAGTAGGAAGCAGAATCGCACTTTTGTCTCAGAAAGAGGGGTGCTGTCGTGTGTCCCTGCCTCCATCTCTCGGCCTCCGCAAGGGTTTCGCTGCGCCCCCCAGGGCGAGGGAGCGCGGAGAGTCGGGCTGTGGGAGCCTAGAGCCCGCCGGCCCGGCCCGCACTTCTGAGTCTGGAAATGAGATGAATAACCCTAAGGAGAAGATAACCCTTTTCCTACCACGCCTTCCTCCTTCTGGACATTGACTTTTGATTTGCCGGGATGTGCTGGGGTGCACCTTCCGGTAATCCCTCAAACGTCCTTTGCCAGGAAGATGAGTGAGTGGTGCCATTTCTGAGACTTCATGTGTGAGGGATGGCATTGGTTTTTCCACCCCACTTCCCTGTCTTCTGTGATTCCGCCTCTGCCGTCTGGCAGTTGTGTTGCAGAGGAGAAGTCCGAGGCTAGGGTTGTTTTTATTTTTTATTTATTTATTTTTTTTCCTTTTACCCACAGTACTTTGGCATGGATGTTTTTATTCTTTTGAAAGTAACTGTTATAAGTATTTTTATTCTTTTGTAAGTATACACACAACACACGTTTGAATAATTTCTTAACCTGATGAAAATAAAAATGTAACCAATATGGATTTCTTTTGATTGAGTGTCGTTGGGACACAGTAAACTTCTTGAACTGCACAACTAGTTTTTTTTTCTGGAAAAGTTTTCTTCAGCTACTGCTTTGACCAGAACTTCTGATAGCCCCACTGTATCTCTTAAGAATATCTCTAAGCCTTAGGTTGTACATCCGTTTTCTGATTCTCAAATCTTGTCACTTCCTGTATCATTTTTAGCTCTTAATCCATTTCCTCTGCCTTTTAGGAGAGATTTTGATTGATCTTGTTTTCTGGAGTGCAAAGGTGTCATCATATCTCACTGCAGCCTCAAACTCCTGGGCTCAAGTGATCTTCTTGCCTCAGCCAGTTCTGTTCTATACTATCTCTAATGTGATTTAACATTCACTAATGCATTTACACTTTTAAAAATTCAGTATGGAAAATGAAAAAAACCCATAATCCTATTATGCAGACATAAACAACTCTTAATATCTTGGAGTATATACATCTAGAATTTTTTTCTGTCTTTTTCTCTGAATTTTTAAAAGTTTATTTAAGAGGTGGAATCTTGCTTTGTCACCCAGGCTGACATACAGTGGCGTGATCATAGCTCACTGCAGCCTCAAACTCCTGAGCTTAAGTGATCCTCCCACTGCAGCCTCTTGAGTGCCTGGGACTGCAGTTGGGGACCACCACATCCAGCTCTTTATCTCTGTTCCCATCTTTATAGCTGACTACTAGAAAGTCCCTTTTGTATAATATAGTCATGCACCAAATAATGATGTTTTGTTCAATGGTGGACCAAACTTATGATGGTGGTCCCATAAGATTATAATGGGGCTGAAAAATTCCTATTGCCTAGTGACTGTGTAACAGTTACCTACTGTATTCAGTACAGTAACATGCTGTACACCTTTGTAGCCTAGGAGCAATAGGCCAGATCATATAGCCTAGGTGTGTAGTGGGCTATACCATCTAGGTTTTTGTAAGTACACTGTCATGATGTTCACACAATGATAGAATCGCCTAACGATGCATTTCTTAGAACATATGCCCCGTTAAATGACACATGACTTGATATGTAATGCTGATTTTTATTTGGCATTTCATATTAACAGCCCTAACTGTTGTTTTGATATAGATGGGTTTAAAAATCATGTTGAAGAAATATTCTTCTGTTTCTATTTTATTAATACAAATATTAAGCTTTCACTGACTGAGTGCTACTCTGTGTTTGGCACTGCACAATATGATTTTCTACATTAATTCATAAGATTGGAGTGATACTCATTTTTCAAAAGGTGAAACAAGTTGGAGAGGCCTGGAGAGACTGGTCTGTTCCTAGGTCTTAAACCTAGGTCTGGCCCAGCGCGGTGGCTCACGCCTGTAATCCTAGCACTCTGGGAGGCCGAGGCGTGCTGATTGCTCAAGGTCAGGAGTTGGAAACCAGCCTGAGCAAGAGCAAGACCCCATCCCTACTATAAATAGAAAGAAATGAATTGGCCAACTAATACACATAGAAAAAATTAGCTGGACATGGTGGCGCATGCCTGTAGTCCCAGCTACTCGGGAGGCTGAGGCAGAAGGATCGCTTGAACCCAGGAGTTTGAGGTTGCTGTGAGCTAGGCTGATGCCATGGCACTCACTCTAGCCTGGGCAACAAAGCGAGACTCTGTCTCAAACGAACAAACAAACAAACAAACAAACAAAATGTATTGTCCACCGTTGTAGAGGATAGAAGTCTGAGATTACAGTGTCAGCAGGGCCATGCTCTGACGGTTCTAGGGGAGAGTCTTTGCTATTCTGCCTTATGGTGTTTGCTGGGGCATTCCTTGGCTTGTATTAATAGATATATCTCTTCAGTCACATGCTCATCTTTTCCCTGTGTGTCTTCGTATCATCGTTGCTATGTGTGTGTATGTCTGTGTCCAAATTTCCCCTTTTAATAAAGACACCAGTCCTACTGGGTTGGAACCCACCTAATGACTTCATTTTAATTAGATTGCCTCATAAAGACCCTGTTTCCAAATAAGATCATGTTCTTAGGTATTAGGGGTTAGGACTTCAACATATATTTTTGGGGGACACAATTCAACCCATACAAGCCTTATCAGTATATGATTCGAAATACTTTCACCCACTCTCACTTTCTTGAGCATGTCCTTTGAATCTCAAAAGCTTTTGATATTGATGAAGTCAACAATTCATTTATTTTTTCTTTGGTTACTTGTGCTTTTGGTGTCATCTCTAAGAAACTATTGCCTACTCCAGGATCATGAAGATTTATACCTATGTTTTCTTCTAATATTGTAGTTTTGACTCAAATTATTTTAGAGGATGTGTTTTCACTTCCAGCTGGCTTGATTTTATTTTATCTTTTTGTTTCTGATTTCGCTGCTCCATGGTTAGAGAAAGAGGTTTGTATCATTTTTACTCTTTTTTTTTTTTTCATTAACAATTGAAATTTTCTTTGTGGTATAAAGTGTGGTAAGCATTTAAAAACTATTTCATGGCTACTTTAAAACAATGTTCATTATTTTGTAGTATAGCTTTCTCTCTGTCTGTCTCTATATACACACACATACATACACACATATATATATATACGTATATACACACACACAGAATCTTCTCAACTTATAGTGTGGCTACATCCTGATAAACCCATCATAAATTGAAAATATTGTAAGTCAAAAATTCACTGAATGCACCTAACCTACCAAACATCATGGTTTAGCCTAGCCTACTTTAGACTGTAGGCTAATGTAAGTGCTCAGAACACTTATATTAGCCTACAGTTGAGCAAAATAATCTAACACAAACTCTATTTTATAATCAAGTGTTGAGTATCTCATGTAATTTACTAAATACTGTACTGAAAGTGAAAAAGAGTGGTTCTATTACTTTCATACCATTGTAAAGTAAAAAAATATTTTTTTTTTTTTTTGAGACAGAGTCTCACTTTGTTGCCCAGGCTAGAGTGAGTGCCATGGCATCAGCCTGGCTCACAGCAACCTCAAACTCCTGGGCTCAAGCGATCCTACTGCCTCAGCCTCCCAAGTACCTGGGACTACAGGCATGTGCCACCATGCCCGGCTAATTTATATATATATATATATATATATATATATCAGTTGGCCAATTAATTTCTTTCTATTCATAGTAGAGACAGGGTCTTGCTCTTGCTCAGGCTGGTTTTGAACTCCTGACCTCGAGCAATCCGCCTGCCTCAGCCTCCCAGAGAGCTAGGATTACAGGCATGAGCCACCACGCCCGGCCCAAAGTAAAAAAATCTTAAGTCAAAGCATCATAAGTTGTGGGCCATCTGTGTGTATGTATGTGTATAAAATTAAGTACATTATTTAGTTCTTCTATTTTCTTCTTACTTCCTATTTGATGTTCTAAAGACTGAGAGGTTTAAGTTTCCCATTCTGCTTGTGATTTTGTCAAAATTTCTTGTATTTATAATGAATTTTCTTTTAAACATTTTAATTTTGCTAATGCACTTTTAGTTTCCACACAGAACCTTTCTCACTTTCTCCATTTTTATTTCATCTTGTTTCTTTTTCTTCTCTACCTGTTTTCTCTTTGTGGCCTTTTGTACCTAATTGGTGGAGGCTGTGTTTTCTTTCTTCTTAAAGATGCCAGATAGTCTTCTTCCTTGTTCCTTTAACTATCATACTAAATCACAGGGGTTTTTTTTGTTTGTTTGTTTTGAGACAGAGTCTCACTCTGTTGCCTGGGCTAGAGTGCCATGGCATCAGCCTAGCTCACGGCAACCTCAAACTCCTGGGCTCAAGCAATCCTTCTGCCTCAGCCTCCTGAGTACCTGGGACTACAGGCATGCGCCACCATGCCTGGCTAATTTTTTTTTTCTATATATTTTTAGCTGGCCAATTAATTTCTTTCTATTTTTAGTAGAGACAGGATCTCACTCTTGCTCAGGCTGGTTTCCAACTCCTGACCTTGAGCGATCCGCCCACCTCGACCTCCCAGAGTGCTAGCCCAGAGTGCCGGCCTAGGTACTTTTTAAAAGCAAGAAACCTTTCCCAGAATCCCTTAGCTAATTTCTCCTTTTGGTGGCCAGAATTGGATAATAAGCCCAGCCCTAAACCAGTCTTTGTCAAAGGGAATGAGTGCACACAAATGTCTTAGAATAACCAGAATTTACCCATGTCATCTATGGGGAGACAGTAGACTCTGAATCAAGAATTGGGCTCAGCCAGCAGGGAAGGGGGAAAAGGCTGTTGAATAGGGTTCCAATACTGTCTGCTGCACCCTTGGCCCACTTGAGTACTGGCTGAATCTCATCACAAGTCCACAGCTGGAGAGCAGGCGCCTGGTCTCAGTTTCTAGCTCCATTCTCAGGACTTATCAGGCTTTCATCTAGTGTGTCTCTTTGGGGCTGAAATGGAACCATGTCCTACCTCTATATCCTGGCTGGCCAATGCTTTCAACAAATGTAGTTCAAAAAGTGACAATTCCTAGCTCTTCCTGTCTCTGCCTCCCATCTGTACGTAGCTGCAAGGGACTGTGTGGCTTCCTAGGATGCTTCCTCACTCCCCTCGTCTTTGTGTCCAGGTCTTTTCTGAGAGCTGCCCTCCCGAAGTGAATTTAGGCTGAGAGGCACTCCTCCGGGGACAGGGAAGAGCACTTTTCCTCAAAAGCAGCTCTGCAGTAGAGTGATGGCTGTGCATTGTCCAGTTGACAAAGACCTTGCTGTTTTTAAAGGGTCAGACACTGGGAGGAGGAAGAAAGGATTTTTCAAGTTATTTTTAGAATGGGAGGCAATGCTACTCTGTGGGCAGCATAGCCTGGGGCTTCATTAGAATTCTGCTTTTTGATCTAGTTCCACTGGCTTTATCATCAGTAGAAACAAGCCACTCCACGCCCCAGCCCCCATTCTGGCCATCAGTTGTCAAGACCTGTCCATGGTGATGTTGTAGGTTTCCAACTGTTTCTGGGTGTTTATGTTTTCATTGGAATTTGGGAAAGACTTGGGGTGGGGACTGCTAGACGGATACCATTTAAGACTAGAAGCCACATCTGTACACTTGGCACAGACTGAGCTGTGTGTGTCATCTCCAATTCCTTGCCCCACTGCTATCAGGTGCCTACTTTCCTCAGTCCCCAGAAGTCACCAGGAACCTCCAGCTGGGCGTTTTGAATCATCATCTTACCTGTCTCTTCTCAGCACATGACACTGCTGGCCCCTGGGTCCTCTTGCTGGCAAGCCTAAGCCGAGCGCTTGCTCTGTGGCAGGTGTCGTGCTCAGCCCTCCACATACGTTACTTCATAAAGTTCGCACAGCAAGCCTGGGAGTGTCATCGTTGTTTCCATTTCACACAGGAGATAGCTGAGGCTCAGAGAATGAAATCGCTTGCTTACGGGTCAGTAACCACCTGATAACCGGAAGAGTCAGGAGGGAACCTTCTTAAATGTTCTCTTCCCTGGGCTTCTGTGACCTTACTCTTCCCTGGTTTTTCTCATACTTCTGTGGCTCCTCCTTTTCAAACTTCTCTTCTTTTGCCTGTCTCTCTCTCTCTCTTTTTTTTTGAGACAGAGTCTCGCTTTGTTGCCCAGGCTAGAGTGAGTGCCATGGCGTCAGCCTAGCTCACAGCAACCTCAAACTCCTGGGCTCAAGCAATCCTGCTGCCCCAGCCTCCCGAGTAGCTGGGACTACAGGCATGCGCCACCATGCCTGGCTAATTTTTTCTTTTTCTTTTCTAATTTTTTCAATTAATTTCTTTCTATTTATAGTAGAGATGGGGTCTTGCTCTTGCTCAGGCTGGTTTTGAACTCCTAACCTCAAGCAATCCGCCCCCCTCAGCCTCCCAGAGTGCTAGGATTACAAGCGTGAGCCACCACGCCCGGACATGCCTGTCTCTTAAATGTTGGTGTTTCTCAGGCTTATTTCCTAAAAGCTTTTCGTCTTTCTCTATGCATTTTCTCTGGGCAGTTTCATCCAGTCACCCTTTTTCTTTTAAGAGACAGGGTCTTGCTCTGTCGTCCAGGCAGTGGGCAGTGGACAGTGGGCAGTGGCACGATCACAACTCACTGTGACCTCAAACTCTTGGGCTTAAGCAATCCTCCTGGCTCAGCCTCCTGAATAGCTAGAACCACAGGCATATGCCACCAAATCCAGCTAATTTTTCTTATTTTTACAGAGATAGGATCTTGTTATGTTGCCCAGGCTGGTGTCAACCTGGCCTCAAGCAGTCCTCCCACCTCAGCCCCCACAAAGTGCTGGGATTACAGGTGTCAGCCACCATGCCCGGCCTCTTTTTCTTTTATTTCTTTTTCTTGCCTAATTGTTCTGCCTAGAGCTTCCAGTATTATGATGAATAAAAGTGGTGAGAATGGGCATTCTTGCAGTTTTCCTCATGTTAGAAATCTTCCGGTCTTTCACCATTGAGTATGATGTTCACTGTGGGCTTTTCATATATGTCCTTTATTATGTTGGGGTAGTTTCTTTCTAATTCTAGTTTGTTGAGTGTATCATTTCTTATTTTTAAAATCTTTTTATGATGGCTCAATAAGAGCTAACCTATTAGCTATTTACCAGACCACTATTAATAGAACAGTTACGTAGTTGGTTTCCCTGCCTTGAAATGCTGTCTTATATTTCCAAACCACAGAAAGTGTAGAAAGAGCCTGGGGGATTAGAACCAACCACCTTGAGGGAAGCTGGGTGTGGGGGGTGGGGAGGCCGCAGAAGGCGGCAGTGAGACAGACGGCTGGGCGGGGAGGGGGCCTGCCTGGCTCTCACGGAGACGCTCTCCCCTGTGGCCACGCCCCTCAATTGATCCTTGATGCCATGCACACCCCTTTAGACCACGCCCCAGGACTCTAGCCCCGCCCCACAGCCCCGCATGCCCCGCCCTCCAGCATCCCCCAACCTCCCTCCTGCCCTGCCCCAGAGTAGGTCCAGGTGGAGAATCCCACGTTACTCCCTTTCAGTGCCCTGGGAGGAAGATGAGATCCGCAGGGACCGAGTGGAGCCCCAGAGTGTGTCCCTGTCCTGGCGAGAGCCCATCCCTGCTGGAGCCCCTGGGGCCAATGCCACGGAGTATGAGATCCGATACTTCGAGAAGGTGAGTGCAGGTCTGCCAGACCTGGAGCCTGCCTCCTCTTTCCTGAGGGCTTCCTCCTTTTCACGCCCTTGTCCCAACAAAAGTCCTTCTTACTTGCCTTGCAAACGTAACCACCAGTCTCCTAGGTGGCCTCCCACGCTTGAGTCTCTCCCTTCTGTCTGTCCCCTGCACACCCTGGACTCCAGCTCTTCCTCTTGCCCCAGGTCTGCCTCCATCACCAGGCATCTCCATTCTCACCGCTTTGCCTGGTAGTTACCGTTAGTTGACCAAGCGCTTTCTCTGGGGCCTGGTCCGGATTCTGTGTGGCTGAATCTTATCCATACTATTTGTAGAACTCTTCTTAAGAAAGAGGACACAGAAATATCATATTGTTTCTAATTTTACTAGAATGTGTGACCATGGGAGCACATTGCTAGTTCTGGTGGTGTGCTGGTGAATGTCTAGCAACCAGCTCTCCAGAACAATAAATGTATTAATTATTCTAATTTTACTGATATAGAAAATGGGTCACACATCATTTATAATAAAAATTAAAAAAATATACAATACTCTTCATTATAGATGCCATCTGGCCAATCGGTTCCCACAGGCTACTTCTGCTGATTTTTTGCTGACCTCCTGTATCCATTGTCAGTCTATGGTTGCAGTTCTGCCATGATTTGACAAATGGAGTTCATCCCAATTCACTATCTCTTTTCACCACACAAGTTCATTATCTTCAAATCTGATATGTAATCTACTGTTAAACTGTTTCTCACATTGGTGCAAATTATATTCATTAAAATGACACCTCTTTCAGCTTCAACACTACACATGTCAGAACTTCACTCAGTGGCACAGGGACTTCTTTGCTGAATCAGATAACAGGTTTTGCATACTAGAAGTCTGTTGACAGTGTGAGTGCTGGAGGTGAACAGGGAGGAGGCGGAGTCTTGAGCTACTGCTGGGCGTGTGACCCGAGTAACCCAGAGGATGGGGTGCTGCTAGCTGAGATGGAGAACCACTGAGGGGGAGGGGCAGGCTTGGGGCAAGAAGGTGAACTTGGTTTTGCTCATGTAGCATTCAGCGGACTGTGGGGTGGTCTTGCAGGTCTGAAGCTCGAGGCAGTGGCCTGGGATAGAGAGAGCGAGGGGGCTTTAGCATAGGGATGGTAGCAGAAGCCAGGGGACTGGAGGAGATGACCTAGAAGGGGAATATGCTTGAGAAGAGCGGCCAGGACAGAGCCCTAAGGAACCCTGATGTTTAGGAGATAGCGGAGGATGCTGGGAAGGAGCTCATAGCGGAGGATGCTGGGAAGGAGCTCGGCATGCCGCAGGTGCTTAGAAAGGTCTCACTGACCTGGCATTCAGGGATTAGAGCATAAACAATAGTCCCAAGGCTGAGCTGGGTGGATGCTCCCAGGCCCTTAGGGAGGGAGTGTGAATTTGCTGAGCACAAAAACTCTCAAAAAGAGGAGCAAGGACAAAAGAGGCCATGTTTGGAAGGCTTCAGGGAGATGTCATGGAGCCCACTGATCAGAGGCACCGCTGGGTCAGTAGGCCTGGGCGGCTGTTGGGCAGCTCCCCTCCGGAGCCATGGCTTTTCTCACCTCGGCCTCTCTCTGCACCCCAGTCCCACCTCCTCTGCAGAGGGGCTTGCCCGTGCATGTGCACATCGTGGCACCCAGGGTAGCAGCCTTGCTGCGGCCTCCCTGCCCCCAGCCTGCCCCACCTCGCAGGTCCTTTCAGTGCATTGTTTGGACGCCTGGAAGGGAGATTCTGATTGGCCCAGCTTGGGTCCAAGTCTGCCCTGATTCCTGAAAGCCATGGCCAGAGAACTGGGGCCACAGAATATCAGGGGCGAGGAGGGTGCCCTTCTGGGGGCTGTGGACGTGGTGGGGCTGCAATAAGGTATGGGCAGAGACCAAATGACAGGAGCAGCTTCTTCAGGACATGCAGTCAGATGTGTTGGGGGTAGAGTCAGGCAGCTTGGCATGGAGCAGAAAGCACAGGGTCCACGGGGACTCAGGGCATCACCCCAGCCCTTCGGTGTGGAGCTCAGGGGCAGGGGGAGACGGGCTGAGTCCACAGGGCTGCTGTGAGGCTGGGAGGAGGGGGGGCTGTGAAGGGCCAGCTCAGCAGCAGGGAATGGGTGTCACTTATCAGTGACAGCAGCTGCTGCTCCCGCCCTCCAGCTGTGGGCCTTGGGCCAGTCTTTACCCCTCTGAGCTGGGTTTCCTTATCCAAACAAACTAGTTAATACCGCTGTCCTCTGTGCCTTGCAGGACAGTTGTGAAAATCAAACGCCACAGGGGAGGAAAAGCCTGTGAGCCCTCAGGGCCCATGGGTGTCAGGGCTCATCTTATTCTGTCCTTGGAGGGCATCAGGCTCCCAGGCACTGGCCCAGTCCACCCTGGACTGCCAGGCCCTGGTGGCTGTCAGCCCCTAGAAGGAGAGTCCAGTGTCTTCCCTAAAGTTTCTCTTACGAAAAGGTGGGGCTGTTCTCAGATACAGGTACCGCCCAGTGTGGGGTGGGAACTTGTGTTGGGAAGAGCGGTCAGGCATCCAATGGAGAAGATCTCTGGAATCCCCCAAGACGATCCCCCACCCCACCCATGTTCACCTAAGGGTGCTTCTCCTGCCTCCCTGTCCTTCTCTCCTACTGATCTCCCAGAAACTGGATCTGGCCCGGAGTCTGGCCCTCACTTCTTGTTCT